>NC_069135.1:51201885-51801885 GCF_026914265.1 Mya arenaria
AGAGGGTGGTATCCGCGAGGGCAGTATCAGTTGAATACTTTACCTAATGTAACTAAGGGACACAAATCTTGGTACAATACAGTATAGTTCCACATTGTAGTTATTCATACTATACTGACTTGTACATATTAGGTTTTATTTCACTTGATGCTTGGGTATGGATGGATAAACATGATGTTCCATTTAAGAACTAAACCAATACACATGTTATATGATCGTAATCTTCCAAAACATGATGTTATCAAAAGTACAATTTTGATTAAGCAAAGTTTTAGCATATTTCCATAACTTTTCTTCTCAATTGACACTGACATGGACGTACATTGATGAGTGTTGGTACAAAGCTAAAGGATTCCCACACACCATGTACATTGTACATGTTTAAACATGTTTAAATGTTGTATACAATTCACGTTAATCAACATGTGATAATACACTGAAAGCAGCACTACAAACCCAATTGAAAAATAGAAAGCACTTTACCTTCGAAGGTTTTGATTTTACCTCCTCACATTTCTATTAACAAAGCCAAACCGACATCCACATACTTTATATCTTAACAAGATTAGAGATAAGTACATAACTTCAAGGGCAATCACCCTCGTGTTACACTAATATTATAAAGACTGGACCCAATTTCTCGAAACTTCTTAAGCTTAACAGGCTTAAGTAGCTTATTTCAATAACCCGAAATACATACTTAAAATCGATTTTGATAAATAAAAAATGGTTGATTGTGATTATCATAAAGATATTTCCTATATAAGGTCTAAAAACTCTTGAAGGAGTAAATACAACGCATATTATAGAAAAAAAAATAATGAGCTTAGCTAATCCTGTTATAATGAACTTAAGAAGTTTCGAGAAATTGGGGCCTGGTATCATCATTGACTCACTGCAGTCGATTATTGCTCTGCAGAGCTATTGGCAAGGTTAAGCGAGCAGGTTTTAAGTGACGGTAAGTAATGCAGCATATATGGCGTTTTCGCTTTCAGCCCTTCGATAGTTTTTGCTCACATTTAGTGGTGTTGAGCGTGTGTATTTGTAGTTTATTAGGAGAATGAGATTCATTACAAACGCCGAAGGAACCTGTGTGAGTTGCTCTAAGTGTGTATTTAAAATTGCTCTAGCATATTGTGTTTTCAGATAATCATTGTTTATGCTCAAATATAATAAATGCAGTGAACTCAGTCTGTCATTTTTATGTATTCACTTATAAAACACATAGCATACTTTTTAACAGAAATTAAATCCTCATTATAACAACATAAATTGTCCATGTAATAAACAGGGATGGATCCAGGATTTGACCTTAAAGGAATAAATGGCAGAAGCTTTTGAATTGCGCCCCTCCCTCAGAATTATTATTTTGGTTTAAAGAGGGGGGGGGGGGTTCGAAATACGCATCCAAAAATATTTGAATAATTTCTAATAATTTTATTTTGGGCTTACTTTTTTCCGTTTTAGTCCTATATTGAAATTCGCATGAACGAATTAAGAGGTTAAGAGGGGGTCGCCCTGGATACGTTAGTGTCTTACATAAACATAGTATTACAATAGAACTGAGGGGAACAACAAGGGAGAGGCATGGGTCGTATTCAATATGCGTCTTAGATTGAACCTAACTTTTAGAGTAAAATCCAAGTGTTTTAAACGGCTTTAAAATAATTAGCCACTGGACTGGGGGCGGCAGACCAGGTGCAATGCGGTGCTCGGTCGCAATGCTGTGCGTAAACTGCTCTTGGCACATCCCAAGTGCTGTAGAATGCCAATGCGGGTGTGCTGGCAGTGTTTTCGGAATAAAAAAAAATGACGGGTGGGGTGAGCGGGGGCGGCAGACCAGGGTGCAATGCGGTGCTCGGTCGCAATGCTGTGCGTAAACTGCTCCGGGCACTATCCCAAGTGCTGTAGAATGCCAATGCGGGTGTGTTGGCAGTGTTTTTCGGAATAAAAAAATGACGGGTGGGGTGAGCGGGGGCGGCAGACCAGGGTGCAATGCGGTGCTCGGTCGCAATGCTGTGCGTAAACTGCTCCGGGCACTATCCCAAGTGCTGTAGAATGCCAATGCGGGTGTGTTGGCAGTGTTTTTCGGAATAAAAAAAATGACGGGTGGGGTGAGCGGGGGCGGCAGACCAGGGTGCAATGCGGTGCTCGGTCGCAATGCTGTGCGTAAACTGCTCCGGGCACTATCCCAAGTGCTGTAGAATGCCAATGCGGGTGTGTTGGCAGTGTTTTTCGGAATAAAAAAAATGACGGGTGGGGTGAGCGGGGGCGGCAGACCAGGGTGCAATGCGGTGCTCGGTCGCAATGCTGTGCGTAAACTGCTCCGGGCACTATCCCAAGTGCTGTAGAATGCCAATGCGGGTGTGTTGGCAGTGTTTTTCGGAATAAAAAAAATGACGGGTGGGGTGAGCGGGGGCGGCAGACCAGGGTGCAATGCGGTGCTCGGTCGCAATGCTGTGCGTAAACTGCTCCGGGCACTATCCCAAGTGCTGTAGAATGCCAATGCGGGTGTGTTGGCAGTGTTTTTCGGAAAAAAAAAAATGACGGGTGGGGTGAGCGGGGGCGGCAGACCAGGGTGCAATGCGGTGCTCGGTCGCAATGCTGTGCGTAAACTGCTCCGGGCACTATCCCAAGTGCTGTAGAATGCCAATGCGGGTGTGTTGGCAGTGTTTTTCGGAATAAAAAAAATGACGGGTGGGGTGAGCGGGGGCGGCAGACCAGGGTGCAATGCGGTGCTCGGTCGCAATGCTGTGCGTAAACTGCTCCGGGCACTATCCCAAGTGCTGTAGAATGCCAATGCGGGTGTGTTGGCAGTGTTTTTCGGAATAAAAAAAATGACGGGTGGGGTGAGCGGGGGCGGCAGACCAGGGTGCAATGCGGTGCTCGGTCGCAATGCTGTGCGTAAACTGCTCCGGGCACTATCCCAAGTGCTGTAGAATGCCAATGCGGGTGTGTTGGCAGTGTTTTTCGGAATAAAAAAAATGACGGGTGGGGTGAGCGGGGGCGGCAGACCAGGGTGCAATGCGGTGCTCGGTCGCAATGCTGTGCGTAAACTGCTCCGGGCACTATCCCAAGTGCTGTAGAATGCCAATGCGGGTGTGTTGGCAGTGTTTTTCGGAATAAAAAAAATGACGGGTGGGGTGAGCGGGGGCGGCAGACCAGGGTGCAATGCGGTGCTCGGTCGCAATGCTGTGCGTAAACTGCTCCGGGCACTATCCCAAGTGCTGTAGAATGCCAATGCGGGTGTGCTGGCAGTGTTTTTCGGAATAAAAAAAAATGACGGGTGGGGTGAGCGGGGGCGGCAGACCAGGGTGCAATGCGGTGCTCGGTCGCAATGCTGTGCGTAAACTGCTCCGGGCACTATCCCAAGTGCTGTAGAATGCCAATGCGGGTGTGCTTGGCAGTGTTTTTCGGAATAAAAAAAATGACGGGTGGGGTGAGCGGGGGCGGCAGACCAGGGTGCAATGCGGTGCTCGGTCGCAATGCTGTGCGTAAACTGCTCCGGGCACTATCCCAAGTGCTGTAGAATGCCAATGCGGGTGTGTTGGCAGTGTTTTTCGGAATAAAAAAAAATGACGGGTGGGGTGAGCGGGGGCGGCAGACCAGGGTGCAATGCGGTGCTCGGTCGCAATGCTGTGCGTAAACTGCTCCGGGCACTATCCCAAGTGCTGTAGAATGCCAATGCGGGTGTGCTGGCAGTGTTTTTCGGAATAAAAAAAATGACGGGTGGGGTGAGCGGGGGCGGCAGACCAGGGTGCAATGCGGTGCTCGGTCGCAATGCTGTGCGTAAACTGCTCCGGGCACTATCCCAAGTGCTGTAGAATGCCAATGCGGGTGTGTTGGCAGTGTTTTTCGGAATAAAAAAAATGACGGGTGGGGTGAGCGGGGGCGGCAGACCAGGGTGCAATGCGGTGCTCGGTCGCAATGCTGTGCGTAAACTGCTCCGGGCACTATCCCAAGTGCTGTAGAATGCCAATGCGGGTGTGTTGGCAGTGTTTTTCGGAATAAAAAAAATGACGGGTGGGGTGAGCGGGGGCGGCAGACCAGGGTGCAATGCGGTGCTCGGTCGCAATGCTGTGCGTAAACTGCTCCGGGCACTATCCCAAGTGCTGTAGAATGCCAATGCGGGTGTGTTGGCAGTGTTTTTCGGAATAAAAAAAAATGACGGGTGGGGTGAGCGGGGGCGGCAGACCAGGGTGCAATGCGGTGCTCGGTCGCAATGCTGTGCGTAAACTGCTCCGGGCACTATCCCAAGTGCTGTAGAATGCCAATGCGGGTAAAGTTTTCAATTCTTAATCACGTTAGATAGGGCGTTACTTAGTGGCGTTATCTTTTGATTTGCACCCCTCCATCAGAACCGAAATCTATTTGGTTTAAAGTGTTGGCAGGGTTATTTGTGTGCAAGCTTAGGTAGAATGCTATAACAACGCATGCCAGTACTAATACACACAACCAGGTATGTTTACAAAAAGCATTGAATTCAGGCCGGTTCAAAGTTGGTTCAATGAAAGCTTCGGCAGAACGCTATATTGTTAAACAATATGCCAGGAGGCGGAATTGCTCCAACAGACCGCGTTTAAATTATTCCTCAATCTGTGTTCGTCTTCATTCATGTTGTAGCATAGTTTGCCATTGGATAATAATAATAATAATAAAAATAATAATAATAATAATAATAACTTTATTTAACGAAGGTTACATACTAAGTGTACACTCATTACAGACATACTACTTATTTCCAGCATGGCCTTCACACAAAAAGTATGACAAAAACACATATAGTAAGTTACATATTAAGCAACATAAAAAACATACAATCACACTATCACTATCATACATTTCTTCGACAAACACAACTCAGTTTAATATAATGATTATAAATTACAATAATTTCATACTGTAAATAATGTAGATATATTCAGTAAAACCACATTCAATCAATATATTTTCAACATTTACATATTTTGTATTATCCATAACAAGTTGTTGCAAGAATGTCATGTACGTACATAACACAATTCACAATTCATGTAAACAATGAACTTTTTATTATAATGTGAATTAAATAAAGTGTCAAGATTGTATCATGTGATAAAATTATTCTGCCAATAAGTAGCCTTTTAATGCAAGTTTAAAGGCTGGTAGCTTATCTTGACATTTAATGTATGTATGAAGAGAATTCCAAATTTTCATTGCTTTATAGGCAAATGTATTTTTGATATAGTTTGTTCTAGGTTTTACAACAAAAAGATCCTTGTTTTCTGAAGAATAATAGTTGTTAGGTGTGTTGTATAGGCAGATATGTGCAGAGAGCATTGTTAAAGTAACATTGAATATGGACCTGGTTAGAGTATTTTCTATGCAATCTAAGGCAGAGTGCTATAACAATTCATACCAGCACTAATACAAACAACCAGGTATGACATTGAATTTGGACCGGTTTTAAGTTGGCGTAATGAAAGCTTTGGCAGAATGCTATATTGTGAAACGTTATGGCAGGCAACGGCAATTTTCTTAAAATGCTCAGACAGACCGCGTTTACATTTTTCCTTAATTTGTGTTCGTCTTTCAATCATGTTGTAGAATAGTGTGCCACTGAATATTAGTTTTTAGGTGTGCTGTATACGCAGATAAATGCAGATAGTATTGTTAAAGTAACATTGAATTTGAACCTGGTTCGAGAGTGTTTTCTATGCAAGCTAAGGCAGAGTGTTACAACAATTCATGCCAGCACTAATACAAACAACCAGGTATGACATTGAATTTGAACCTGGTTCGAGAGTGTTTTCTATGCAAGCTAAGGCAGAGTGTTACAACAATTCATGCCAGCACTAATACAAACAACCAGGTATGACATTGAATTTGGACCTGGTTCGAGAGTGTTTTCTATGCAAGCTAAGGCACAGTGCTAGAACAATTCATGCCAGTACTACAATACAAACAACCAGGTATGTTTTGATAACATTGAATTTGGATCGGTTCTAAGTTGGCGTAATGAAAGCTGTGGCAGAATGCTATATTGTGAAACAATATGGCAGGGGGTGGCGATTTTCTTAAAATGCTTCGACATACCGGTTTTACATTATTCCTCTATTTCTGTTAGTTTGGGATGCAAAATGTAGCATTTTTCATTGAAAATTGCCGAGATTGTTTGTGACAGGCATGAATCTGCAATACGATACATCAAAATGGACAAAAGCACCCCCATTTGAGCAGAGGAAAACAACAAAAACACAACTAACACTGGCCATTTCTAAATATATTTTAATGGTACAAAAATACGAAACATGTAAAAAAAAAAGAGAAAACGTATTTTAACAAAGTCTTGACAACGACCACTTGACTAAAAAATATGTGTACGAAAATAACTGAATTTAACAATCGCTATATTTGTAAAACAACTTTATGGTGTATTTTCAAAACTAGCAATTACCAACTACAGTAAATACGTCTGTCTTTTAAAGACGTAATTATTGAATGCAGTGAGTTTATTGATTATTTTTGTATTATAATTTCATACATCTAAACTTTATCTCACAAGCAATATACTGAATTCAGTCGAACATCAAACACAATTTATTGTTGTTTACTACCATGTTAAGAAGGGTGTAACTCCCTCTCCCGTCTGGAAATCGGTATTCAGGGGCTCAGTTTACGGATTGATCGGAACTAAAACAGATGGTATGCAGAAATTTGACCATACAGAAAGACTGCGGAACGGTCGAGGCCGTGGCAAGTTTACTGTATTCAGTTCGCAGACTTTCAAAACAGCTTAATATTTTCATTTGTTATTTAGGATTCAGACTGATTTTTTCCAGGAAGAAACCTAGCCCTTTTTGCGAAAAAAACTAATTATTTTCAGTTTAAGGGGTTTTTTTCAAAACTTTTTTAAATAAATAGACATGGATAAATGGAGTAAAATATTAATAAAGATGTAAATATATCATTCAGAAATTCTCGTTTAAACATCAAAAGACTCTCGTTATATATGTATATAATTTTAATTGGGAATTTCAGAGGATATTTTTTGGAAATAAACAGGGTCTGGTCCTTGAGGAAGTAGCCAGCTTCGGCTTCTTCAAAGAAGGGTTAAAACGCCGTGACAGGAATATATGGTTCAGGAAGGTGGAGGGGGGATTACACCCGTATTTAATGTTCAAAGTTTCTTCCCATACACTTTTGTCATCGTATGCTCGCCAGTACCTTCAATGAGTTTCCTCCCCTTGTACGTGTACTCGTCGTATGGCATCGTCAGAATTAAATCAAACTTCTCCTTCTCATAAATTCGCTGCGAGAAATTTGAAGTCCCTTCTCCTCTGATGGCCTTGAACCCAATCTCTCGACCAAGTTCCACGGCAGCGCCTAAAAGTTTGCACCCCAGTCCCATTCGGCGGTAATTCTTATGGACCCCAAGGGTGTAAAAATGTAAAGCCTCATCTACATCGTACCGATTAAAGAAATCCACCTCCTTATTCTTACTGTGTAGAAACGTAAAAAGCTCTCGTAAGGGCTCATAGTCCATCTTGCTGAAGTCCGCCGGTGGGTCACTTCGTCGAGTGAAGCCATTTAATCTCACGCCCATCATCTGGTCGGTTTCCTTTGAGATCATGCAGACCGAGCAGTTATCCTTCAGATTATCATACGTTATCTTTTCAAACTCCGGGTGCCATACAACGCCGAATGATCGACACAGGGGTTCATCAGGCGTGAAGTGGTTGCCAAGTATTTCGTAGACTTCATCATAGCGATCTGGAGTAACGATTTCCAGTCTCCCCTTGTCCGTCTCATAAGGGGCCTTGATTCGGTTTAAGGCCTGAAATGTGTCAGTATAATTTTAAAATACATACGCAAAAAGTTAAGAGGGGTATAACGCAAGCGGATGGCAGCGTTCGTCAGTTTTTTCCTTCGAAAAAGGCCACAACTCAATAATTATTCAAGCCAGGGGCCGTATTCAGTACCAAGTTCATTGCTATGATTCTGGGTTGAGGATTCGTACTGACAGTATGTTTTCTAAGGTATATGTGGGTATCGCTATTGCCAGAGATAACAGTTTTGAAAGTGGACGATGACAGTACAAAAGCTATCACAATACCTCGGTCTTTTCATCAAAAAAACAAACGAGCTGGCTTGAATAATTATTCAGTTGTGGCCTTTTTGGAAGACCTCGATCTTTTCATCAAAAACCAAACAAGCTGGCTTGAATAATTATTGAGTTGTGGCCTTTTTGGAAGACCTCGATCTTTTCATCAAAAACACAAACAAGCTGAATTGAATAATTATTGAGTTGTGGCCTTTTTGGAAGACCTCGATCTTTTCATCAAAAAAACAAACGAGCTGGCTTGAATAATTATTGAGTTGTGGCCTTTTTGGAAGACCTCGATCTTTTCATCAAAAAAACAAACAAGCTGGCTTGAATAATTATTGAGTCGTGACCTTAACAAGATTAGAGATAAGTACATAACTTCAAGGGCAATCACCCTCGTGTTACACTAATATTATAAAGACTGGACCCAATTTCTCGAAACTTCTTAAGCTTAACAGGCTTAAGTAGCTTATTTCAATAACCCGAAATACATACTTAAAATCGATTTTGATAAATAAAAAATGGTTGATTGTGATTATCATAAAGATATTTCCTATATAAGGTCTAAAAACTCTTGAAGGAGTAAATACAACGCATATTATAGAAAACAAAAATAATGAGCTTAGCTTAATCCTGTTATAATGAACTTAAGAAGTTTCGAGAAATTGGGGCCTGGTATCATCATTGACTCACTGCAGTCGATTATTGCTCTGCAGAGCTATTGGCAAGGTTAAAGCGAGCAGGTTTTAAGTGACGGTAAGTAATGCAGCATATATGGCGTTTTCGCTTTCAGCCCTTCGATAGTTTTTGCTCACATTTAGTGGTGTTGAGCGTGTGTATTTGTAGTCTATTAGGAGAATGAGATTCATTACAAACGCCGAAGGAACCTGTGTGAGTTGCTCTAAGTGTGTATTTAAAATTGCTCTAGCATATTGTGTTTTCAGATAATCATTGTTTATGCTCAAATATAATAAATGCAGTGAACTCAGTCTGTCATTTTTATGTATTCACTTATAAAACACATAGCATACTTTTTAACAGAAATTAAATCCTCATTATAACAACATAAATTGTCCATGTAATAAACAGGGATGGATCCAGGATTTGACCTTAAAGGAATAAATGGCAGAAGCTTTTGAATTGCGCCCCTCCCTCAGAATTATTATTTTGGTTTAAAGAGGGGGGGGGGGTTCGAAATACGCATCCAAAAATATTTGAATAATTTCTAATAATTTTATTTTGGGCTTACTTTTTTCCGTTTTAGTCCTATATTGAAATTCGCATGAACGAATTAAGAGGTTAAGAGGGGGTCGCCCTGGATACGTTAGTGTCTTACATAAACATAGTATTACAATAGAACTGAGGGGAACAACAAGGGAGAGGGCGTGGGTCGTATTCAATATGCGTCTTAGATTGAACCTAACTTTTAGAGTAAAATCCAAGTGTTTTAAACGGCTTTAAAATAATTAGCCACTGGACTGAATGAAATCGCTGAGGTGTACAAGGATTAACGATATTGAATACGGACTCCTGGCTGGTATTCAATATTGGTCATTATTTGATCTATGAAAGGTGTAGCTAGTCGGATAACTTGATATATATAATTGACTAATAAATTGAACGAAGTTGTATGATGTATGACCATAGGATAGACTTAAGTTGAACATTGAATACCAGCCCAGAAATAGTGCTCAATATAATAATTGTCCTTATCCTTAGTCATGCATGAGTAATTCCATTTTTTATGTTGCCAGTGATTTTTACAGGGCTATCAAAACACTCAGATTCTACTTTCAAATTTACGTTAAAAATATATAAACTATTTCTTAAATACAGCCACCGTAGTTAACACATAATGAATAACGAATGTTCTGTTAAGAGGTACAATGGTATGGTCTAGCCGATAATAAACAAGAGACACACAACGTCACAAAACATATAAAACCCTTATAAACACAGTTTGGGACACCTGCCTCCTGTATGAATAAGGATCTCAGTTATAAAGTAAAATGATCTTAATGAAATTAGGTGGTCAGTGTTTATAAACACAATTCAATGTTTTATACTTTAATTACGATATACATCTGATGATAGTAAAAACAACTCTGCTATGTACAAAAGCCTGCAGCAGTAATACGAATAACATAAGAAATAAGGTGGAGCTTAATATTCCATGATTAGCAGCTCTTGGTAATCATGGCAACATTTTATATGAATGGAATATCAAACACAAATGTTTTTTTATCAATTAGCAAAATTTTAGAATGAAATGAGTTTAAAATGACAAGAAATACAATACAATTATGTTAATATAGATTTAAGATTTTCTAAATTACGACTAAAAACCTTGAATGAAACGAGTCCAAGACATTTATGCGGGGTTTACACGTAAGCCTCGGCATAACAACAATGTCACTACAAGGAGTACAGCAATCGGAACACCTCAACAATGTTCAATCGAAAACACTCTCGGGTGTAAATGGACGGTTTGCAATGTCAGAATTATTCATTTTTAGGCTGTAGGCCGAGAGGACTGCAGACTTTTATAACAGTATCTCGGAAATCGCATCGGCAGATCGACATAACATTTTTAACTTTTGGCGAATTAATGCGTGCACGGGCGTATCAACCCCAGCATAGTTAGAACTGCGTTGGTCAACGACCTAATTTACATTAACATTTACATCGAATTTTTGGTGATTGAAGTTCATCCATAAGAATATTTTCTATGTTTTAAATTGCTTAAATCGCTCTTACTTTTTATTTTTATTGAAATTGTTAGTTTGTCCTTGTCTTTGTAAAATGTGTGTCGACATAAGACCATTATCTTGTGTTAGTACATACTTACAACATTTAACCAGTACTAAATGCATATTAGTATACACTTTTACCATTCAAATCAAATCGCGTAAAGCTATCGACCTGCTACAATTTGTGTCATAGTCATGTAATGCCGAATGAAACGGAAAGTGTGTGAATATTTCTCACTTTGTCTCAGTAATTTCAGACCAAAGTCTTCAGCATGTGGCATAATGCATATGCATATTTAAAACCACTGATATAAATGAGTAATCTGTTCATTTTGTGACATGGGTTGAGGGCATTATTAAGACACATGTACATCAAACATACAGGGAATAAATAGTATTCGGGTGATTCGGTCCAGAGGTATTTGTCGTTGTAGAAGCAGGCCTTACACATAAACCTAATTGATATGTTCAATGCATTTTGTTAGGATGCATTTGGTTAAGCTGGCATATCCTGGAAGTAAATTAAATACGCATTAGTCAAGTTTGAATTGAAGAGTAGATTTTGTTAAAATATCCTAAATGCTTTATCCGTGGCAGTGCATTGTTTATAAAAACCAAAGATCCAGATAAGGTTTTATATGATATTAAGCATTACTCCATACCTTATACGTAACTATTCCACATTTCAAGAGACTTATACCACATGATCTAATTGAGTATCAACATAAAACTCTAAAAGATTTTGCGAAGAAAAATATGAGCGAACATCTACTATCTTTAAATTTTTCTGTTAATAATTAATTTTTACAAATACATGACTATACTCACATAACATTGCAGGCCAAAGGCCATTCAACGCTTTAAGCGCTTTGATTAACTATGCTGCAAGAAGATCGCGTAGTAATTTCAATTTTAGCTTTTTGCATAAATATTAGCAAATAAAACTTTCAATTCAATATTTGTTTATTTGCGGATATCATGTAACATTTAAAACATAAATGTTTGTGTTTTACCAACTTTGTTGGAATCTTAATTATTTGTGAATTAATACATCACTGACAATCAAAGCAAAATACACGTTAAAACACAACAATTAAATAATACCATAACTTAAAAATTAACAAACAACTTCTATTGATTAACAGGAATAAATCCGAGGATGTTTTGAATAGAGTATGACCGAGGTGTTCCGATTGCATTTGAAGACTATCTCGGCATGCGGCATATTGGTGCAAAAGTATAACACAGCAGCGTTTTAAACTTCATCCCTCTATGAAAGAGTACACAAGGAAACACAATTCTGAAAATATGAATTTCAACCGGTGATAATTATATATAAACTTGTGATTATTCGCATTGAATAAATCACTTCTTTCTAATTGAAATATTAAACTAGTTTATAAGAATAAGGAGTGGGGAATCCCCATTGTTTTGTTATCGACAATTTACTTTGATTATCATTTAACCACCCAATTTATTGATAACATTCACATGATTTCAACACAATTTTATCTAAAAAGGCCGAGACATAATGATATATAAGTTTGCGGGTTAAATTCATCTTCAGCGTCCTCAACTAACGGTTTGTGTTTTTTGTTAATTTTTAGACGGTTCAATGTATCGTCCTAGTTTATATATGTCACCATCTTTATCTCTCTCTCTAAAATCCACGATTCAAAGAAAGCATTTAGCTTAGGGCGTTATTGTTTGCAATCAACTTATTTGGGTTTAACATCGGTTTCACAAACTGTGTAATTTCAAATATGTCGTTTCTCTTACAAAATGTATATATAATGTTATATAAGTTTGCGGGTTAAATTCATCTTCAGTGTCCTCAACTAACGGTTTGTGTTTTTTGTGAATTTTAGATGGTTTAAAGTATCGTCCTAGTTTATATATGTCACCATCTTTATCTCTCTCTCTAAAATCCACGATTCAAAGAAATCATTTAGCTTATGGCGTTATTGTTTGCAATTAACTTATTTGGGTTTAACATCGGTTTCACAAACTGTGTTATTGTTGTAGCAATTTCAAAAAAGACGTTTCTTTAGCAAAAACCGAGTCCATTTTTCAAGCTATCGAATCTCTCTCCGGAGACTGTTTTAGCGGTACATGCCATACGAAAACTAGTTCACTTTGAAAAAAAATAGCGGACACGTGTCAAACACGTGTTTAGTTAAAACAGGCAGACGACTATCTGCGGTATCATTGTTTGAAGAAATCGAGAAGTAATGGTCACATGCAGAAGCTCCACTAGTTATTCAAACTGTACACAAACCCTTGCATTTGTAACTTCAATTACAACTTTCTAAACAGGTTTACAACCGCCGAAACCCATGAAACCAAAACTGAAACTAGTTTTGTATCAACAGAAACGGCCTTTTTAGAAACTACTAGGACAACCATACGTTTAATTTTGATTTGTTGAAAGACACGGCTATCAGATACATATAACGAGTGACAAAATACGCCACAAGACAACATAAATAGATTTCATAAACCTTGAAGTTCGTTAAACACAAATTTTAGGGTAACGGCCGTGGAATGGTCTGTGAAAACACGAATTCAATTGAGGTTGTGCCAGTTTTCGTGTTCTCAACCACAAAAGTATACCAATATTTATTACCAAGTTTTAAAAGTCAAAAAGAACACAGATGAACATGTCGCTGGCAACAGTAAAAAGACATACTACTCAAAACACCTCCCCCTCCCCCGCCCCAAGAAACACACACAACTTAAAAAAACATAAATGCATAAGATTGAGATTAATCGAATGTCTAGAGACATGAACATGCAAACAAATACAACTGAAATATTGAGTTAAAATGCGTTTGTATACATCTAAGATGTCCAAAGACCTAAATCAAAACACTATCTAACGGTGTACTGTTGCAACCTCGATTGAACTCCTGATTAACTGACCATTCCAAGGGGCACCCTAACATTGATATAAATTCACTATCGTAGTTGCATAAACAAAATCATCATAAACAAATAAATTTTCTTTTAGACCCTTACGGTTTTTTATTTGTCATAAGTATATATATATATATACATATAAACATGAACGCATATGTAGATCAATACTATTACTGCCGGGTTTCGATTTCAAATGTATATGTGATATAGTAAAACATGTTAATGGAATTA
This sequence comes from Mya arenaria, assembly GCF_026914265.1. Classification (NCBI taxonomy): domain Eukaryota; kingdom Metazoa; phylum Mollusca; class Bivalvia; order Myida; family Myidae; genus Mya; species Mya arenaria. Next base: position 51,215,872 of record NC_069135.1, read on the forward strand.
AAATAACATAAACTACTGTGCCATTTGTCGGTTAATCACATTGTTAAACAGTTAAAACTTTAAACATCGAAAACGTTTGCGTGAAGAGGACCTGAATTACAAGTTGAGTTAACAATTTGAAACACACTCATTTTTTATATGTGCTAAAGCTCTTGACTATTGTATGAGAGTTTGACTCGCGGTGATTGTCTTTTACTACATGTTAGAAAATAACGAGTGTGAGCCAAAATACAGATACAAAGGAAAACAACAAATTAATATAAAACGTCATCATAAATTATAAATACTAGATTTTGAGGAACTTCAACAATAACGTACGGGTTACTTAAAGGACATTTTAAAAGGTTAAGGAAAAATCAGAATAATAAAGCGTAAAAACTGTACTGAAAGAAGGATAATGGAACAACAGGCAGCGCCTAATGGTCGGGCCACAGCAATTCTAGTGACCGCTGGACTTACAATGGGTTCCGCTGTGATGCCTATTGTGTGTCTTGCGTCTATGAATACCCAGAACGAGCTGTCATTTGCAGTTGTCTACATGTGGGAAATATGTCTGTTCGCGTTGACACTATGTTCCATTGTCACCTTCGGTTACCTTGTGTTCAGCGGAAAAGATCACCATGTGGTACGTTGCAGATCAAGAGGAAGCAATTTAATTTTCCTTCTACCAACCATCCTGATTGGTCTTGCCACCGGTGCGTGCCAAATATTCTACTCTGTAAGGGAGTTACAGTGCATCACCCGTTCACTTGGTGTGTTTTTCTATTTAACGAAGTTTCTCTCCATGCTTTTCACTGGGTTCTTCAGTGTGTTGCAGACCGTCTTTCTGACACTTTTCTACCGATACAAATGTGTTAGCGCGTTCGCAAGACTTCTTGTTGGAGTAACGATTTCTGGAACTATGTATCTGTGTGTTGCGGATGTTTTGGACGTCTTTCGGACACAAACTGCCCAACAAGATATGGTGTATCATTATAAAGGGCATTTAAGGAATATGCATGAATTGAATAGCACAAACTATTTTAACAAACTTCTAGTATTTTCAACCTGCAATGGTACAACAGAAATGACAGACAGTTTGATTGTACAAGTATTTAAATATTCATACTCGTTCCCATCCGAGTACAGCTTATTGGCACTGTGTTTCCTTCTTCCAATGTGGAACGTTCAGGGTGTTTCACGGCATTACCTGAAGTCTGATGACAGTCGGACTCAGCTTACTTTTAGGGAAACTTCATCATTATTGGGACATACAAACAATTATGATAAACGACAAAAATGTGTGTGCATTAATGTAGCATTTGCAGTTGCTAGTAAACTGTTGAGTTTCTTATCGAGGCGTTCTTTGATCGTTTCTGGTACTTACGTGCTATTACACTTTTGTTTCAACCTGTTTGTTGAAATAAAAAGTTCGTTTCAGACCATAGAAGATAATTTATCCTGTACTACAGATATATGTGATTACGAAATTGCAAGCTACTATGTTCAAACCATTTGGACGTATATTCTGTGCATAGTACCATTCTTTGGATATCTGATGATTCGTAAAGATAATTCGTCGAGATGGTCATTTGACATATGGAATTCCTTTCTTTTGTTTAGCGCATGCGGACATTTGCTTTTGGGCATATTTTCAACGATAGACTCCATCTCTGTTCTACAATTTTACCACAAGAAACATATTGCTGAAAAGATCCTTTATTTCGTTAAGATACTATTGCATTTCGTTGGAATATACTGCCAGACACTATTCATTCTGAAAGTCAAAAATTTAGTAGCAAAGTCAAGTGTGCCATCAAGACAGTATACGTATGCCAAAGGTGTTACAATATTCCTTTTTCTTGCAAATGCCGAACATTTCTTGTCAGACAGTTTCCTTACGGCTCCCACTATGGCGTACCTACAAGATATGCAAGGAAATGATACATTTGGACAACATACTTGGTGGTTGATAACAAAACTAGTTTTTCCGTTTGTCATATTTTATCGTCTGTATGGAGCCCTTATGTGTGTGAAGGTTTATAGAAAAATGAAATCATGGAAGGACATTTAAAAATGCCATCCTATCTGCCCCAATCGAAGAACCTTAAGCATAACGTGCTAAAGTATCTATTTTCATTAACCCAATCAAGTTACTTAACGTGAATTTGTCAGAATGAAAATTAGTTTATCTGACATAAAAATTTATCTAAAATGGCTGAATACTCCTCTGAGAATATAACCGAAAATTTACAAACCAAATAGTGCGCGTAGCTAGATCCTGTTATAAGGGACTAATGGATGTTCGTGAAATTGGAGCTTGGCCTCGTTAAATTATCTGTTTTATAAAACATGGTGTGAAAACATTATATGCATGGAATAAAATTAATTTATGCAATATATATATTTATTTTATATGTCTAGATTTTTCCCTACTCATACTTATAGTATAAAAATATCACCCAATTAATACTTGAGTTTAAAAAAAAACATTTGCGTGGTCGAAGATGAATTGAATCCGGTGACGTCAATTCCGAAATATTTTTATTTTCGGTATAACGTCGAAAAAAAATTAAATAATAAAAAAGGTATTTTAAAGATATTTAGCTTTAACATAACATAACAGAACATAAGTGTTGCTATGTTGTTGTTTTTCTTGCGGGATTATAATGTGTTTGACTTTGACTTTGACAATAACTTTGTATTATGATAAAACTGTTGTTGACATGGGAGCCATTTATACTAATGGATATATGATCATATGCAATGGCTCCTTGTCAACTATTTTACAATAGGTTAGAGTCTATTAATTCCGACGACTGCTTGTATATTATTACTATAAAGTGCACTGTTGTTGTTTTTATAACTTGAAATGTGTGACAGTCAGTTAAGAGTTCCTGGTTTACCGTATGATTAGATAAAAGTTATATGCACAGGATATGTTTATACAATCAATACTGATATGATTTCAATGACAATTTGAGCAAAAGTGACGTTAATAAATGGGTTTAACTGTATAGTTTGTTACGTTTTATGAAGGTATAGATACTGTCTTTTGACAGGTCAATGTGTGGGCAGGCGTTCAAGCGGCGGCCAAGATGTTCGCAGCCTTAAATTTTACCTAGTTACCACAGATGAGATCCAGCTAGGGCACTTGAAAACAAACTTCAGTCAAATCCGAATTTAGAGCAATAAGTGTTGTTTTCATGGTTTACTTTTAACATATCGACTTTATCTAACTAGAGGAACCGTTTTGTTCTATGAGGACAAAACGTGGCAACAACATTAATGTGCGAAAATGCTCAGAGAAGTTCGTTAAGGATCGTAACATTTTCTTGAAATATAAACTTCTGTTTAACGAAATATTACACCAATGCGGAAGTGCCTAGTCATTGTAACATGCCTAAATTATTTGCATTGACACATGAAAGTAAATCAAAGCATGGTTATACCTCATCGGATACTTTAAACTATTATAGGTTTTGAAGCTGATTTTTTATTTCAAATAAAAGGCTGAACATGCTAGATCTGCTTGATCTCCTTATTCCTGTTTACATTTTCATTGCATTATTAGTTGTTCTACACCAGTTTTGACCACTTTATCAAAAACACCGTCGTTACGTAGGGCCATATTTTTTGTAAAAGAAACGGCACTTTCTTATTCTACTTTGTTTAATGTTTGTGTACACATTTTGAACTTTCTCCCCATATATGATGCTGTGGAAATTTGCGAATCACTAGAAAAAGATTTATTTCGCGTGCAAATTACTCACTTGTCTATTGAATAAATAGGAAATATAAATAGTAGTAAAGGATCTTTTAAGGACTGTCTACCTTTTCTCCTGGGATACATTTTGTCTATATTGATAATTGGAATGGTAACAATTTCATTACACTTAAACAAATTGCCCACAGATTATCTTTAGGCTAGTGAGCACATTTCAATACTTTCAATGATTGCTTCAAAGTAAATATTTTGAAATATTGACCAATCAATAAAATAATTGTCTTACTATCAACAGCCGAAAGAATGACCAGTTTAATACATTGTCCACAATTACATCTAGAGTAATGTTCTTTGGATTGAAGCTGATTTGCCTGCTCTCTTACAAAACCATTTTATTCCCATTCTAAATCATACTTGGTCGTATATTTTATTGGCATTATATCTCAAACTAGTTTGATAGGCATCCAGATCGCACGCACAAAGCAAAGATGATTATTATGTGTGCAAAAACCACTGTTTAACTAATACAATTGATATAAAACTGCTGCAGAGTTTATTGACACAATATATTATTTCAAAATACTTAATTCGCTTTCAGATTGGTATTGATAACATTAAAAAGATGTTTTATTAAATAGCAAATTTAACATTCACAACATTACATGGAATAACATTTAAACTTTTGATAAAGTCACAGAACTACTTAAGCATGCCATTAAGTAGCAGCTTCACAATCGTATCCCGTAAATCTTGAACGACTTGTGTTCACCCGTTTTCTCACCAATAGGTTTTCCGTCAATGAAGTACGAGTTATACGGTATATTCATGATAGTTTCAAAGCCATGTTTCTCGTAAATATGTTGTGAGAAATTCCCTGTACCCTCCCCTTTAACCACGGTAAATCCTAGTTCTTTGGCCATTTCAAGAGCCGCTGCAAGAAGGTGATCTCCTAATCCATGATGTCTGTATTCCTTTCGGACACCGAGGCAAAAGAAATGGAATATTTCATCGACGCCGTATCTGTTAAATATATCGATCTCTTTATCTCGGTGTGTGACAAACACGAAGAGATCTTTTACATGCTTAGACTCCATCCAGCTAAAATCCTCCGGGGGATCAGAGCGTCGCGAAAACCCCGATATTCTTAAGCCCATCATGTCTCCAGTTTTCTTGGAAAACATTGCAAGTGAGATATTGTCCTTGAGGTTGTCAAGAGTCATTCTTTTGAAATCGTTGTCCCATGTTACGTCAGTTGCACGGCAAATCGGCTCATCGGGAACGAAATGGTTACTCATGATGTCAAAGGCTTCCACGTATTGATCCTGGGTTAGGATTTCAAACCAGTACTCCTCGGTATCTATCTTTGGCCTAATCTTTTCCAAAGCCTGTAAACCGGAATGTTACATTGATTTAGATAGGATAGCTTGTTTCTATGACAAGTATTTGACCCTGTTTCACCTTGTTCATAATAAATGGTAAGCGAGGTTTTGCATTTATATTGTTATATAAAACACACGATTTACAACACAGTATAGCAGCCGAGTGCATTGGGTGTTGTGTTATTATATTATTTTTATTGGAATGAGAAATGAGCTGTATGCACTGTATAATATCATGATATTATACTGAGATTATAAGGGCAAGCCCATGCAGTTTTCAAATCTTATAATTTAAACAGGTAAGTGATAAAACAAACGATGCAATTTTAAACAATACCTTCTGAGCAACCTCGAGGGTAATCTTCTCACAAATGCTCATGTTGTTTAACTGAAATGAAAACACCAAAGATTTTATCTCTAGCAAAAGTATAATTTAAAATACCTTAATTTTAGTGGCTGAATTCGAAAATCAATATGTGAAATGTTTACATTTATGAAACTTAAGTTAATGTAGTATAAAAGTAACAATTTTAACCTACCTCTCAAATTAAATCCCTTTTTATTTTATCACGTTCCACACAGTTCAAACTGCGCTGAGCGAATGATGATGATGTATCCATAATCCGCTCTCGACCTAGCATGTCAAACAAATCGAGCGGGGATAGGAAAAACTGTCTCTTATCTTGCCAGGATGAATCGAATAAGGCATGCTAAATAATTGAGGTTTGTTTCGGGTAAAATGTATCATGACAATATTTGCAGGTAGCACAGGTATACCGTGATATGTCTTTGTAAAATAACTTAATATAATCCAGCATGAGCCATAAGCGGATAATTTTCCTGATAATATTTAGATTTTAGTTATGAAATTAAATGCCAATAATACGACATATACGAAAAAAGAGTTGATTCCGATTTTTTTTCTTTAAAGTAACACTCTTATTCTAAATCAATACGTACACATGTATAACAAACATCAAATTTGACTGATAAACCTTAAACTACAAACTTAATAATGCGTTTATGGAAAAAAATACTGATAATAATATTGTTACCATGTATTTAATAGCAGAAAGAAAACCGTATTAAATGAAAGGTGAATGCTTAAAGATTTACTGTGTTCTACTATAGTCTCAAAAGGTAAAACTAACGTTTTTTTGCTCATTTCTTTCAATTAAACTCGGTTATCTTCATAAGAACCATTGTTTTCGACATTTTTTTTTCCTTTTTTGAATATTAAAAAAATATTATAAATTGTGATTAATTTTATTTGGAGTAAGAGTGCATCTATAAATAAATAAAAATATTCAAAATACGTTTCTGTTTAATCCCTTTGATCAAACAATTCTTAGGCATAACAAAAATATGTTTGTTTACAGTTATCCGAATTTTTTATTTTTCTGTATTTTTTTGACATTATTTAAATGACCGTTATTCTTTTCACCTTTTCACCTTTTCAAATAAATATTCAGTAGTTTCTAGCACAGTAAAGACGCTTAAATATACCCAGACAAAAATTCGTCAAGTTCAGAGTGATTTTAAGACACAACTGTACAGAAAAAATCCGTGTTGTCGATCGACTGTAAGGGAAGGGGTTATCAATATATACATATATCACTGGCCACCCTCCAATACAAAGAGCATTTCTATACCGAATCGCAGATAAAGGGAATTATCATTTCGAAACACTCAATATACAGCTATGTTCTTTACTTCATTTTAAGCTTCTCCCTCACTGTCAAGATAACATTCCCGTTAAATCTTTAAAAGGTTCAGTGTCATGATTCGGCAGCTTATGGTCGCAATTATAGGAATATTCTTTAATCTTAAATACGAATCGGGAATAACCGGGGAGAATATCGTGACTTTCAAAACAGTAATTACATTTGAGAAATTTAAACAATGTTAATATATTCATAGTTGATGATGTAACTTGACCCGATACATTTTACAACGCCTTTACTCGCTTTTGGCACCTCGGCCATTTATCATCGAAAACCCGTTCATCGTCTTAAACACTAATAGTGTAACTATTTTACTCTTTGATACCGAAATTGCAGAAAAAAAAAACTTTTCCAAATAACCTATAATATTCTGGTTTTGGTGGGTGCGAACCCACGCCGGAACAGTCAAGGAAATAATGGAAAACTGACAACAAAAGCTCACGCACGATAGGAATCATACACAAACATAAGGATAACTTCACCTTTAAGCATTTTGTTGAATCGCGTTACAAACGTTATTCAAATTGTGAACTACAAAATAAAATTTAAGCATTTATCAACATTGGTTGAAGGCTTCCAGTCGTAAGTATCTTATTTTTAACAGTCCTTACGATTTACCACACTTTATTTAGTCATACAAAAAATGTATTTTACCAAAGCATGAGCGAGTCCCTTTAAATATGTTTAAAGTGAGAGGAGATTTCTTGCAATTTATTTCACTTGAGTGTAATTATCTGAATAATCAAACCGACACATGTATAGTTAAGATTATTTTCAATCGTCAATGAACAAATTTATGTTCGATTTTACATTTGATTATCTCACATGACCAACATATTGGCACGAGTTATCTCCCGTAGTTCAACATATTTATTGGTATATGATTGTTTATCTTATTGTACAAGTCTTTTATGTTTAGCATATTTATTTCATTTTTATCATTTTCCGTAATTATTATGTAGGCAAATGCAGTTGACTCCCGTAGTTCAACATATTTATGGATATATAATTGTTTAACTAATTGTACAAGTCTTTTATATGTTTAGCATATTTATTTCATTTTTTATCATTTTCAGTAATTATTATGTAGGCAAATGCGGTTGACTCCCATAGTTCAACATATTTATGGATATATAATTGTTTATCTAATTGTACAAGTCTTTTATATGTTTAGCATATTTATTTCATTTTTTATCATTTTCAGTTATTATTATGCAGTCAAATGCTGTTGACTTTTCTCCTTTGAGTACGGATATGATGATACATTTATTATTGTAACATGTTCAAGGGTGCTTTGTTTTCGTCTACACATTATCTCCAATATTGGAACGTTATAAAGGCGGCGGGGCTTATCCGTGCAATAACTGTCGTGCAAAATTTTGACACCGCTATTTACTGATTCGCGCACTTTTAAAGGCATTTCCTATTCAAAATAATGCAAAACAGTACCCTCGCAACGAACATGATACGCTCGCGCCGAAACGTTTGTATATATTTAAAGAGGTTGGGTTATGGGTACATTACATATATCATTAAAACTGAGAAAAAATGCACAACATTAAGACAAATGTTTTCAAAAACTTTTTATAAACGTTTAGGTTTATTATATTGTGTAGATATTGCCTGTTTGATAAGGCATCAAAACAAAGTGATTAGTGACGCAAGGAGCTTATAGTTGTGTTTAAAAAGGTCATTTTATGACATGAGTTTGAGCTCGAAGTTTGCATTACATGTCAAAATGAAAATGATTGAGTGATAAAGAGGCTTTATTTTAAGCAAAATACAGATATGTTTTCCAAACGATTCACCAAGCATTGTATATTTGTATTGCATAAATCTTAATGCAGGACCCAATTATATATTGTCCAGGCAATTAGTAAACTTTGAATGTGCAGACTGGAGCCTTTAAATGTTATATTTTTAATATCATAAGTTCAGGTACATTTTGTATTATTACATGAACTTTGTGTATTAAACTTTCAAGGATTATGTTTCCGTTTGTTTATTTGTGTTTTTATTATGTTTATATTTATATATCTGCCTGTTGGTACTGAAGTTAATGATGCCAAATATGACACTTTTATTCTATATTTAGCTTCAAATAACTACAATATGACTGTAGATTACCTTAAATTTGCTTTAGTATGTTAATTCTTTTCTCAATTATATCCATAGTTTTAAAACTCCTCTATGAGGAATATAACAATTGCGCCATTACGTCTTGATTAACAAGAAAAGTCAAAGACTTCACTTCTCTCTCAATAAGATATATATGTTTAAGAAGTTTGAAGTCAATACATTTTAGACGTTTCAAGTTATGCACCATAAAGTGTTTGTACACATTTTAAATGGAAAAAAAGGTCAGAATTGATCAATTAAAGCTAGAATTATATTCACATGTAAGATATGATCATATGTTTTCTGCCTCATGTGTTCCAAGTTTCCTATGGATTTCTTTACCTATAACCTTCAGCTTTTTGAAAATTGAAATTAGGTTGATATTTTGTAATACCTACAACAAAAGGTACATGTAAATGAGTTTATAGCAGAGCATGAAGTAGTAACAACTTCATTGCAATGCATTATAGTGATTAATAATACATATGCGTGTTCGTGAATGTTATCACAAGTTAAACAAATGAAAGACAATGTGATTATGAATAAGGGGAAATTATTAAAGTACAATAAACCAAAACGTGATACAAATACATGAATATATATTTCAAATACAGGGTCATAGATTTTAAACTTTAAAACAAGAATATTTAATGGACAGACAGTAGCACTGACAGTAAAACAATAATAAAACATACAGAGTTCAGAGATATTAGAACAAAATGATTTTCAATGAAACAAATATAAAACATAAATACAGTAAAATAATAACCACACATAGAAATTCCAGTAAAATAATAGTAATACATTATATTTCAGTGAACTTTTGCCAACACAAAGAGATCAAACATTCTAAAACAAGAACACCACAATTTCATTATTGTATTTAAACAACTTATGCCCTTTCTCTTATAAACATCTGGTAGTGAGGATGGTCCTCACTTTAATGCAAAATCTTGGTTACATCACCAGTGCTTTATTTAGTATATTCAGTGTGACATTAAAATTTGCCTCATTCCCTGCAGCGCTGTGGTTCTGCTTTAAACTGGCGGTAGTACAGGCTAGCCGTAAAAGTAAATGTGTATTGAGGAAGTGAATGAAGCAATGTATGGTAGATAAAAAAAATGTGTATGATCATATTTATCTAAAAAAAAAACATGCGCTTCTCTCAAAATTATTCAGTTTATTTCGATTAAATCCAAGGACAAGGAAATACTTAGTAGTCGAGAAACTATCCGAAATGCAAAGCCTTAACGAATACGGGATCTCTGATAAAATACAGTATTCAGCTTATTTGTAGACGTAGTTTATTATCATGAAATAGCGAAAGCAAACTTAAAGCAACACCCTTACCAAATTTGACAAGAAATGAAGCTCATATGATTGATTTTTTGTAATGTTCAGTGAAAATCGCCGTATCGGAACCTTTTTATCCTCTTCCCACGTATTTTCCGGTATGGGGCGCAACTCTTCTGCGCAAATTTAGCGATTAGTTGAAAGGGTGTATACAACACACATGGTGGCTGATATTCATTGACACAATTTGCTATAACAAGTATGCAAAACAAATACTTATTGAGGAGTAATGTAAATGTGGTTTGTTTTAAGAAAATTGCCACTGTTAACAATAAAGTATTCCGCTGCAGCTTTCATTGAACTATCTTAAAATCGGTCCAAATTCAATGGTTCAAAACAAAAATATGTGCAGTTTGTCACGTATACAACATATCTTCTTGTGGTAATTTATTATGGCATGAATTGTTATTGCATCCAGCCGTACCTTAAATAGCAAACAATACTCTGAACATGTGCAAATTCAAAAGTTTTAAAACAATACTATCTGTACTGTGTTCGTATACAAAGCCTGGTGGTTATTATTCATTTGCACAATATGTTTCAATATGTCAAATTCAGGGATAATTAAAACGCGGCCTGTCGGAGCAAAGTCAAATGCCCACGCTTGTGATAACGTTTCAATATAAAGTATACTGCCAGGTTTCATGGAAATTACTTAGAACCAGTCCAAATTCAATGCTTTCTTAACAAACAAATATCAGCGGTTAAACCGGGTTTATGTTTAAACTTTTTGCTACTGAGCTTGTTTCTAATTTTCATTATGGCACTTATTGTTATAGTAACCCACATTGGCTTAAACGCAAACGAAACTTGTTAACAATAATTCCACACTTCTGCTACCGTAACAATTTTCATGAAAAGAGCGTGAGGGTTTGAGAAGAATCGCTTTAACGTTCGCGGCGGGCATTTATTTAGATTATTTCTAAAATTATGATTACGAACAGACTCGAGTCTAAGACTAAGACTCAGACTGAGAAAAGCACCTTTAATAAATGACAACAAATAATCTTGTTTCGACTCATTTTTGCTTATGTAACAGGAGATGTTTGTTAAAACTTGTATGCTAACCAATTAGCCTTGTAAACAGTAGTTCTCATTAAATATATGTGGGGTAAATTAAGGTTTTAAGTATAAACAACTTCCATTCCAAGTTTGATGAAAAGGTGGTATAGTAACTGACCAGTTCTCATAGGAGTCATCATTGGAGCTGAGTTATAATTTTGAGTATAATATGGAGACATTCTATGATGAATATGGGCATTGCAAGTAAAACATATGTACATAAACCTGCTTAAAGGTCGATTGAAGTGGGGAAAAAAAACTGCCTATAATAAAACGACATTGGTCAATTTCTTATACCTTTCAGGCAAAACATTTCAGTTATTTATTCATTTATTGTGGGTTTTGTTTTAAATACCTGAATGAAATGACCATGATTTTAAACATGCTAGGTATAGCAGACCTACTTTCCACGTATCAATAATGAGCGCCTACAAAACACAGCTGACTCAGGGCTGAACAGCCTTTGCTCGGTGATATTGATTACATGATGATGTGTGGCTGCAGTATATTTACCTAGAGGGGAATTGAAGCTTGAAGTAGTTTAAACTGTTAGACGTTTTCAAATCAAGCATCTCCACACGCATGACTTAACGTCGTGAAAACTGATGCGAATCTCCCTGTTGCAACAATTCACGGTTACCTATCGTTTTGTTAAATTAAGTTTTCCTTGCAGGATTAATCCGAAAATGGGAATTTGTGATAAGATCACGCTTGAGGTTGCACAGAAGGTAAGATATCTTTCATAGTTGAAGCTTATGTTTTAAGTGATTTATGCATATTAGTTTAATTTTGCTCTTTCAGGGTGAGGACATCTTGTAAACCTATAAAAATCACGTCACTACGAACTTCTAATAAGTCATTGTCAATAAACTATACATAGTTTCTTCAGAAATAAAAAAGGCCTAAAGGTTAATTGAGTTGAATAGAAATAGCGTTTTCGATGTACTACGTACCCACAGTCAAGAAATGATGTATACAAATTAGAGGAAAGTTGTTGAATATTTATTTGCAGAGAAACTTGATGCTTTTGGTTGTTTCTTATCAAGTCACACACGTCTTCACGTTTGTAATAATTATAGAAAACAGAAAAATATGAGTTAAAACATAATTACCTCCCCCAACACACAATTCCCGCCCCCCCCCCCCCCACCACTACCACTATTAAAAGAGCAGGGGAATAATATTGGGATATTTCTGTCATTTTATCATTTATACTTAAAACCGTTATGTTACTTAGAATTATCATTGAACGGTAAATACGTAAGAAATAACTGGCTGCGTGAGGTTTAGTAAAAGTACATGTCAAGCAGTAGACCAGTAAGTGATCAACATCTAGGCCATAAAGTTACTCATGCGCTTACTTAAATACATAAATAAGAAAAGAAGTCGTATTCTTACGGTTTAACTATTTTACTACCTTTCAGATATTTAACGACGTTTGCTTATCTATAACACAATCAGAGCACCTCGGTCATTTCCCATCGAAAACAACCTCTAATGTATACCGGTGCATTAGAAGAAGAAGTTCGTAAAATTAATAATATTTATATGAAAACATTGTAGTGTTTTGACGTGTAATTCGTCTTGCTAAATTCCATTTGATTACTAGTGACGTGTATAATTGCAGATATATTAAGAGTCCTCATAATAAAGTCCTTCGGTTTAACTGCTAAATTAAAATCGCTATGCGTTTACTTGCAGCGTAGATAAATGTAAATAATTTTAACATTGTAAACCGTTCATATACATCCCAGTTTGTTTTCAATGGAAAACGGACGAGATGTTCCGATTGTCTAACAAAGCCTTATTGTTGTTGTTTTCAGACTCTTGACACTATTCGAGAAAGACTTGACACCAAAGAGTTCAGGTTTGAAATCATCACACCAGAACAATACGAGGAAGCGTATGACGTCATGGGTAACCATTTTGTTCCAGACGAACCGATCAGCAAATCCATTGGTGTCGTTTGGGATGAAGACTTTGAAAAACTTACTTACATGAATTTAATCGACAATATCTCGTTGGCGGCGATTTCAAGAGAAAGTGACGAAATGATGGGCGTACGAATTTCGGGTTTCTGGAGAAGATCTGATGGACTAACGGACTTATCCTGGATGAAAGAGGGAGGCGACACAAAGAACCTGTTCACGTTTATAACTCACAGGGAAGCCGAACTGGATTTCTTCAATCGTTACAACGTCGAGGAGGCGTTTCATTTCTATTGTCTGGGGGTAAGAAGAAACTATCGCCATCATCATGTCGGTGAACATTTGCTACAGGGAGCAACGGAATTCGCGAAGGCGTTGGGATTTCCAGCGGTTAAAGGAGAAGGAACTGGCCCCTATTCCCAACGCATCTACGAGCACAGTGGGTTTGAAATTGCCATGACTATGCCATATGATAGGTACTTTGTAAACGGGCGCGCGATCGCTGAAGGCACTGGTGACATTAAGATGACCAAAGTCTATGTCAAGAAATTCTGAGTGCATGTTTTAAATTAACTCATATTCTATAATGTAGGCATCAATAGAATCCAAGACAAGTGTATTAGTTATTTTACGGGTCTTATATATCCAGGTACATATGCAATTTTTGTATACTTTATTAATAAAAACTATGCTTTAAAGGGAACTATTTTTCCTTTTGCTCGAATGGAAATGAACTTAAAATCTTCAAATGTGTTCCATAGACAATTATTTGAATCATGAAACAAAACAAGATCACCACAAAGCGCACGAAAACCTTGTTTTTTTATAAAAAGGGACATTACTCGACTTTTAATGAAACAATAGTTACTGACCATGCTTTACATATGCGTGATAGCTATGACAACATGTATACCACGTTTCATTTGGTTGTTAACAGTATTTTTATTTATGGCCATGGTTAACGGTTTTGAACTACGAGGACGCTGCCGACCCTTACAACGAGACTATCGCAATTCCTCGACTTCTGTAATTAAAAGACAGAAGAGCTTACTAAAGAAATATTAATTGCTAAAATGATTCTATAATAGTATGTTTTTATTTAATTTTCCAAAAAGGACAGTTATCATCTTTTAAATATAATATTACATGGAATATTTTGAAAAAGTATATATAACATTATTCATTTCAATCTTATCAAACGCGTTGTGTTTTTTTTTTTACATGAAAGAGTTTTCTATGAAGTAATAGTTTAAAGCATCTGTTATAGAAATTACAACAAAAACGTTCAACTGAATATTTCGGTTCCATGCACTCAAAAGTAAATAACAAACAGTTTGTGTTCATACTTTGAATGTGTTTAGAACTCAAGAATAAATCTATGTAAAGGTAACAATCGTATCATCAATTTATATAATTATTGTGGATCAGGGAGAAAAAATATTAAATGACTATGTGTTAACGGGGAAGTTCTGCGAGTTCGTGATTTATAATATGCCTTTTAAATTTCCTTTTTCATATCCAACAATGAAAATACAACACGCCGAATTGAAAAACCAGTATCACGCTACTGGCGTTCACCATAGTAGCATGTGTACAGTGCTACCTTTTACGCACCGGCCCGAATTTCTCGAAACTTTTTAAGCTAAACACGCTTAAGAAGCTTATTTCAATTAGCCAAAATACATACTTAAATTCGAAATGGATTATTGTGATTATCATAAAGATACTTTCTATCTAAAGTATAAAAAATCTTATAGAAGTTAATATTACGAAATTTATTGAAAACCAAAAATACTGAGATTAGCTTAATCCTGTTATAAGGGACTTTACGGAAGGAAGGGAAGTTTCGATAAATTGGGGCCAGATGTTTATTCAAGTTTTTTACATTATAAACCTACGATCCAGAAGCATTTTTTTCAGGAAAGTACTTTATTTCCTAAAGAAAGTATTTCGAAAGAATTCAATTGCTGATGTGTGTTTAGATTCAAGAAAATGCACTAAATTATTAACGCGATTGACTAATTACGTATTTTCCGACATGGAAATTCAGAAAAATTTCGTGTAAAATCTAGGTGCAGTTTCTTAGGTTTTGATTAAAAGCGGTACGTTTAAACCCTGAAATGATCAAAGGAGTCGTATAAAAAAGGAATATCGCATTGGATGTTAGAGAGGGCGTAACAGGGGGAGAACCTCAACACATAACAGCTATCGATCAGTGGGGTCAAAGATTGGATGTAAGAGAGGACGAAACAGGTGGCGCAATTCAACACTTAACAACAATAGGTCAGTGGTGGGTCCAGAACTGTATGCTATAGAGGGTGATATAGAAGGCGCAACTCAACACCGATCAGTGGGGGTCCATGATTTGATGAAAGAGTTAGTGTGACAGGGAGCGCAGCTGAACACTTAACAGCTACGGATGGGTGGGTGGTCCAAGATTGGATGTTAGAGAGGGCGTAACACAGGGCGCAACTCACAATTAACATGTACTGTACAGTAAGACGCCTGAATGAACTAAATATATTTTGCATCATCACTTAATTGTCTATGAAGGTTTTTTTCTGCTTTTAAAGCTGAACTCTTACAAATTTTACAGTTTTGATCTTTTTCATTTTGTCTCAAAATCAGCTCATTTTGGCATCAGTGCCTTCAATTGTAATGAACTGTCGTTAGTAATTTATCCATAAGACATAAATTTTCAAACGTAAATGTAAAAACTTCGATCTACTTTTTGTCAGCATTATTATATCACTGGTTTCCTGAGATTTAGGCTAAAAATAGCTAATTCCAAAACAAAACAAAATGAAAAGACTGTCAAAACAACCAATATGCAGCTTTAAACATTTTATGACAGTTTATAATTTTACTACAAAGTTTGTTCACTATGATAAAAACATCTATTAAACAAGTAAGGCTGGCACTTTAAACCCTGAAGCGGATAACTTTGACTTTAGAACTGGTAAACATTTCACCTCAAAAGAGTTTGACCTGGATAGTGGATGTTCATTCAAACAATGTGTATGTTCTTCTCGGTTGACTGGCTGCATTTAAATAAAGCGCAGGTTAGCTACAGTAGGACATAAACATTGGGTTTAGAGTACCTCATTATAATACATGAGCTGGATACTTTTGTTGATCAATATGTTATGTAGTTAATTTTCAGTAATGTTTGTATGCAATGTGCAGATCAGACGTTCCATGAATACCATTCTATAACCTCCTATAGAAAACAACAAAATCAATACTTTTCAATGGTATTATTTTGGAAGTCACAGTGAGTGAAGCACTTGGGAAACCGATGAAGTTCAAAGAACGGGTATGAGGATATAAATAACCAAATATTCTTAATATCATGATCTTTTCCAAATATACTCATAATTGACATGGAAATTTAATCTTCCGTTTACAAACTAAATACCGATTTCAAACAATAAAGAAACCTTTACACGTGTCTTTGTTTAATAGATTCACTTAATTAACACCATGTTTTTGACATTCTGTCCTTAACTCAATTGTTGAACACACTTGTTTCTCCAGCAGGTCTTAATCAATGTTCACTGCTTTTAATATCGTCAATGTCAGGACGATATCATCCAAAAATTGCAATACTGCCTCTGCTTTGTTTGCATGACTGAATTATAAAAATACAGCGCCTTGCAATACTGCCTGCGCTCTTTAAATAGCTCAACTAGAAAAATTGCCGCCTTGCAATACTGCGCGCCCGCGCTCTGTGCATATTATGTTTATCTATCATGCATTTTTGTGCCTTGCAATACTGCCTGTGCACACTGTTTTCATATGTCTAAATGAATCAAATACAGCGCCTTGCAATACTGCCCGCGCTCTCTTTAAATATCAAATTGAATCAAAACCAGCGCCTTGCAATACTGCCCTGCCCGCGCTATGTACATGATTAAAATAAAGTGCTGCGCCTTGCAATACTGCCCGCGCTATTTACATGATTAAAATAGATTTCCGCGCCTTGCAATACTGCCCGCGGTCAAACAAGGACAATACTGTCATATTTCTTAGACCAAGCAACATTAGATCAAATCGTGCAATACTTGCTAATCTTCTCTGTATCGTTCCAATTTTAGTATATGTACTGTCTCATATATCCGTATAATATATCAATAAACAGCATATCATGTATAGTCAGTATACATTTCGGATAAAATCATCCTTCATTTCAAATCAATTGAATCCTTTTCCAACAGTTGAAATTGACACAAGCTGGAATGAGTTCTAGCTATGTTAATTATCGAACTGTCTCTTATGTGCTTACTATATAGATTTATACCAAATACATATCATTCATGAATACTGTACTTAAACCAATACAGTTGCAAGAGCGAAAGTCGCAAAACACTTGAGGCACTTCAACCTAATGAAAATGAATATATTGTAATAGTAAAAACTTTAGCAGGCAAAATATCCCTTCTCCCTAAACCGTAAATTGATTCCTACTTTTCCAACTGAATGAATAACTTTCGTTCGAGAATAATACTTTTTGCCATCCACTTCTTTAGCAGTTCCGGGAGAAGATCCACCTTGCCCGCCAAGCCTTCTGGTAAACCATTTGGTAAAATGCCATCCTTATGCATCTGCAAAAATAAACGTTTACACGAAAATGTTTCTGCAAAACCAACATTTATAACTTATTCACATAAATTAGTTCAGTTAACAATCATGGCTTATGACTGATGCTATAACAATATGTTTCAACATATAATAACTGTACTGGTGAAGCCAACGTGTACTACAATTCATTCATTTCTGGCGAAGCCGCCTATGAATGTCTCTCAAGGCAAAGCCGCCTTAGCTCAGCGAAGCCGCTTTTGTACATTTATGCAAAGGGAGGTTATAAAATCCATATTAGTTTTCATCTACAGAATATTCTCCCTTAAAATCAATCAACAATATTTGATATGAATATCCCATTTGGACACAATAATGGCCAAAACATAGCTGACTTCCAATAAAGAACTACCAAAACTCCCTTTACTCGATCATTTTTTTAGTTTGCGTATGACTCTAAAAAAGGCATCCGTCCCTGTTGAAGACGGATTCCAAGACCTAGAGAAAAATACTGTCAATTTAGCATTGTGTTCTGATGCAAACCAGTCTACATCTTATATGCCAAACCTCTGAATAACTATGTCCAAAATTTCAAACGAGATACCCAAATCATAATAATCACTATTCTAGATAAGAAGTCTGCCCTTTCATTTTGGGATCTCGGTATCCATTCTAACTCAAGCGAGATTGAATTTTTCATACAAACTTTGAAGATACTAATAGCTATATCCTGGAGAATTATTACATTCATATAAATCAACAAAACATCAATATTTACATATAAACTAGTACTGGTGAAACCACCGTGTACTATAATCATTCATTTCTGACGATCCCGCCATGAATCAGTGGATGCCGTTTTAAATAACTTCATAACAGTATCTATATATTAACTAGTACTGGTGATTCCACCGTGTAATAAAATGATTCATCTCTGGCGATTCCGCCATGAATCAGGGTTGCCGTTTTAAATAACTTCATAACAGTATCTTTATATTAACTAGTACTGGTGATTCCACCGTGTACTAAAATGATTCATCACTGGCGATTCCGCCATGAGTCAGGGTTGCCGTTTTAAATAACTTCATAACAGTATCTATATATTAACTAGTACTGGTGATTCCACCGTGTACTAAAATGATTCATCTCTGGCGATTCCGCCATGAATCAGGGTTGCCGTTTTAAATAACTTCATAACAGTATCTTTATATTAACTAGTACTGGTGATTCCACCGTGTACTAAAATGATTCATCACTGGCGATTCCGCCATGAATCAGCGATGCCGCTTATTATAACTTCATATATTTCACATCCGGCCATTCTGTCATTAAATCATCAATGTTGAATCATCAATGTTGCTTTTATAACTTTATTACAATATTTACATACAAACTATTACTGGTAAAACCACCGTGTACTATAACAATTAAGCTCTTTCGATTCCTCCATGAATCATAAGTGTTGATTTTACACATTTAAAACAATATTTACATTTATATACTATATCTGGTATTACCACCGTGTTCTAAAACGAATCAGCTTTTTGACGATTCCGTAATGACTCTTCAATATCGTTTATTAAAAACTTTATAGCAATAATTACATATAAACTATTACTGGTGATGCCACCGTGTACTATAACAAAACATCTCTGATGATGCTTCCGTGAATCAGCAATGCCGGTTTTTATAAGTTTATAACAATATTTGCATATTAACAAGTACCTGTATCATGATAATCAGCCACTCCAGACAAAGTACCCCATTCATCATACATGTGTTCTCCATACTATTAAATATCTTTCAAAACCAAAAACTCTTTTTGTAAACAATGTAATTGTTTTACGAAAAAATATCAAATCTGAACATACCAAATTAGCCCATGCAATCTTTCATGACATTTTGCGAGCAGTTTTATTTAAAAACTTACTACTTTTGATAATCCTTGCGTATAACATAGAAATGCCTTTCCTACCGAATTTGAAATTTTGTGAAAATTAATGTATATACACTTTTATATACAGTAAGTACTTGAATATGTCGGTAGTATCACACCATTTACAAACTGAATATTGAATAATAAGTATATGAATTCCTTTTATATCGAACACATTTTACTGACATACACACAGACAGACTCCATAACGCTCCATACGCCTCATCATTGAACTTAAAGCCAATGGCTCTGCCATAATTATTATAATTTGTAATGCTTTGCAGATTTAACAGCATTGCTTAAAATCTTTCTCTTTCAATTCAGAGCTGATTGAATTTTATTTATAATACTTATCTTTTATGTTGCCTGTATGGCCACAACTATGGGTGACGCTGTCTGGTGATATTATAACAGAAAACCCCAACAGTCGAGGGAAATACACCGGAAGCGTGGCACGTGAACAGGCGATGACATCAACCCAAAAAAGTTGTAACGAGATGACCAGCTTGACCAGCTCGTGCGTTCACACCCACGTGGTTGAACCGCGAAATCCTGTAGCCCCGACTTCTTTGTTTTGCATCTTTCTCCAACGTGTGGCTCGCAAAACAGAAATAAAATGTCACCTAAATATTCTTTAATAATATGTCAACGAAAAATACTCTTTATAAGTAAAACTCGAAGCACTAAATATGAAAATAGCGGAAATATTTTCTCTAGAACAAATTTATCGATGCTTTTAAAAACAAGGACATTTTCTCACTAGTAATACAGTACATATGAACTGAATAAACTCATCATTTCTGAATTTTTCACTTTTCTACTACGTATATTGAATAATTATGATCATACATGTAATTCGTAATATCATATAAATCCAACAAACATATTTTCAATACGACTTACCCTCTGCACGAGGATTTAAACCATGCTTTATACGGCCTATTCAGTAAACACGGACTGCTGCATACTGCCCGGTACGACCTCAAATTTAACAATCAATTGAATCGATGTGAACGGATCGGTTCCCCAAAACTGAATGCCTTTACATTCATATTCGCACGAATTCCTCGTGCTTATCAATCGCCACCTGGCGGTTATTACATTATAAACAAGGGAAATTGATTTCCTTCTAATTCGTTTTACTCAAACGTAGGAAATTATATTTACTTTAGAAATTCTAATAATCCCTGTGACGGATTGCGCTAGCAAAGTCATTAGTAATCGTTTCAACGTTTAAGGGTTTGGACGAATACACTTGATAGTAGAGAACACATGTGTTTTTCGCTAACACTTACGCATTGCCGTTCGGACACGTTACACACAACTTTCTTCATAATATTCCAAGTACACCACTGAAATATCAATTTATTAAGAATTAATAAAGTAGTTTTTTATTTCGTAAATTACTCCTTGTCAGATTCATTATGTTGAGTTAAAATAACTGTTAACATTTATTTAGGTGCATGATTTTTGAAAGAAATACCTGACTGTACAGAATTGGACTTTGTGAAAACATCACTTTAGAAATTGCTCAGCAGGTGAGTAAATCGTTTTTTAATTGGTGGATGCATGAACAGATTTTTATTGTGAGATACTACCAGAGTGGCGATCAAGTTTCTTCTCTGATTAATAATGTTCATCATATTAGCTCCCACATGTGTTCAATATATAGAACAGGATCAGGACCGGTGTTAATAAAGCATATAAAGTCACTTTTTAACGTCGGTTTCCTCAAATGTTTATATTCAAATTCAAACAGAAATGTTAAACGTTTTTAATACAAGTATGTATTTTAATAATGTCACTGAAACAATGTATTTAAGATAGATTCTATTAAGGTTAATACTTGTCGTTATAATATGCATGTCTGGTGCATCATAAGAATGGATGATGAGTGTTTGCATTGTGTGCCTAAATGTGTAATGTTGGTGATTTTTTTTATATAATTGATAAATTCTTGCATTTGAATGATCTTTATTCTGTCAAAGTTGACGAAAACATTGTTAAGAAGGTATTGTTGTGTCTGAATGTGTTATCTTTATAAAATAAAGTTTCATTTTATTATTATTATAAATATTATTTATTATTATTATTCTAATTATTATTCTAATTATTATATTATTATTATTATTATTATTATTATTATTATTATTATTATTATTATTATTATTATTATTATTATTGATAATAATATAAAGCACCAACCAATGTACAACATTTCTTCTTTTTGATAAATTAATTACTAAGAGAATAAAGATACTGAAGGCCAAAAATACTCATTTGTACAAATTTGAAAAAAGGGAATCGTAAAAGATAAGTTTATTCTCAAAATTGTCAAATGTTGAACGTAAATAGCCCTTAAAATGTTTGAAGTAAAGAGGTTCAAGACAATTGATTCTTGAATGACTGTAGACCATTTAGCAAGCATATAATACAAAGTTCCATTTCCCGCTAGAATATTATAGCTATCAGAGCCATTTTATCTCAAAACTATAATACATGTATGTTTATGGTCATTGCTTTTTTCAGACACTTAAAAAGATTCGTGATAAACTGGACACAGATGACTTCCGTTTTGAAGTCATTACACCTGACATGTATGAGGAAGTCTATGATATCATGGCCAATCATTTTGTCCCAGACGAACCGATAAGCAAATTCATTGGAACCGTCTTTGATGAAGACTTCAAAAAGCTCACACATATGAATCTCGTCGACAACGTCTCATTGGGTGTGTTTTCGAAGACAAACGGTGACCTGATGGGGTTTCGCCTATCAGGGTTCTGGAGAAAGTCCGACGGTCTTACAGACTTGTCCTGGTTGAAAGTTGGAGGCGGAACATGGAACCTGTGGACATTTGCCACTCACAAGGAGAAGGAGCTGGATTTTTTTCAACCGATACAACGTTGAGGAAGCCTTTCATTTCTATTGTCTGGGTGTCAGACGAGAGTACCGGAAACGCAACATTGGCGTTAGGCTTCTCTTCGGTGCAACCGAGTTTGCAAAAGCCCTGGGCTTTCTTATAGTTAAGGGAGAGGGCACTGGGCCATATTCGCAGCGAATCTACGAAAATAATGGCTTTCACAACCCTCTGTCATCGCCCTACGATGAGTACTTTATTAATGGACGAGCCATTAGCGAGGGATTGATGGGGATATACAACAACTCAATGTTTACGTAAAGAAATTTTAAGCAATCAACCCTAAAAACAATACTTAAAACATACAACTATACATAAACAATGCTTGGTGAATCGTTTGGAAAACTGATCTGTATTTCAGTTACACTAGTGACAGTCAAGAAATTCTCCTTATACTTAAATCATTTTTATTTTGACATGTAATGCAAACTTCGTGCTCAATCTCATGTCAACATGACTTAAAGGCTCTTCGCATTACTTATCACCTTGGTTGTTGTAAATAAAAGGGAGTTTGCAGCCATTTGTATGTATGTGCTGTATGTATGTGTTTTATATTTATCGTTGTTAAAGAATTGATCGCGTTTTTTCTTGCGTTTGTGCTGCATCAACGTTGAATGGCACGCAAGCGAATTCCATGAAGCGCGCTATCGTTTCTTAGCCATTTTCTCGCTTGCCCTACTGCATTCATACAGCATTAACACAGAAAGAATAAGTTTACATTTAAATAATATTTATTGCGACATAACATAAGCAGTATCTTCGGCAATTGAGTATTTGTTATTATGAAATGTAACTGACAACATATGTTTGAATCAAATAATAGCTGATTTATTTAACGGCATACTAGTAATTGTATGCTTAGTTAATTAAGGTAACGCTTATCCAATCGCAAATGTGTGCTGTTCGTCACGAGGGTAGTGGGTGAACTAACTCCCTATATTGTATATAGAAGGGAAACGTCAAAAATAACGCCCACATCAGTATAAAGAGTTGTCATATTTCTTTCTTTCGATAGTTTTTGCACGGTTAAGTTCCGCCTTCTTTTTACCGTTCATATATTGGAGTTCATGTATAGACGAACACATAACGGGAAAGTCAAGTACATACTTTAATATTTACTAAAATTATAATTTTAAAATAAATATGCTCAGCTGAAAACACTTAAAATTAACCAAACCACTACACTGACAAGTGCATAGAACTACGGGAGATAGCTCGTGCAAATCTGTTATTGTGAACAAATGCAAAATCGTACATATGTCAGTTTGAGCATTCAGATGTTTACACTCGAGTGAATTAACTTGCAAGAAACAGACTTTTATTTCAAACATGTTTAAGCAGACTCTCTCATGTTTAGGTAAAATGCACTTTTTGGTATGACAAATAAAGTGTGGCATTTCATAAGGAGTGTTAAAACTAAGATACTGACGGCTGGAACCCTTCAACAAAGATTGATACAATTATGCTCAAATATTATCTTTGA
The DNA here is from genome assembly GCF_026914265.1 of Mya arenaria. Lineage (NCBI taxonomy): Eukaryota > Metazoa > Mollusca > Bivalvia > Myida > Myidae > Mya > Mya arenaria. Next base: position 51,240,059 of record NC_069135.1, read on the forward strand.
AGTTCACATTTTTGAATAGCGTTAGTAACGCAATTCAACAAAAAGGCTTCAAGGATAAGTTTTCCTTATGTTTGTGTCTGAGTCTTTGTGTACGTGAGCTTTGGTTGTCGGTTTTCAATTTTCTCCCTGACTGTACCAGCATGGGTTCGTTCCCCACTAAAACCAGAATGTTTAGGTATGCTTTAAGTGTATTTTCTCTGCAATATTGGTATCAAAGAGTTATAAAGTTATTATATAAGTGTTTTCAGATGGGGGAGGGATGTCCAAAACATGAGCGAGTCCCTTTAATGCTCTCCGATTGTTAATGACTTCGTAATAGTATTTATACCGGATCGCAAAAAGTGAAGGTATGTGCTACCCGTTAAAATATAACGTTAAATACTCATAGAGTCTGCTCCAATTTAAGACTAAAGACATGACTTAATTGTGAATGTTCCCAAGATTTTACATAAATATATGTCCTCGAGATATGTAAATGACCAATCGAAGCACCTCGGCCTTTTTCCTTCGAAAACAAACTCGTATGAATACGGACGGTTTACAATGTCAGAATCCTTTACATTTAGCTAAGCTGCAAGTAGACCGCGTAGGAATTTCAAATTAGCAGCTTAACCTAATGACTTTACTTCTAGCAACTTGTTTTCGCAAATATTACTCATATATACACATCAAAGGGAATACACTTAAACCTAGTATTACAAATCATAAGTTAAAACTTTACACATATTGTTATAGCATTGTTATTAACTTACGATCTACTTTAACTAATGCACCGGCAAAAAACCGAGGTTGTTTTCAATGGAAAAAGGCCGAGGTGTTAAGAATATGGCAAGACCAAAACCCAAAGCGGGAAAACATGTTATAAATTTGATCGGATTACTTATCAACATCAACAATAAATATTTTATAGTTGTATACATTTTTTATCTTTAAATAATTACTGTCTTGAAAGCAACGATAGTTTCAACGATAGTTTCCGATTCGTATTTTAAATTAAAGAATTATCATCTAATTGTAAAATGGGGACCATAAGCTGCCGAATCATGACGCTGAACATGAAGGTTTTAAGGAGCGTTATCGTGACGTAGAGAGATATACATAAAATGAATTACTGAAATCGGCAAGCATTCCAATCAATAGTGTTATCAATGCCGACAAAATGTCTCCCAGGAGGAGAAGCAGAAAAATCTGTGAAGGTAACAGAATACTAAATATATTTCCTATATATTCCATAGACATCTGACCAATTTGCAAGCGAAATAATCGTGCACATAATTTTATTATGTTATTTATGTGAGATAATCAAATGCAAATCGTACATGATTGTGTTCATCAAATGATTGAATATTATCTAAACTATACATGTGTCGGTTTCAAACGTCTTCAAAGTTAAGTTATCCTCATATTTGTGTATGAGTCCTTGTGAAGTGAGCATTTGTTGTCGGCTTCCTAATTTTTCCTTGACTGTACCGGCATGAGTTCGCACCCCACTCAAATCAGAATTTTTAGTATGCTTTATGTGTATTTTTTCTGCAATTCGGTTATCAAATAGTAAAATCGTTAAAACATAAGTGTTTTCAGATGGAAAACTGGGGGGGGGGGAAATTGAAAAAATTGTAAAATGGGGACCACAAGCTGCCAATTCATGACGCTGATTATTTTAAAGATTTAACGGCGGTGTTACCTTGACAGCGAGGGAGAGGCTTAAAATAAATTTAGCATAGCTTTATATTGATTAGCATCAAGTGTTCCGAACTGATATTTCTCTTTTATCGGCAATTTGAAGGTCGGTAGAAACTTGCTCTTTGTATTTGGGGATGGCCATTGAAATTTTTATATATTGATAACCCCTTCTCTTACAGTCGGTCATTAAAACGGATTGTATTCAGTAACGTTGTATCTTGAAATCATTTTCACTCTGAGCTCGGCGTCATTTGGTCTGACGCGTCTTTCATGTACTAAAAACTACCGAAAATTATTCATAAATGAGAAAACAATAACAGTCATAAAATATTTCCGAATAAAAAACGAAGGACTAGGGTATTCGGATAACTTTAAACAAACATATTTTTGCTCTTCCTAAGAGTTGTTTAATTAAAGTGATTTAAACAGAAGAGTATTTGATAGACCTTTATTTACTTAAAGAAGTACTTTATCGGAATTGATTTTTTTTCGTATATGTCATATTATTGGCATTTGTTTTCACAACGACACTCTAAATATTATCAGGTAAAATATTCGCTTAACGCTAAGGTACGATTATATTCAAGTAATACCACGGCCTACCCGCTATACCCGCATATATGGTCATGTTATATTTTACCCCAACAAACCTCAATTATTTAGCATGCCTTATTCGACTCGACATGGCAAGATAACAGACAGCTTTCGCTTTCCCCGCTCGATTTGTTTGACATGTGCGGTCGAGAGCAGATTATGAATACAATATCATCATTCTCTCAGCGTAGTTTGGATTGTGTGGAACGTGATAAAACCAAAAGGGATATAAATTGAGAGGTAGATTATACTTGTTACTTTTGAAGTACATGTGCATTAAATTTAGTTTCATGAATGTAAACATTTCACATATTAGATATTTTAAATTCATCCACTTAAAAAGGAATTTTTAAATGCTTTTTGTTAGAAATAATATCTTCAGAGTTTTTTTCCAGTAAATCAGCATGGGCATTTGTGAGAAAATTACCCTCGCGGTTGCTCAGAAGGTAATGTTTTAACTTGTATCGTTTGTTTTGTCTTTTACCTGTTCTGCACCTATTTAAATCATAGGTTTTAAAAAAACTGCATGGGCTTGCCCTTATAATCTCCTTATAATATCATAATAATATACAGTGCATAAGGTAAATTTCTCATTCCAATAAAAACAATAATATAACGCAACCCACAAACTCGGCTGCAACACTGTGTTGTAAATCGTGTGTTTTATATCACAATAAAAATTGCAACATCTCTCTTACCATTCATTATTAACAAGGTGAAACAGTGTCAAATACTTGTCATAAAAAACAACCTTTCTTATCAAAGCCAATGTAACATTTCTGTTTACAGGCTTTGGAAAAGATTAGGCCAAAGTTAGATACCGAGGAGTACTGGTTTGAAATCCTAACCCCGGATCAATATGTGGAAGCCTTTGACATCATGAGTAACCATTTCGTTCCCGATGAGCCGATTTGTCATGCTACTGACGTAACATGGGATAATGATTTCGAAAAAATGACGCTGGACAACCTCAAGGACAATGTCTCACTTGCAATGTTTTCTAAGAAAACTGGGGACATGATGGGCTTAAGAATATCGGGCTTTTTGCGACGCTCTGATCCCCCGGAGGATTTCAGCCGGATGGAGTCTAAACATGTAAAAGATCTCTTCGTGTTTGTCACACACCGAGATAAAGAGATCGATATATTTAACAGATACGGCGTCGATGAAATATTCCATTTCTTTTGCCTCGGTGTCCGAAAGGAATACAGACATCATGGATTAGGAGATCACCTTCTTACAGCGGCTCTCGAAATGGCCAAAGAACTAGGCTTTACTGTGGTTAAAGGGGAGGGTACCGGGAATTTCTCACAGCATATATACGAGAAACATGGCTTTGAAACTATCCTGAATGTAACGTATAACTCGTACTTCATTGATGGAAAACCTATTGGTGAGAAAACGGGTGAGCACAAGTCATTTAAGATTTACGGGATACGATTGTGAAGTTGCTACTTAATGGCATGGTCATGTATTTCTGTGACTTTATCAAAAGTTTAAATGTTATTCCATATAATGTTGTATATGTTAAATTTGCTATTTAATAAAACATGAGGCATTTTCATCTTTGCAATGTTGTCAATACCAATCTAAAAGCGAATTAAGTAACTTGAAATAATGTATTGTGTCAATAAATTCTACAGCAGTTTTATATCGATTGCTTTAGTTAAACAGTGGTATTTGCACACATAAAAATGCATTTTTGCTTTGTGCGAGCAATCTGGATGCTTATCAAACTAGTTTGAGATATAATGCCAATAAAATATACGACCAAGTATGATTTAGAATGAGAATAAAATTGTTCTTTAAGAGAGCAGACAAAACAGCTTCAATTCAAGGAATATAACTCTAGATGAAATTGTTGACAATGCATTTTACTGGTAAATTATTTCGCCTGATTATAGTAAGACCATCTTTTTAATGATTGGTCAATATTTATAAATAATTATTTTTAACCAGTCATTTTTTTTAAATGTGCCTAAAGATAACATATGGACATTCTTTAAGTTCAATGAAATTGGTAAGCATTCCAATTATTAGTGTTATCAATGTAGACAAATGTATTATGGAAGGCAAAGCAGATAATTATGTGATATTCACATACTTTGTATATAATTCCTATGTATTCAAAAGACAATTGTTTCGAGTGTGTTACGACCCCAAGGCAAATTCAAAAGTTATTGTACAGAAGAGCTACGGCACCTACACAAACACAATAGCATACATATATCAAACAATCATGATAGATAGTGCCAAAGACATGTTAAGATACCAAACTCAAAGGTTCATTGAATATTTTCTTTTTTAAAAGCATAATATATATATACTGCTACATTACGTATGCTCAACGCATTTATACTAGCCATTAAAGCATAAAATTGATCAAAAGTAGGGTTTTTTCGATAGTATTTTGCAATATAAAATTCCTTAAAACATTATATAAAGGACATATCAACAAAAATAGAATCCATCTTTAACAATCGTAGTATTGGCAAGTGCCCAACACAATATATGAGGAAAAGGTCCATATGTGTACTAAATATTAAGCAAAGTAGAGAAAGGTGTTTCGTATACGAATAATAATTTGGTTCGACCTAACGACTGTGTTTTCGGAATATTGCCAAAAACCGGTATAGGACTACAATCAATACGGTGGGAAAATAAACAAGAAATAGTAGATCGAGAAGATCCAGCATGATTGGCCTGTTTTTGAAATCACAAATCAGCTTAAAAAGTAGCCAATGGTTAGGGGTGGTACCTCGCTTTGCTTCACGGTCATGTTTCAATAAAAATAAGGGATGAAACAATGCGTAGGCACTTCCGAATTGGTGTAATTTCCTTAAAAAGAAGTATATATTTCAAAAAAATGGTGCGATGGTTATTGACCTTCTCTGAGCAATTTCGCACATTAATGTTGTTACCAAGTTTTGTCCTTATAATATAGAAGTAGCTCTAGTTAAAGAGTTGATAACAGAATGGTGCAATCATTACCGAAATTATCTGGGCAATATCGCACGTCAATGATGTTACCAAGTGTGGTCCTCATAAAATAAAGATTGCTTTTGTTAGATAAAGTCGATACGATAAAAGTAAACCATTTATCATCACTTATTGCTCTTAAATCATCTGGATATCATCTGTGTTAACAATGTCAACTAGATAAAACTTTTAAGTCTGCAGACATTTTGGCTGCCGCCTGAACGCTGGCCCGCGCAGGAACCTGACAAAAGACCGTATTTCAATCGCCAATCGTGACAAACTACGCAATTAATGCAGTTATTTAAGACAGCGAATACCACGACACTTTTGCTTAAATTGTCATTTGAATAATAAAAAAATACTGCCAGTATAGATTGATAAACATATCCTGCGCATTCTTTGACGTTTTAAGTCGTATGTAATCATAAGGTAAACAAGGAATTCATTCCTGTCTGATACACATTTAACTTCAAAATGAAAACAATGCACTTTATAGGCATATCGATATACAAGCAATCGTCGAAATTAACAGACTTATTGTTACAAAATTGACAAGGGACCATTGCATATGATCTGAAATTCACTGGTAGAAACTGGCTCACTTGTCAGCAAATGTTGTATTATAAAACAAGGTTATTGTCAAAGTCGAATACATAAACGCGCAAGAAAATAATAGCATAATTTATGTTATGTTATGTTAAAGCTAAATATCGCGCCGATAAGAGTCTTCTTTAAATTACGTTATTTCATTATTTGAGTTATTTTCGACCTAATACCGGAAATTGTTATTTCGTAAATGACTTCTCCGGATTCATTCCATCAACGTTTCTTTTAACTTAGCTGATGAAATAGGTATCAATTATGTGATATTTTATACCATAAATATAAGTAGGGGAAATATAAGCTCATGAAATATTATATTATTTGTATTCGGCCAGGATTCAATTTCTCGATCAATCTTTAATACCTTATAACAGGATCAGTTTTTCACATAAGTATTGAGAACACAAAAACTGGTGCAGCCTCGATTTAACTCTTGTTTTCACAGACCATTCCTGGAAAGTAACCCTAGCATTTGTGAATTCGAAATTCAATGTTTATGTCATAATTGTATGTTGTCGTGTGCCGTGTATTGACAATCGTTATATGTCTGGTGGTTGTGTCTGATAGTTTTGTCTTTCAACAAATCAACATTTACCATATGTTTCGTGGGGTTGTCCTTGTCTATCAAGGGCATTTTTGTAGCTACCAAACTAGTTTCAGTTTTGGTTACATTGGTTTTGGAAGTTTGTGAACCTGTTTAGAAACTTATTCTTGAAGTTACATGTGCATGTTTTGTGTACAGTTTTAATAACATAGTGGAGCTTCTGAATGTAGCCATAATTTCTCGATTTCTTTAAAAATGATACCGCTGATGGGTGTTTGCTTATTTTAAATAAATGGTGTTTCAACAACATGGTGGAGCTTCTTCTGCATGTAGCCATCAGGGGTGTAGTTTCCTATAGGCCTTGTAGGCCGCGGCCTACACATTTTTCAGAAAAAAACGAAAAAGTAAAAATGCCAAATCTGCAATAAAAACTGAAGGCAAAGGGGGTTGGAAGGGAGAAGGGTCTAAAATATGAAATTCCGACAAATGCGCATTAATATATCGGAAACCGGGTATTTCAAATATTCAAATATATCGTTTTCCTTTGCTCTAAAATTCATTTTCACGCGACATTAATGTTTCGTATATTATTTATCGAAAGTTGCATATGGTCAGTACTCTAAAAAGTGGCCTACACATACATTTTCGTTAAGCTACGCCCCTGGCCATTACTTTGGAATTTCTTCAAAACAATGATAACGCAGATAGTCGTTTGCTTCTTTTAACTAAATGGTGTTTCAACACATGTGTTGGATTATTGTCCGCCATGTTGTTGTTTTTAAACTAGTTTTCGAACCTTCGAAACTGTCTCCGGAGAGGGTTACGATAGTATCAAAAACGTTGTCGGTTCTCGTAAAACAAACTTTTTTTTTTCATTTTTCTTGAAATTGTTGCAACAACTACATAGTTCGTCAAACCGATGTTAAACCAAAATTAGTGTATTATCAAACAAAAAAGACCCAAGCTAAACGATTTAAAAAAAAATAATCGTGGATTTTAGTTAGAGAAAAGATCGTTACTGATATCCACCGTATTAAGAAATAACAAAATCACATATTGTTAGTTAAGGACACTGAGGATGAATTGAACCCGAAGTCAGGTTATCAATAAATGGGGTGGCAGGTGATAATAAAAGTCAATTGTCGATAACAAAACAATTGGTATTTTAACCACACCTTATTCTTATTACTTAATGTTATGTTTCAATTATAAAATATCGATATATTCAATGCGAATATTTACAAGTTGTTGTTTTTTCCCGTTGAAATTCATATTTTCAGAATTGTGTTTCCTTTTGTACTCTTTCATAGAGGGATGGAGTTTAAAACGCTGTTGTGTTATACTTTTGCACTAATATGCCGCATGCCGAAATAGTTCTGACTGTTTTCCAACGCAATCGGAACACATCGGCCATTTTCCATTCAAAACATCCTCAGATGTACTCTGGTAAATCAATATTTTTTTATTTAATTGTGATGTTTTACGTGTATTTTGTATTACTCAGCTCAAATTGACAGTGATGTATTTTTGCACAAATATTTGAGATTCTCACAAAGTTATACATAGCGTATGTTTTAAATGTCACATGATATCCGGAAAAAATAATGACTTGATTTATTTGCTAAATTGAAATTACTACGCGTTCATCTTGCAGCGTAGTTGAATGTGAATATTATGCTAGGGCAATTTTGAACACACACTTTAAGCACCTCACAGCAGTTCCCTTCGACGTTTATCGAATCTCATTCTCATAATAGACTACAAAAACACGCTCAAGATCTCTCGAAGAAATAAAGGAAGGCACTGCAAAACGTGAGCAAAAACTATCGAAGGGTTGAAAGCGATAACGTCATATATGCTTCTGTACTTACTGTCACTTAGAACCTGTTCGCTTTAACCTTGGCAATAGCTCTGCAGAGCAATAATCGATCGATTGCAGCGAGTCGCTGATGATGCCTGTCTTTATCATATAGCGTAAAACGAGGGTGATAGCCCTTCGAGTAATGTACATCTCTTATCTGGTTAGGATATGAAGTATGTGGATATCGGATTGCTTTTGTTCATACATTTGTGAGGAGGTAAAATCTAAACTTTAGAAGGTAACGTGGGAATGCTTTCTATTATTTCAATAGGGTTTGTAGTGTTGTTTTCAGTGGGTTATCATATGTAGAGCAACGTGAATTGTATGCAGCATTTAAACATGTATATGGCGTGAGGGCATTATTCAGCACTGTATTAACATTTCATAAAGTAAATTCACTGTACGTCCTTGTCAATGTCAATTGAGAAGAAAACGATATGGGAATACGATTCCTGATACCAAATTTTGCTGAATCATAATTGTACTTTTGATAACATCATGATTTGGAAGATTACGATCATATGAGAAAATAACATGTGTATTGGTTTAGTTCTTAAATGGGGCATCATGTTTATCCATACATACTGAAGCATCGAGTGAAATAAAACCTATGTAAATTTCAGTATGAATAACTACAATGTGGAACTATACTGTATTATATCAAGATTTGTGTCCCTTAGTTACATTTTGATAAAGTATGCTACAGAGGCTACGCTGGCGGATCCAGAGGACGCCACCCTTCCCCTAACATTGTCGTTATCAGGGGCGGTTTAAGGAGTCGACGTTTAACTGGGTGTAAGTTAGGTGCGCAACCTTTTGACATGTGCCCCTCCCTCGCAATATGGTTTATTTTTCTGGGCAGGGGTATTTGTGGGTACTCCTAGTCCTAATTGATTTTAACAATTCAAGTCTGAAATCATTGATGCATTTTGAGATAATTTTATCACTTTTTTCTCCAATAGTGACATAAGTAACTTGGATGGTTTCAGGGGGAATCCGCTGTTGGTTATAGTAGACAGGTCATACATGAATAACACCAATATGCACCATTTACACTTAAATTAGCCAAGTTTGTCTTGAACACCACAAAACCTAACGTGCCATATACACCCCAAAAGCCCACTTGTCATGATCAACAACCCCAATACCCCACTTGCTATGTATACCACAAAACCCCTCCTGCCATGTACACCCTTAAACCATGATTGTAATGTACACCCCAAAACGCCACTTGCCATGTACACCCTTCAACCATGCTTGCAATGTACACCCCAATACCCCAGTTGTCATGTACACCCTTAAACCATGCTTGTAATGTACACCCAATACCCCAGTTGTCATGTACACCCCAAAACGCCACTTGCCATGGACACCCAAATTCCCACTTGCCATGTACACCCTTAAACCATGCTTGTAATGTACACCCCAAAACGCCACTTGCCATGAACACCCATATTCCCACTTGTCATGTACACCCTTAAACCATGCTTGCAATGTACATTCCAATATCCCACTTGCCATGTACACCCTTAAACCATGCTTGCAATGTACGTCCCAATATCCCACTTGCCATGTACACCCTTCAACCATGCTTGCAATGTACGTCCCAATATCCCACTTGCCATGTACACCCTTAAACCATGCTTGCAATGTACGTCCCAATATCCCACTTGTCATGTATACCCTTAAACCATGCTTGCAATGTACATCCCAATATCCCACTTGCCATGTATACCCTTAAACCATGCTTGCAATGTACATCCCAATATCCCACTTGCCATGTACACCCTTAAACCATGCTTGCAATGTACACCCCAAATTCCTACTTAACACGAACACACCAATATCACAATTGCCATGTACACCACAAAACCTCCCTTGCAATGTCAACCCACAATCACCCGCCCCTGATATTAAATAGGCATATGCAAGAATTTCTATGTGTACAATTTAATATTTAGTGAAACTGTTGCATACATGCACTTAATCCAAATTTAACTAAGGGACAAAAATCTTTAAAAAAAACTCAGTAGCAGTATATGTCCATATTGTAGCTATTCACACTGAATTATATGTTTTACATATAATTATGTCTGTAGTATTGTATTTTATTTGATGATTGGGAATGACTGAATAAACATGTAACTCCATTTTTAGATCTTATTTAATCGAACCCATTCCGCGTGATATTGAAATAAACCAACAACGTAACAAGAGGTACATTTACTCATAAAGGCTTTCTACGTGTAAAACCATGTATAGTTGGCATATTCATTTTGAACAAAACGCAACTTATTATTTAACACAGGCATCTGAATCATTGTTTGTCACTTAAATGTTGTTTAAAACCATTTTGGGTACATACAATGAGATAAACAACACATCTGAAGATATTTAGTGTCTGTGATATACAAAAAAAGAAACAAGGTATGTAACTAAAACTTACCCGATTTCACGATAGAGTCCAGTTTTATGCAAATTTCTCAACCAACAAATAAACAATCCATTTTTAAATAAGTGACATGGAAAGAAGAGTCAATTACCTTTAAAATGGTGTGCGATATGTTGGTATAACTATATTGTCTTTAGCCAAACAAGCATAATTCAATGTCCAATTCTCGTGTTTTTCTTTAGTCGGAAAGAGTACAGCAAATTCAAATCTTCAATTTTCCCCGTGTAAACAGTACTAATCACAGACCTATTGAAGTTATTTTATGTTTCAATGTACAGATAAATTAATTCCATTCCTTAATATCACAATAAGACTAACACCACAGTTCAAGAAACAACCGTATCAGTCTTCAAATTAAATCCACTTTAAAATTTTGTTTGAGACGGACATTTTCCTGACAGCGCTCAGATGTTTCTGATCAACCTCCAAAGAAGAGTATTTGACCCATCCAAGCTTGGGTGGCTCACATTCAAGCCGGTACAAAGATGTTTAATGTACATGTCAATGACATCCACTGGGCGCTTGTCGGTAAAATGGCTTGGTGCCTACGAAATTAAAAGAGGATTTAGTTTAAAGACTGATACAGTTGTTTCTAACATTGTGATGTTAGTCTTTTCGTGATATTATGAGTATCATCACAAATTACTATATCCCCTGCTTGTGCTAGCATTAGAACAAGTTAATTAAAACCATACTGTTTAACCCGATCATGTATAAGTAAATTGAATTGATTAATCGTAAAAACTAAAGTACAGTTAGAAATCTAAGTAAATTTCTATTTTACGCATCATTTGAATTAATAAATCATATAAAATAGTCAATAGAAAAAAATCTCAATCATAGCCTCCCGAAGTGTACATACCTCTTTTTATCAAATCTGTTTTATGGTACCAGTAATTTTACATTGTTTAGTTTGTTTGTTGTTCTTTTAGTGTGTTTTTTTCTTCTTATTTAACTATTTTCCATGTATCATTGTGACCATATTAATTGATTGTTTCATCTCTCTCTGTATATTTAACTTTAGACCTTGTCAAGACACTGTTTAAGTATACGACATAACCACTTCTGTCTGTCTGTCTCCTGTCCACTTGAAAATTATTTCCTTCTCTTTCAAGTAAAACAACGGTGTCAATGCCCTTTATTTGTGAGTTTGATTGCGGTCATTATGGTGAAAGCTAAGGCCATGATAAAGTGTTGTGAATTTACATTTTCTTGACTTTCTCGTATTTAAAACATTGGCAGACAGCTGGGAAATTTCACACTTACAGTTAGCCAAGCTTTTTACTGATTAATAACTATAAATAAAATGTTCTGAAAGAAGAATTATGATATCTTTAACTGCTCTACATTTGGATGAAGGTTTCTCAATACACGCTGTTAATAAGTGCATAAAAAGAAGGTACTACTATGGCCATTTTGCTTGAATTTGAGGATATTGAAGATCAGTGATTCATTATCTATTTGACTATTATCGCTGGATTATTTAGTGATTATTTTCAAACGTTTATCAATGTATCCTCTTGAGAACTGTGCCCTTGTGCTATAAACTAAATTTTGGTAAGATATCATACGTGTTTGTTTTTGTTTATGTAGCATAAAATATTTCTCTGTAAACGGAATTCACTGACAGCATTGGTAGTATCCAAGGGCGGGGATTTGATGTATTAGTGGTGCGCTCATCGTGTGATAACCCCGGGGGAGGAGCAAGCGTCCAAAATAGGCTGTAAACATGAGAAGGGGGGCTGGGTTCCTTGGATCTTTCTTTTTGTAGAATTGGGTTTAAACAAATGTTCAGGCTTAACACAATAATATAATTGAACGCGTTTCAAGTTATTCGAGGAATTAATCTCGAAACCAACTATTACTTGACTAAAACTCTCAGAAAGATACTAATGATATAGAGTAAGAGGTAATTGGTTTTAGTGGGTGTTTTTCTATTTGGTGACCTTTGGAACTGTAGGGTCAACAGTCTGCAGTACCAATTAAAATTAGTTGTTTTACTTTGAAAGCGACCAGATCACGAAACCACAATTCATAATACAATCTTGATAACACTATACCAATCTCCTTCTCAATATCGAATTACGCCTATTTAATGACCCTTAGAACTACAGGGTCAACCACATACAGTACAAAAGAAAATATGAATTGTTTAAGTTTAACGGCTCGCAGACCACAAATCACCAATAAAAAAGAACATTAAAAGAACGAAATAGGAAGATGAAACAATTCACAGTCTCTCTAAAATACCAACCTCTTAATTAAAACATCAAATAAACTATCGAATATACAAGAATGCATGTACAATGAGTGATGTTTTAAAAGGGACATAACAAGGGCAGACAATACGTATTGAAGATGTCCTTAAAGTAAATGAAAGGGAATTCTAAATAGCAGGCTTATTCACTATTTCAGGCATGGCATTTATAGGGACTAAGAAATTAATGTACAAACGTTTGATACAACAGCATATAAATGAACAACAAAATTCCAGCCAGCTGTCAAAAACACAATCATTCCACCTCTCAAAGAGGTCATTAACATAGGACATTTCTTACTAACGAATCACACATACATGAACAGAACTGAATTCCACTCGGTCGTCTATAAACGCAATCATGCACAATAGGGCAAAGCCCGCTATCCCATTCAGCCGTCAAAACACGACCATGCATATGACAAGATTTCTGAACTTTTTTCCGCCTGGCTATTTTGCCTCTCGGGATTTCTTGTGTATGTCTCGGTTATTTAATGAATAATTCACCATGTTGGAACTGGTTTCAGACCAGATTTCCTAGTTATTTTCCGTCTAACTCAAACAGTCCTGCGACGGTCACGTGCCTTGATGAAATCCGATTTAATTCCTCGACCAAAACAAACAATGCTTCTCTCTGATTGATCAGAATCATTTGAGGATAATATAAGAGCCAAGTATCTATAAAGAACGGAAACACAAAATATAGAATTTGAGATTTTTGTGGAATATAACAATAAAATATACCAAATGGTTTTTATTTTAGGAACAATGAGCGTCATAACGGAGCATACGTTGGAAAAGGCACAGGCGGTGAGTTGTTTATGTGTTTGAAATGCTCATTGATTTTTACTTTTAAATATTTTTATCTATTAACTATAGTTTTCTTTTTCAATTGGATAGAGTTTGCAATTTTTAAGTTGTGAATTTTTTTAACTATTAAAAAAAATGGGTATACAGCCTTTCCTTTAAATGTAATGAGTATGTATATCATGTATTTATATGTTCGTATGATTATAAAATGCCAGGATGATTTATTTTTAACAACTGCACTTTGTAGCCTTTTCACTTTTACTGTTTGCGTTTTTTTGGCAATCGCTTCAGATAATAAATGTTCTCTATGATTGATGAAATTAATATTCAGATAGAAATGCCAGCTAATTTGATGCACTTTTTTATTATACGTACACAAGTATTCTTTTCGTTTTAAATATCCACCATTTTCGCTCATCTGTTTTTCGATAAAAATGGTCGAGGTAGTGTGAACGCTTAGGTGTTGTGATTATCGACTTACCAAAAACTCTAGCCAGTACTAAAACACCAGTTCAAGATATCCTTTAAAACGTAGGAGTCATATTATCGACAAGAATACGCACATGTATAGCAAGACCTATATATAGCTCTTGGACGTATTCAATATCTAACTTGGAGCTTTCTTAAGTTTAAGAGTAGAATCTGATTGTTTTGATTGTCCTGTTTAACTCGCCAATAGACTGAATGGAATCACTAAAACCCTGTTTGACTGGCCAATAGACTGAATGGAATCACTAAAACCCTGTTTGACTGGCCAATAGACTGAATGGAATCACTAAACCCCTGTTTGACTGGCCAGTAGACTGAATGGAATCACTAAAACCCTGTTTGACTGGACAATAGACTGAATGGAATCACTAAAACCCTGTTTGACTGGCCAATAGACTGAATGGAATCACTAAAACCCTGTTTGACTGGCCAATAGACTGAATGGAATCACTGAAACGCGTCTAAGGACAAGGATGAAAATGATACTAAATATGACCCTGGCTTGAGTAATTGTTGAGTTGTGGCCCTTTTTGACGGAATAACTGACAAACGCTCCCATTCGCTTAAGGTACACCTCTGTTTACTTTTTGCATTCTATTTTTAACTATACTGATATTTTGCAGGCCTTAAACCGCATCAAGGCCCCTTATGAATCGGAAAAGGGGAGACTGGAAATCGTTACTCCAGACCGCTACGACGAAGTCTACGAAATTCTTGGCAACCACTTCACGCCTGATGAACCGCTGTGTCGATCATACGGCGTTGTCTGGCACCCTGAGTTTGAAAAGATTACTTATGAAAATCTGAAGGATAACTGCTCGGTTTGCATGATTTCAAAGGAAACCGACCAGATGATGGGTGTGAGATTAATCGGCTTCACTCGACGAAGTGACCCACCGGCGGACTTCAGCAAGATGGACTATGAGCCCTTACGAGAGCTTTTTACGTTTCTACACAGTAAGAATAAGGAGGTGGATTTCTTTAATCGGTACGATGTAGATGAGGCTTTACATTTTTACACCCTTGGGGTCCATAAGAATTACCGCCGAATGGGACTGGGGTCTAAACTTTTAGGCGCTGCCGTGGAACTTGGTCGAGAGATTGGTTTCAAGGCCATCAAAGGAGAAGGGACCTCGAATTTCTCGCAGCGAATTTATGAGAAGGAGAAGTTTGATTTAATTCTGACCATGCCATACGACGAGTACACGTACAAGGGGAGGAAAATCATTGACGGCACTGGGGAGCATACGATGACAAAAGTGTATGGGAAGACACTTTGAACATAAAATAAGGGTGTAACCCCCTCCCCTTCGTGAACCTTATACAAATCCCAGGGTAGTTTAACCTCTTTTTGCCGCTGCTGATACCCTTCTGCTTCCTCAAAAGCCAGACCTTGCTTTTTTTTTTTTTTGGGGGGGGGGGGGGGGGTATTTGTTTTTTAAAAAGTCTCTGAAATTCCCCATTTTCAAAAAAAGAATATTAAATAAAAACATATGTAACGAGAACTGTTTAATGATGTGAGTGATATAATTACTTCTTTATTGATATTCCACTCCATGTATTCAAAAATGTTTGAAAAAGTACTCTGAAAGTTTCCCTCCAAACTGAAAAAAACGTGTTTCCCCACAAAGAGGGTACGGATGTTTTCCCCATAACTGATAAAAAAATAGCCCCTGCCTTCAATTTTTATTTGAATATTGCGTAGCAAATACAGATATTTTACTGTTTGAGAGTCTGCGAATCAAGTACAGTAATACATTGACCGATACGCATTGCTCCAGTTTCCAACTGTTTCAGTAATCGCAGTCTTACTGCAATGTTAAAAAATACCGCGTACCAACCTTTTGAGTTCCGATCACTCCGTAAACTGAGCCCCTCAGTACCGAGTTTCAGACGGGAGATGGGGGTTACACCTTCCCTAACATGGGAGTATACAATCAAAAACTGTGTATGATGTTGGACTGAATTTTGTATATTTCTTGTGCGATACAGTTTATGATATACGGAATTATGATACAAAAACAATCTATCATCACACTGTATTCAATAAATACTCCTTTAAAATACGTGTTTGATAATTGCCAGTTCTGAAAACCATCAATATATTTCATATAGACAAAATTGATTTATGATTGAAAACTGTTGATATTTACGTGGACTTGAAACTGAACTGACAAACAGTACAATTAAAGTTGTTTTACAAATATGGCGATTGTTTAATTTAGTTATTTTGAACACATATTTTTGTGTCACGTGGTCGTTGTCAAGACGTTGTAAAAATACTTTTTTTCTCATTTTTTTCACATGTTAAGTATTTTTGTACCGTTAAAATATATTCAATATTCAGAAATGGCCAGTGTTAGTTGTGTTTTGATTGTTTTCTTTGCTCATATGTAATATATTAAAGCAGCTTTATAAGTTAACGTAACGACAGAAATGTTTCATTCAGGGTATTGAATGTGTTAATAAGTGTTGTCTTGTCATATCTTGTTAATAAATGACTTGTCGTAAACATTACAATGCAAGAATTTGAAAATATCAGCAAGTCATAAAAGTTCGCCTTTTAAAGTTTACAACGACAACGTTGTTAACTTATACACATGGGCCGATTTTCTCAAAATTGTGTTCAAGTTAACAATTTTTGTAAACTGCATCGTTGTTAACTTGAAATGGTGAACTATTTTTTTACGTGATGATATGTTTAAATAAAACAATTCAGGTAAACAAAGGTGTGTGAAAATGGGTAAGAAGTACTGCAGATCACAAATGTGTCCATTAAACTTCCAGGGGTTTTAAGAGTTGAAAGTTAACAACGATGACTTTAATCACGTTGTTAACTTTAATAAAATTGTGAACAGTCGGCTTATTGATTTCAAATGATCATGCTTAATACGAATAAGTGCTTCGATGGTTATTATATTTATGAAATAATTGCAGTACGATCCCGAAAAAGGTAGTCACCAACACTTTGTGTGCATTCGCGGATATATGGTCCAGATTTAAAAAAGAAATCATGCGAACCAAACGCCCATATAAGGCGCATCAGGTACGACCAAGATCGACTTACATCACAATGACATGAAATAAATTATTTTAGTATTTCATGTCAACATTGTTATGCCCTTACATCTGGGCCGTATGGTATTCCAATCTGTGCAATTATGGAGTTTTCATCTGGTCGTAGTCTCTTTCAAAATGAGTCGTACGTTTCTAACTGAGTCGCATCGGCGATAGGCCATATCGTTCGCTATTTCATGTGTGCATAAGAGGGAAGGGAACACAAATGAAAATAATTCCTTAATGTGTACTTATTTATTTTCAAGACAGCTGTTGTGAAACCTCCGGGTAAGGAACGGGTATTGAAACCCATTTTGATAGGCCTTGAAAACAGCCTTGTAACCTTAGGATCCGTGACCCTTGCGTGAGCGGTTGACACTTGTACCTACAGGTTTAAAAACATAACATCAAAATGGATACGAGTGCTGTTTTATCCGCAATACACAGAAAACCGTTCGAGGTTCAAAACTGTATTTACAATAAACTATTGCCTATACACTTAATATATTGATGACCAGAGAACTATCATCTAGCCTCTATCAATGAATAATCTGGAGTCTGTATGCACTGTTTTAATGTGTTAGATGTTAGATGATCAGAGCCCCACAGTTCGCCGCTATGTTTACAAAATTGTTTTATAAAAGTTGTATTTGTAGTTGTAATTTTAACCCCCTCCCCCACCCCCACCCAAAAAAGGAATGATAAAATATATGAGAAATATAAGAAGGGTATTGTGAATATATGAAAAAGAGAAAAGAATAAATATTAAAAATATTCGGCAAAACTATGAGTAAATTGGGCCCTACATTAAATGTAGACATAAACATTTATAGCATATTGTTGATTTTTTTTTTCAATTTTAATTTGATTTTTAAGCTGAACTGTCAACTTTTACCTATAATTTATAGCACTGTCAGTGCGCGAATTGCCTTGTATTATCATCTATGGTTTAACGTGCATAGGATTTAATTCATGTTACAATCAACAAAATCAATATTTATTTAATAAAATATTTTTTATTACTTTGATAACAACGCTGTAAATTTACGATTCTCTTCATTGACTGATACAAAACAAATCATTTTAACGCAGGCATATGATATATTTTCGGAAATATGATACAAAAGAAAGTCGCCAAAGTCTTGGAACAATAACTGAAGGCAATATATTGCTGGCTACAAACCTTCTGCAGATGAAATATACAGTCATAACTCGTCGTTGGGGCCTCGGGAAATACTTCGAGATAACGAGTATTCGATATGAACGAACTATAAATTTAACATATTCAACTAAAAACAGTTTTATTAAAAATGTTCGACATACCCAGACCTTCGAGATAACTGAGTTCGACATAGCGAGTTTCGACTTTATATAGCTTGATCTACAAATACATTGAACCCCTGTTAAATATTTAAAAAAAAATACATTAAAAAGAAGCACTAATTTTACTATCTACATCGTCAATAAAAGATAAAACCACTATGAATAAGGAGAGAGAAATGAAAACACAATATTGGTCACTTGTAAAATTTAAATAAAATACGACAATAATTTTGATGTGATACAAACGAACTTGAGATGGAAGATACAGAAAAAAATTCCAAGGTGGACGACACTCAGACGTTATTCCCCGTCTTTCATTGGCGAGATAGATCTCAACGACAGTCGGCTACTTTGCTGATTATGCAGTACGTAAGTGAAGCTTTCATACTTTTGCAAGTTTTATTCTATCTCTGTTTACTTTATATTTTCTAATAGGATAAGTCCTATTACTGGACAAGTGTGGGATCATGATCTTGTAAACCGGTTAATGTAACAACTTTGATGCGGTTACCCCATTTGAGATATAACAATTTCGTAGACCGGTTTGTCTAACCGTTTTAATGCGGTTACCCCAAGTGTGAGGTAACAATGTCGTAGACCGGTTCATCTAACCGTTTTAATGCGGTAACCCCAAGTGAGAAGTTACTATTAAACTGTTTTCATCTAACCGTTTTAATGCGGTAACCCCAAGTGAGAAGTTACTATTAAACTGTTTTCACTTACTGTTTTAATGCGGTAACCCCAAGTGAGAAGTTACTATTAAACTGTTTTCACTTACTGTTTTAATGCGGTAACCCCAAGTGAGAAGTTACTATTAAACTGTTTTCACTTACTGTTTTAATGCGGTAACCCCAAGTGAGAAGTTACTATTGAACTGTTTTCACTTACTGTTTTAATGCGGTAACCCCAAGTGAGAAGTTACTATTAAACTGTTTTCACTTACTGTTTTAATGCGGTAACCCCAAGTGAGAAGTTACTATTAAACTGTTTTCACTTACTGTTTTAATGCGGTAACCCCAAGTGAGAAGTTACTATTGAACTGTTTTCACTTACTGTTTTAATGCGGTAACCCCAAGTGAGAAGTTACTATTAAACTGTTTTCACTTACTGTTTTAATGCGGTAACCCCAAGTGAGAAGTTACTATTAAACTGTTTTCATTTACTGTTTTAATGCGGTAACCCCAAGTGAGAAGTTACTATTAAACTGTTTTCACTTACTGTTTTAATGCGGTAACCCCGCAAGTGAGAAGTTACTATTAAACTGTTTTCACTTACTGTTTTAATGCAGTAACCCCAAGTGAGAAGTTACTATTAAACTGTTTTCACTTACTGTTTTAATGCGGTAACCCCAAGTGAGAAGTTACTATTGAACTGTTTTCACTTACTGTTTTAATGCGGTAACCCCAAGTGAGAAGTTACTATTAAACTGTTTTCACTTACTGTTTTAATGCGGCAACCCCAAGTGAGAAGTTACTATTAAACTGTTTTCATTTACTGTTTTAATGCGGTAACCCCAAGTGAGAAGTTACTATTAAACTGTTTTCACTTACTGTTTTAATGCGGTAACCCCGCAAGTGTTAGGTTACAATTTCGTAACTTGCTTTATCAACTCCGATTGACTGCTTTTTCACTTAACGTTTTTACGCGGTAACCCCAACATTTATTTATTAATGTATTTGTGTATGAATGTAAAACGTGTCTTTATTGTCGTGTGACAACAACCAAATTGTTGTTAAATTTCGATTGTATGGTTTATTAGGCTGTAGGCCACTGACTTGGAGACTTAAATAAGTCAAAACAAGGTTTAATGAGATCTACTTTATGACATGTGATGTTTTCAAAATTAATACAAAATGAAGCTATGGTGTTATGCTTAAAACAGTGCGATTTCAAAGACCAGTTTTTTTAAAATACGTTCATAAGATTGCAACGTTTATGAGAATCTGAAGGAACGTTAAAAGATCTTAAATAAATTAAGGTGATGAGCCGAGGGGAATAAATCACTACCTTTTTCTGTTAGTCCCTTAAAATCACAGCATTTCTTACCAAATATTTCGGCATTATTTTCCGGTCATATTGCGGCATACACGAATTTCACAGGGAAATGCGGTGTACAAATTGTTGCGACCAAAACATTTTTGTAATGCGAAGAATGTCAATAGGTCGAAAGGTGTACCCTTTTTATGGTTATCACAAAAAATAAAACAGTATTTCTTTCCAAATGTTACGGTAATATATCCTGGGCATATTGCGGCATGCACGTATTTCAATATAAACAGCTAGGGAAACGCAATATGCCTAACTAGCTGGAAACTGGGGTCGTGAAGGGCACATCAGTTTTATCTTGCGTGCATATAGGTCACTTGACTATAAAACATATAAGGAAATTGTTAAGTCGTGTCTGACCTGGTAGCGCAGATTGGGGCGTGTTTGTTGGTAAAAGAATTTGGTTTTATATTGGTTTCACCAACTTTTTATATGTTGTGACAGATATAAATAAAATGAAAACCAATTTTATGTTGTTAAACGAAAACCGAAACTGTGTTTTGAAACTATCGAAACTCCCACTGGAGGCGGTCGCGTCTGTTCGTTCCATCCGAAAACTAGCTCAAAATGACGGACAGTGGTCCAATTCGTGTTTTAAACATCATTTTGTTAAAACAGGCAAACGACCATCGGCTGTATCATGGTTTGAAAGTGTGGCTACATGCAGAAGCTCCATCATGTTGGTAAAGCTGTACACAAAACCATGCATTTGTTACTTCTGGGCAAAACTTTCGGACCAGGTTTTCAAACCGCCGAAACCAGAACTGAAACTAGTTTTGTATCAACAAAAACGCCCTCAGATAGGATAGATTGGACACGAAGTGCACTAAAAAACGCACAACAATGGTGCAGTTTTTTATAGCGTCATTGATGCCATGGATTACTATCTTTTGTAGTACTTTAATCAGAACAACAGTTCACACAAGTCACTATATAAGACGATGGTATGGGAATGGCTTTCGTGACAAACATGTATGTCAAAGATTAGAAAGCCATGAACGCGCACTTATGCAATCTTTGTCGTACGTGTTTTAGTACTTGGCACGAGATTCGGCCGAAAAGAAAACGGTTTATCCCAAACCTTCCTGCGAAATTGGCGCCGACACTTCCGTTTTTATTTTCCGTTTGATTTTTGTTTTCAGTTTTTTTCTAAATGCGTGTGTCAATAAGTTGTTTAAGACCTTTAAAGCATTCTACAGAAAGTTGTTTTTCCATTCCCCAATGGTGACACAAACGTTCTTACTCAAAACCTAATAATAATAAAAAGCCTACCTACCTACCTGTTTTTGAAAAGGATGTAACCTTAAGCAAACCATTTGTTTTGGCCTTATTGATGAAAAGTACACAGTTGTATATACGTTAACGAAGTGTACTTGAAGCCCAAATCACACTCATCTAGTGAATAACTAACGACAACCAGATGTTTCATCGACCAACGACACACTCCGGCGATAACAACAACAGAAAATAATGAGTGAGCGGTTGGCGTCATTCGGAACTCCTCGGCCATTTTTTTCAAAAACAACCTCAGATGTATGCCGGTACATCAGTTGAAGTAGTCCGTAAAATTTTGAATAATATCATTAATTAAATGTAGTGTTTAAGAGTTGTATTCATTGCTCTCAGTTTAAATTGATTGCGAGTGAAGTGTATTATTGCAAACATAATTAAAATTACCAAGAGATAAGTCATAAAGTTTAACAACGAATTAAGATTACTACGCGATCTATTTGCAGCGGACTTAAACGTACCACTTTTTGAGTATGTAAACCGTCCAAATACATCCGAGGTTGTTTTTGAAAAAAAATGGCCGAGGAGCTCTGAATGCGGTTGGCGTCTGGTCGTACGACCAGTTGGAGATCAATGTTCGACCAATATCATCTCCCCCTACAACATCTGCAATCGGTAGGCGACTGATCGGCTACATGTCACCGCCGTCTTTTAGACAAAATTCAAAGACTGGGTTAATGAATTGTTGCCGATGAGTGTACGATGGTCTTCAAACAGTTCAAGAGCGTTTGAGAAAAATCCTGGTAATGCCGTCGAGACAGCAACACATAGTTCGACTGTGGTGACATGAAATTCTTCCTTCAAAAGCATACTGAAAAATAATAATCTTCTGTTGTATTTATAGTAGTTATCATAATATTGCATAAAAAGCGTAAACATGCATTACTGTGTCTCATTTTGTTATTTAAAGATATTTACTATGCCATATGACATCTTGCTGTACCAGTATATTATTATACTGTGTGTTAATTCTGCTATGAGATGGATCTTGTCAGATTTGATGGCATAATTAAATCTTCTTCTTTTTCTTCTATCTTAAACGGCTGATAAGTTATTAACAAACAAAATGATAATGTGGAGTGACAAACGGATGGACAGGGTGATTACTATAGGGCACTCGCGGGGTTTGCGGGGCCCTAAATATACACTTCACTTCACTACATGGGTTGGTGACAAGCTAGTGGTCTCCTCCGTCACTCTGGCTATCGTGCTGGGCAGCACACATTTACTCTCGGGTAAGGACCGCTTGTCCCTTTGAATTTGACATGATCTCCACTTTAAGACGAAAGATCGGCGATCGGTTATCAAATGGTCGAGGACAAACCGACTGTAAAACAAAAATATCGTACGCTTGTATATAAAATGGACCCATACCTTGCAGATGTGACATTTTATTGAAAATCCCTTCGACTGAAATTATATTTGTTAGAGAATGCACATGTTATTCACTAATGTGTGCCTTATGGCCGAACGGTTTGGACAATATTTCGGTGCCGTGGCGTCGTGACTTAGAAAGTTCAGATGTACCGTAGATCACAGTTACTTGGTATTTGGACTGCATTTTTTGGCCAGTCGAGCGGTTGGTCCCTAGGGTAATCTCTTGGACTGAGAATCATAAAAAAATGTGTTTTAGTACTCTATGATTTTCTCAGTCCAAGAGATCACCCTAGAGACCAATCGCTCGACTGGCCAAAAATGCAGTCCAAATACCAAGTAACTGTGCTGTAGATATATGAAGTCGTATTTAATCCAACACGCAAATGGTTTAATTCATATCACAACCTAAATATTTTGGAATATTTTAGATTGCTTTGAAACTCATTCAAAGTCAGTGGTTAAAATAAAAGTGCATTCTCCGGCTGTCGCATTGATAATAATTGCAACATGAAATTCAATACGTGGTCTTCGCTATGTTTTGAGAACAAAAAATCATGTGACCTTCACGATTTGAAATTAAATACTCGGTCATTACATGTGTCCGTATGACCCTGAACGTGTTTTCAATGATGTATATGCTGTTATGTTATACAAAAATGAAACACAATTGTTCACGTGCAAATGAGGCTCCTATTTCAGCAAAACTAAATATCATATTATACAAATTTCATGGATTCATTTACGTGTGTATTAGTTATATGTAATGTAATGACGTTATCATTCAGGGTGAGGAATCACTTGACTTCAAAGGGGTTCTCACATCCGAAATTTCAAATTGACGGAATTTTGTAGAACGAGGCAAAGGATCATTATAAAACAAGCAAATCTTAAATTCACACGTGCAGAAGTAGAAAATACCATTGTCTTTTATAGGGTAAGAAATATTTTTGAACATATCTTTTCTGTCAAAACAGTTATTTAAAAATTAACGTCACTTACTTGTTTGTTTACAGCGGTTGCGACCCGTGGTGATCCATGTGAGAACCCCGTGAATACACGTGATTCCCCTTCCTGTTATTACTTGAAGTTGTGACTTGAACATAACACAAAAGAATACGTGGATGCTTACGTAATAGAAACTTCAGGTGTGTCTCTTTTTTATAAGCTCATCATCGGTTTTGATAACACAAGACGTGTGTATCACGTGTTATGATAGTGACCTACGTCATCAAAAATGTAGACCACGTGGTACACAATGATATAACAGAAAATTCAATCATTTAGCATTCAGTTCTTTTTCCAGTGCTCGGTTACAAAATAAAAATTCCATCCATCATTTTGTGACAAGTTTATAGCCAAGATTCACCATTATCACCATCGGGGGGCATTCTGCCACCGTAGTCATAGTCGGAGGTAGGGTAAATTTGGTGCCGTGGGTATTTCGATTTGGGTTTGAGTTAAACAATCGGACCAACTCGGCCATTGCCCTTCGACTAATTACAATGACTGAACTACTCTGCAGGTAGATCACGTAGTCATTTAAATTTAGCATTTAAACCTAAGGACTTGACTGGTTGGAGTCTTAATGATTTGTGCAATAATACACTTGACTTGGAATGAATTTAAACTTAGTAATAAAAAGTACACGCTAAAACACTACAATTATTATTATTATTATTATTATTATTATTATTATTATTATTATTATTGTTATTGTTATTATTTTTATTATTATTATTATTATTATTATTAGAAGTAGTAGTAGTAGTAGTAGTAGTAGTAGTAGTAGTAGTAGTAGTAGTAGTAGTAGTAGTAGTAGTAGTAGTAGTAGTATCATTAGTAGTAGTAGTAGTAGTAGTAGTAGTAGTAGTAGTAGTAGTAGTAGTAGTAGTAGTAGTAGTAGTAGTAGTATCATCATCATTAATTATACGAACAACTTTTGCTTATACAATGGCCTATTATTATGCGGAGTCATATATCCGAGTATACCTTGTACTTTAGAGGTTCTTAAAAAAGTACTATACTATTCTCACGTTTACAAACAGTATTTTGAAATTGAATACCCGGTCATTGTTATAATAATAGTACCCCATGTCAGCCAGTCTTTGGAACGTGTTTTCAGTGACATCTAAATGTCCGCTGCCACTAAATTTGGCATTCAATTTTCTCTGCAACATGTTTGCAACAGTTTCCGCTGCTTTCTTTAATGCGCTATCATTGTTTTCAATGTCAATCTGTCAAAGCAAGATGTTAATGGTGGACGGCTTTCAGACTTGATCGGGTCCATTCGATATTTTGTGGGAAAGGATTTAATTGACGTTGGACACTTTTGCGCATTTTAGAAGATTTTTCTAAGCAAAGTAGTGGCAATATAAAAACTGTTTTTGAAGTTTATATTGATATAAAAGTTTTCTAGATTGGAGCGATATTGACAAGGCAGGTGAAAATTATTTTTTGAGATTTGTATTAATTAAACAAAATGTTTCTATGTTGGTGTTTTTGAAAAAAAAAATGTTTGGGTTATATTTTGATTTTATATGAGTTATTGGTAACAAAAAAATAAAATGCAAAGACTATGGAAAATACATAAAATTATTGAATCAAATGTTGCATTTACTGAAACAACACTTCAAAAAGGCACTCTCACGGATTCGTTTTGACCACTATATTATTTTGTGTCTTGGAATGACCAATTTTTGCGAAAATGTCTAGAAACAAGTGAAATAAGAACGTTGACTGGTGATTAGATCGCAGTTTTTCGAACTTATAGTCGATTATAGATTTTTTAAATCTAAAAGCGTTACCGCATGACGCTTAAAGGAAATTGAATTGTTCAGCCGTTTTTCGCACAATTGAGATCTGCTATATTGTAAGTTGTCTTATATTAATACGACTGAATTGAAGGCATTGATGCCAAAATCAGCTGCTTTTGATAAGAAAAAAATATCAAAACAGTCAATCTGTGAGGATGCAGCTTAAAAACTTACAAGCACAGGGCCACCCATCTTAAGTAAACATCGTATAATGATGTACCCTAATATTTTGGGACGCTATTTTGTATTTTCACACCGGACTAATTCAAGCGCCGCTGTATCTTTTTAGTGGTCAACAAACTATTTTATTCAATGAGGAGACAGTATATATAAATAAGTTTTTCAAATACATTTATTTCGGCAATTTAACAGTCGGCCAGTTTTGATTTTAATGATGTGAAGCGGTATACTAAAACACTGACGCGTCCAGTTGTTCGGTAGTTTTTATAGTATTACGTAGACCACTAAAAGTTAAAGAGTTAGTATTAAATTATACAGAATAAATGGTTATGCGATTATAAATGGTTATGCGATTGTATGGCATCAAACCCTTTATTTTTTGTAAGTTCATTTTAACAACCTTTATTTAATGATCGTAAGACGTACTGTGTGACTTTATTTGGCGAATTAATTTAAAGATCATGATCTTGCATAATGCTCTTTATCTTCAAGTGCCTTATGAAATTATTCACGATCTTATGGACTGAAAACAGTGTCTTAAGATAACTGGTTCCATATGTAGTTCTCTTAAAGGAACATTATCGCATCTTATAATGCCAAAACGTTGTTCTTGTTATTAAATAGTGTGTTCAAAAATGCATGAAACAATGTATACGCAGTCATCGGAATTATGTATTAAAATATAATATATAAATATGTATACAAGTATATGTTTTCGCGTAAGAGTGTTAGTATTTGAAAAGGTAATGTCTGTTTGTTTATGTAGGGCGTTTATTCAAAAACTCAACTTTGGAGAAAAAAAAATGGAAAATTGCCAACATGGAATCTGTGAGATTGTACTTTCAAAAGTGATTTTGATTAAATAGTTTCTGTTGCTTTAAATACTTGTTAAACTCAGATCTTTTCTTACATAGTAGCCGATTCAGTTATACATTGTCGGAAGAATTATATGAAAGAATAAAACAAAGACCACCGGTTGGACTTATTTATTGTTTATATACAAAAAGCAGGAAACTATATTTTGTCTACATGCTTCACATTTGTGTTTAAACCTTTGTTTTTAAGATGTAAATTAAAACATCGTCGGAATATTAAATATTAAAAGTGTTTCAGAAGAACAATGGATAACAAAGCTTTCAAAGCCGACGAGGAAGAAAGTGGAACAAGATCCGCCGTCGGACGAAGGTTGAGCACAAATAATCCCGATGCCGACGATGATAGGAACGAATCTGTTAAACAGAAAGAAAGTAAGACTGATGAAACAACTGATCTAGACGACGACGACGGTGACCTTGTTGCCGACGACAATGAACCGGGCAAGGAAAGGGACACAAGATCAAATGAAAATGGCTATGTTAAGGGTGTAAAATCATTGAAATCTAGTCAAAATGGGACTGTACAGGTACACAAACAAAACGGTTTTAAAAGTGACACTTCTGTTCAAGAAAATACGTCAAAAAGAGAAGAGAATATCAGAAAGAAGACAGTTGAAAACCGGCGAAAGGTCACCACGGGTTCAGAAATTAGAGGAATAAAAACAATCACCGAGGATGCGATCATACTAGACATTACCTCGCTGACTCGAGGTAAGAAACCATTTTACCACCATTAAATATACTCGTATTAGGGAGAAGTTTGTTTCCAGGTTTTTCGCACGTAGAGAGCATGTGAGCCAAACACTACGTATTTTCTAGATCGGGCGTACCGCTTTACCGCTTACCACGCTCAACCCTCCTGTTTGCCGAATATCGCCTTAAATATTTAATGTAACGAATAGAGTGCATGGCTTCACCCCAACAAAGGATTACCCTATAATTTGTTTGGTTAGAGTACAATTTTCATGACAAGTGGATTATACAAATCATTTTTATATTCCATGACCCGTACATGTATATAGTTTTTGCCATAATCAATGCAAAAATAAGGATTTATCCAATATACTAGTATAAACTTCTTAGGTGTCTGTCCTCAACTACCGTGAGAGATAAATATGAACGATACAATCACTGCATACACATTTAAATTAATATACTTTAAGTGTCGCTCAAGTAAAAAATTTCTTCATCTGTCTCCGAATCCTCTCGGGGATGGCTCCCATGTCGGTCCTGGCAGGCGGGGCCGTAAACTCCTTCTTAAGCTTAGACCAGAAGCCGGCACCCCTCTTGGCACTTTGGCCATCCGATAGTTTCACTGGTTACTGGTTCTTTATTGGCTTGCCGAACAACGGAATTTGACAGGGGTCGTGTGGCCTGGCTGATTGCTGTTGGCGGCGGCCGCTGACGTCGGGCGCGTCATATCTACACCTATGTGTATAGCGCTTTTCGTTGTCAAGGCGACGATGTAGCTCATCAAGTTCCTCTTGTGTAGTGAGATGTTCTTGTCGACGTCCGACGTCCGGTATCTTACGTGTTGGAAGATTTGTCTAACATGTAAATAGTGCTCCATTCGGTTTGGGAGCGCTTGGGGTTTCGGAACCAAGGTGGACAATGTTCCCTGAAAGTTGATAAAAGCTGCATACCATTTAATTAGATACAAATGACTTAAATGCTGTATACAGCTCCTGTTAATCGACTCTACTTGTGAGGGGAGGGGCTTACATGACATTCAGGAGTGTAGCATCCACGTAAGGTCCTATTTAGAATGACATTGTCATTTTAAACGGACTTGAGACCAAATGGTCCCAATATCAGCAAATATAGTATTTCTTCATAACAAGCCCTGATTTGTCAATACGATGTAGTATAAGGCAGATAATGCATCACTTAAAAGTACTAAAAGAATAATTCGTCACTGGCTCAGGTGAGTTTACCCTTTTAAGAAATAGCGCCTTGTTCCCCAGTCTATAGTGTGTATATTTAGCAGGTGAAAATCACGTGATTATTACAGATACATATACCGACGCTATTTTTAAATTTACTGGTATTTACGTGGTAGAGAAACCCAGTAAATTTTGAAATGGAAAAATTCACAAAAACCGCGAATTATATACGTGTCGTCAGCAATGTGATACATCAGTAGGTAAGATTCAATGCGTTGTACACAACTCATGTCACAAGTCAACAGCTGTCTGGTCCCTTTAAGGCTGGATTATTAATCAAGTATGACATGAGATATATCCTTCCTTTTGACAAAAACCCCCCCATAGTATATTTTATTATTATTTTAAATCCTCACATACGGAATTTCGACAGTGAGTTTTAGGGGGTTCCCATTGTGTCCAGGCTTGGTGCGGGCTTATTTGACTCATCGTACTTTCTAAGCATATCATCAAAGACGCATGATTTGACGTAATCTTCTGGTTTCTGGTCGACAGGGGAAGTGGCTGGGGCGAAGGGCAACAATTGTTTCCTCGTCTCGGTGTTTTCTGACTAGAAGGTTGTTGGCGGGATTGAAGCTTCCTTAAAACAGCGGGCGAGAGGGATTAAATGGGGCACATTACATTCTTTTGTTACTTTAGTTCCAGGGCTATCTGAAAGGACTCTGGATCCGTGGTCATCAACAACTGAGTTTGAGACCCTAAACTGCATATCTGAATTTCTTTGTAAAATTGAAATATGAAGAGAAAATTTTGAATGGTAAATAAAATATAGGATAAGTTTAAAATAACATATTTGACACATCTTTTTTCAAACATAATTATATTAAAGATAGTTCAGAATAATTTAAAACTCAGACTGAAAAAGTAAGTGCATTTTTACCGTTTACCCCCCTTAAAACGAAAAAGAGCTGTCTTCATTATCAGCAATTTAAAGTTCTGGTACAATTTAAATACCGAATTCAGGGTTAAAGGGGCGGTTCCAGGAATTGACGTTAGAGGGGCGTAACTTAGGGGCACAACCTAATAACTTTCGCCCCGAAAGTTAAATGGTTTGAATGGTGGCATGGTGGTTTGGAGGTACTCCGCCAAGAAAATTCTTAAATGGTGTATTTTGAACGTATTTTATTATTTTTCCCCCCGTTTTGCGGGGGTTGGAAAGGGCTCGCCGGGTGCGCTACCCTCCTGAATCCGCTAGAGGGAATGCCACCGCAAACGGCCAGTCGGGCCAATTTAAATGGGTCGGTCGAGTAGCCACAAACATTTTTAAGATGGCCTTATAGTGACAGACATCGTATATCTTGTAATAAATTAGCCGTTTTGTATGCGACCAATGTCGTTGTGATATTTTGGAATGCAATTTAGAAGAGAATATCAACAACATTACTATGTAAGTTATTTTATGAAATCAAACAAAATTTTAAGCTTTCTGAAAATACCCTTGTCTTTTTTGTATTCATGGGTGGCAACTCTGGCGTCGCTTATCGGCGCGCATGTGTCTCCACTCCAAACGTTCTGCTGTAGTAGGCTGGAAATTAACAACAAACACTTCTAATTTAATTAATATTAAAACAAAATCTTTAACAAATAATCTGCAATAACTATTTAAATCGACACCATCGTCAGAGGAAAGAGAAATGAGAAGAGGAGAAGGCGGTAAAAGAGGAGAAGTGAATGGGGGAGGGAAGAAGGGAGGAGAGAGATATAGGGGAGAGAGAAGAAGGTAGAAGAGGAGAAGGGAGGGAGAAAGGGGGAGTGGAGAAGGGAGAAGAAGGGAGGAGAGGGGAGAAAGGTGAGGAGAGAAGAAGGGAGGAGAGGTGATGGGAGGAGATGAGAGGTAGAAGAGGAGGAGAGAAAAGAACGGAGGAGAGGAGAAGAAAGAGGAGAAGGGGGAGGGAGAGAAGAAGGGGGAGGGAGAGAGAAGATGGAAGGAGAGTAGGTAGGAGAGGAAAAAAGGGATGAGAGGAAAAGAGGAGAGGAAAACAGAAGAAGGGGGGATAGAAAAGAACATAGAAGAGGAGAAATGAGCATAGAGGATAATGGTAGAAGGATATTGAAAAAGAGGGGCTAGAAGAGGAAAAGGGGTGAAGGGAGAAGAGAAAGCAGGAGAGTAAAGAATAGAAGAAGAGATTGAAAAAGAGAGAGCGGAGAAGCGAGAATAGAATGGAGGATATAAAAGGAGAAGAGAACAGAAAGAAAGGTGAAGAAAAGATAAGAGGTAGGGTGTTGATGACAAGAGGGCGAGTGAAGAAAGGTGCTGCTAAAAGGGAGGAACATGGTTGAAAGATAATGCTAGGAGAAGAGAATTGTATAGTTCTCGTAACGATTATGACTCTGAGAGTCAGTGGAAAGACAGAAGAGAAGACAGATCTCGTACCATGCACGACCACACGTACGAGTGGTGGCTCTGAGAGCCGGGTTCGAGAACCAGCACCGCTAGTTCCCGTACAAATTCGTCAAAGATATGAAATCTTTGGAAATTTTGTCATTATAAAAAGTTGGAGGTTTAAATGGCAGATTTCTATATCCCTTTCCGTGTAAATAGTATTTGTACAAATTTTCGCAGTGGTGGACAAAAACACTTACATCTAATTATATCGTATTTTCAAAGCTTCATTCTGGAGCGATAATTCTTCAAAATTGAGTTTTTTGGCTTGTTTTAGCGATTTAGTAATATTTTTGTGCCTTCCGGTTTTGTTTTCTTCAGTCTATTTTTATCATTTATAAAGTATCTATAAATAAATGTATTATTATAATAACAATGCCTTGCTGTATCGCTTTTGGCCATTCCAATAAAAGGTGCGAAAGGGTGACCATGCATGAAACCAGGTTTCAAACTAAAGTTGCATATCGGTTGTACAAAAATGTACATGTAAAACTGATGTTTCTACTACACATTCTAGAAAATCTCATGAAATATGAAGAGTGCATGTTACAAAATATGCATTCAACTCGACGAGATGGTATTTTTGAGTGTATTTTCTTTAAAAAAATCTGATAATATTTCTGATAATACAACTGTACTGTTTACATTAATGTGTGTTTTTTTAAGATATTTTTTTAAATATTAATATGAGACTATTGATGATATCTTAGAATTGGTTATTAGACTGTCATATCAGATTTGAACCAAATTGTGTATCATTTTAAATGATTTTAACATCTTATGAAAATTATGGTTTATTAATAATTGACTATTTGACGCGAAATTTAATGCTAAAAGCAACGCGGAAAATATAATAGAAACTTCTAAAACAGTGACTGAGAAACTTTGGGCCGATTGTTCAGAAATTTGTTAAAAGTTAATAATGTTGTGAACAATAGTCGTTGTTAACTTTCAAATCAATATTGCTTTGTAATGCACCAGTCAATTGTAACCACGCCCCCCCCCCCCAGGTCCGGGGGTATACCGGGGATAGCCGGGGAAATGGGCCGTGTATTACCTTTTAGGTGGCCCCGCATTGAATGCAGTGGTTTTGTCTTCGTGCAAAATATAGCGGGGAATGGACCTGACCTAGGCTCCCTGTGGCGCGGGGGCATTTATCGGGGATTTTACCATCAGTTCGTCCCCGAAGGGAAGTGAATTTATCCGGGGTTGGCTTGACCGAAAGTCAAAGTCCCCGCTATTCCCCGGCCCTGGGGGGGCGTGGTTACAATTGACTGGTGCATAAGTTTCACGGATACATTTATGATCTGCTGTATTCCTAACTAGAGTTGAGACAACTGTGTGTATAGCTGTACCTGTATTCCTAACTAGAGTTGAGACAACTGTGTGTATAGCTGTACCTGTATTCCTAACTAGAGTTGAGACAACTGTGTGTATAGCTGTACTCGTATTCCTAACTAGAGTTGAGACAACTGTGTGTATAGCTGTACTCGTATTCCTAACTAGAGTTGAGACAACTGTGTGTATAGCTGTACCTGTATTCCTAACTAGAGTTGAGACAACTGTGTGTATAGCTGTACCTGTATTCCTAACTAGAGTTGAGACAACTGTGTGTATAGCTGTACTCGTATTCCTAACTAGAGTTGAGACAACTGTGTGTATAGCTGTACTCGTATTCCTAACTAGAGTTGAGACAACTGTGTGTATAGCTGTACCTGTATTCCTAACTAGAGTTGAGACAACTGTGTGTATAGCTGTACCTGTATTCCTAACTAGAGTTGAGACAACTGTGTGTATAGCTGTACCTGTATTCCTAACTAGAGTTGAGACAACTGTGTGTATCGCTGTACTTGTATTCCTAACTAGAGTTGAGACAACTGTGTGTATAGCTGTACTTGTATTCCTAACTAGAGTTGAGACAACTGTGTGTATAGCTGTACTTGTATTCCTAACTAGAGTTGAGACAACTGTGTGTATAGCTGTACTTGTATTCCTAACTAGAGTTGAGACAACTGTGTGTATAGCTGTACTTGTATTCCTAACTAGAGTTGAGACAACTGTGTGTATAGCTGTACTTGTATTCCTAACTAGAGTTGAGACAACTGTGTGTATAGCTGTACTTGTATTCCTAACTAGAGTTGAGACAACTGTGTGTATAGCTGTACCTGTATTCCTAACTAGAGTTGAGACAACTGTGTGTATAGCTGTACTCGTATTCCTAACTAGAGTTGAGACAACTGTGTGTATAGCTGTACTCGTATTCCTAACTAGAGTTGAGACAACTGTGTGTATAGCTGTACTCGTATTCCTAACTAGAGTTGAGACAACTGTGTGTATAGCTGTACTCGTATTCCTAACTAGAGTTGAGACAACTGTGTGTATAGCTGTACTCGTATTCCTAACTAGAGTTGAGACAACTGTGTGTATAGCTGTACTCGTATTCCTAACTAGAGTTGAGACAACTGTGTGTATAGCTGTACTTGTATTCCTAACTAGAGTTGAGACAACTGTGTGTATAGCTGTACTTGTATTCCTAACTAGAGTTGAGACAACTGTGTGTATAGCTGTACTCGTATTCCAAACTAGAGTTGAGACAACTGTGTGTATAGCTGTACTCGTATTCCTAACTAGAGTTGAGACAACTGTGTGTATAGCTGTACTTGTATTCCTAACTAGAGTTGAGACAACTGTGTGTATAGCTGTACTTGTATTCCTAACTAGAGTTGAGACAACTGTGTGTATAGCTGTACCTGTATTCCTAACTAGAGTTGAGACAACTGTGTGTATAGCTGTACCTGTATTCCTAACTAGAGTTGAGACAACTGTGTGTATAGCTGTACCTGTATTCCTAACTAGAGTTGAGACAACTGTGTGTATAGCTGTACTCGTATTCCTAACTAGAGTTGAGACAACTGTGTGTATAGCTGTACTCGTATTCCTAACTAGAGTTGAGACAACTGTGTGTATAGCTGTACCTGTATTCCTAACTAGAGTTGAGACAACTGTGTGTATAGCTGTACTCGTATTCCTAACTAGAGTTGAGACAACTGTGTGTATAGCTGTACCTGTATTCCTAACTAGAGTTGAGACAACTGTGTGTATAGCTGTACCTGTATTCCTAACTAGAGTTGAGACAACTGTGTGTATAGCTGTACCTGTATTCCTAACTAGAGTTGAGACAATTGTGTGTATAGCTGTACCTGTATTCCTAACTAGAGTTGAGACAATTGTGTGTATAGCTGTACCTGTATTCCTAACTAGAGTTGAGACAACTGTGTGTATAGCTGTACTTGTATTCCTAACTAGAGTTGAGACAACTGTGTGTATAGCTGTACTCGTATTCCTAACTAGAGTTGAGACAACTGTGTGTATAGCTGTACCTGTATTCCTAACTAGAGTTGAGACAACTGTGTGTATAGCTGTACTGGTATTCCTAACTAGAGTTGAGACAACTGTGTGTATAGCTGTACCTGTATAGCTGTACTTGTATTCCTAACTAGAGTTGAGACAACTGTGTGTATAGCTGTACTTGTATTCCTAACTAGATTTGAGACAACTGTGTGTATAGCTGTACTTGTATTCCTAACTAGATTTGAGACAACTGTGTGTATAGCTGTACTTGTATTCCTAACTAGAGTTGAGACAACTGTGTGTATAGCTGTACTTGTATTCCTAACTAGAGTTGAGACAACTGTGTGTATAGCTGTACTGGTATTCCTAACTAGAGTTGAGACAACTGTGTGTATAGCTGTACCTGTATTCCTAACTAGAGTTGAGACAACTGTGTGTATAGCTGTACTCGTATTCCTAACTAGAGTTGAGACAACTGTGTGTATAGCTGTACTCGTATTCCTAACTAGAGT
Organism: Mya arenaria; assembly: GCF_026914265.1. Classification (NCBI taxonomy): domain Eukaryota; kingdom Metazoa; phylum Mollusca; class Bivalvia; order Myida; family Myidae; genus Mya; species Mya arenaria. The sequence continues at coordinate 51,275,481 of NC_069135.1, forward strand.
TGAGACAACTGTGTGTATAGCTGTACTCGTATTCCTAACTAGAGTTGAGACAACTGTGTGTATAGCTGTACTTGTATTCCTAACTAGAGTTGAGACAACTGTGTGTATAGCTATACTTGTATTCCTAACTAGAGTTGAGACAACTGTGTGTATAGCTGTACTTGTATTCCTAACTAGAGTTGAGACAACTGTGTGTATAGCTGTACTTGTATTCCTAACTAGAGTTGAGACAACTGTGTGTATAGCTGTACTTGTATTCCTAACTAGAGTTGAGACAACTGTGTGTATAGCTGTACTCGTATTCCTAACTAGAGTTGAGACAACTGTGTGTATAGCTGTACTCGTATTCCTAACTAGAGTTGAGACAACTGTGTGTATAGCTGTACCTGTATTCCTAACTAGAGTTGAGACAACTGTGTGTATAGCTGTACTTGTATTCCTAACTAGAGTTGAGACAACTGTGTGTATAGCTGTACTTGTATTCCTAACTAGAGTTGAGACAACTGTGTGTATAGCTGTACTCGTATTCCTAACTAGAGTTGAGACAACTGTGTGTATAGCTGTACCTGTATTCCTAACTAGAGTTGAGACAACTGTGTGTATAGCTGTACCTGTATTCCTAACTAGAGTTGAGACAACTGTGTGTATAGCTGTACTCGTATTCCTAACTAGAGTTGAGACAACTGTGTGTATAGCTGTACTCGTATTCCTAACTAGAGTTGAGACAACTGTGTGTATAGCTGTACTCGTATTCCTAACTAGAGTTGAGACAACTGTGTGTATAGCTGTACCTGTATTCCTAACTAGAGTTGAGACAACTGTGTGTATAGCTGTACTCGTATTCCTAACTAGAGTTGAGACAACTGTGTGTATAGCTGTACCTGTATTCCTAACTAGAGTTGAGACAACTGTGTGTATAGCTGTACCTGTATTCCTAACTAGAGTTGAGACAACTGTGTGTATAGCTGTACCTGTATTCCTAACTAGAGTTGAGACAACTGTGTGTATAGCTGTACCTGTATTCCTAACTAGAGTTGAGACAATTGTGTGTATAGCTGTACCTGTATTCCTAACTAGAGTTGAGACAACTGTGTGTATAGCTGTACTTGTATTCCTAACTAGAGTTGAGACAACTGTGTGTATAGCTGTACTGGTATTCCTAACTAGAGTTGAGACAACTGTGTGTATAGCTGTACTGGTATTCCTAACTAGAGTTGAGACAACTGTGTGTATAGCTGTACCTGTATTCCTAACTAGAGTTGAGACAACTGTGTGTATAGCTGTACTTGTATTCCTAACTAGAGTTGAGACAATTGTGTGTATAGCTGTACTTGTATTCCTAACTAGAGTTGAGACAACTGTGTGTATAGCTGTACTCGTATTCCTAACTAGAGTTGAGACAATTGTGTGTATAGCTGTACCTGTATTCCTAACTACAGTTGAGACAATTGTGTGTATAGCTGTACCTGTATTCCTAACTACAGTTGAGACAACTGTGTGTATAGCTGTACTGGTATTCCTAACTAGAGTTGAGACAACTGTGTGTATAGCTGTACTTGTATTCCTAACTAGAGTTGAGACAACTGTGTGTATAGCTGTACTTGTATTCCTAACTAGAGTTGAGACAACTGTGTGTATAGCTGTACTTGTATTCCTAACTAGAGTTGAGACAACTGTGTGTATAGCTGTACTTGTATTCCTAACTAGAGTTGAGACAACTGTGTGTATAGCTGTACTTGTATTCCTAACTAGAGTTGAGACAACTGTGTGTATAGCTGTACTTGTATTCCTAACTAGAGTTGAGACAACTGTGTGTATAGCTGTACTTGTATTCCTAACTAGAGTTGAGACAACTGTGTGTATAGCTGTACTGGTATTCCTAACTAGAGTTGAGACAATTGTGTGTATAGCTGTACTGGTATTCCTAACTAGAGTTGAGACAACTGTGTGTATAGCTGTACTCGTATTCCTAACTAGAGTTGAGACAACTGTGTGTATAGCTGTACCTGTATTCCTAACTAGAGTTGAGACAATTGTGTGTATAGCTGTACTTGTATTCCTAACTAGAGTTGAGACAACTGTGTGTATAGCTGTACTTGTATTCCTAACTAGAGTTGAGACAACTGTGTGTATAGCTGTACCTGTATTCCTAACTAGAGTTGAGACAACTGTGTGTATAGCTGTACTTGTATTCCTAACTAGAGTTGAGACAACTGTGTGTATAGCTGTACCTGTATTCCTAACTAGAGTTGAGACAACTGTGTGTATAGCTGTACCTGTATTCCTTACTAGAGTTGAGACAACTGTGTGTATAGCTGTACCTGTATTCCTAATTAGAGTTGAGACAACTGTGTGTATAGCTGTACTCGTATTCCTAACTAGAGTTGAGACAACTGCGTGTATAGCTGTACCTGTATTCCTAACTAGAGTTGAGACAACTGCGTGTATAGCTGTACCTGTATTCCTAACTAGAGTTGAGACAACTGTGTGTATAGCTGTACTTGTATTCCTAACTAGAGTTGAGACAATTGTGTGTATAGCTGTACCTATATTCCTAACTAGAGTTGAGACAACTGTGTGTATAGCTGTACCTGTATTCCCAACTAGAGTTGAGACAACTGTGTGTATAGCTGTACTCGTATTCCTAACTAGAGTTGAGACAACTGTGTGTATAGCTGTACTCGTATTCCTAACTAGAGTTGAGACAACTGTGTGTATAGCTGTACTGGTATTCCTAACTAGAGTTGAGACAACTGTGTGTATAGCTGTACTGGTATTCCTAACTAGAGTTGAGACAGTTGTGTGTATAACTGTACCTGTATTCCTAACTAGAGTTGAGACAACTGTGTGTATAGCTGTACTTGTATTCCTAACTAGAGTTGAGACAACTGTGTGTATAGCTGTACTTGTATTCCTAACTAGAGTTGAGACAACTGTGTGTATAGCTGTACTTGTATTCCTAACTAGAGTTGAGACAACTGTGTGTATAGCTGTACCTGTATTCCTAACTAGAGTTGAGACAACTGTGTGTATAGCTGTACTTGTATTCCTAACTAGAGTTGAGACAACTGTGTGTATAGCTGTACTTGTATTCCTAACTAGAGTTGAGACAACTTTGTGTATAGCTGTACTTGTATTCCTAACTAGAGTTGAGACAACCGGTGTATAGCTGTACTGGTATTCCTAACTAGAGTTGAGACAACCGGTGTATAGCTGTACTGGTATTCCTAACTAGAGTTGAGACAATTGTGTGTATAGCTGTACCTGTATTCCTAACTAGAGTTGAGACAACTGTGAGTATAGCTGTACTTGTATTCCTAACTAGAGTTGAGACAACTGTGTGTATAGCTGTACTCGTATTCCTAACTAGAGTTGAGACAACTGTGTGTATAGCTGTACTCGTATTCCTAACTAGAGTTGAGACAACTGTGTGTATAGCTGTACTTGTATTCCTAACTGGAGTTGAGACAACTGTGTGTATAGCTGTACTTGTATTCCTAACTAGAGTTGAGACAACTGTGTGTATAGCTGTACTTGTATTCCTAACTAGAGTTGAGACAACTGTGTGTATAGCTGTACCTGTATTCCTAACTAGAGTTGAGACAACTGTGTGTATAGCTGTACCTGTATTCCTAACTAGAGTTGAGACAACTGTGTGTATAGCTGTACCTGTATTCCTAACTAGAGTTGAGACAATTGTGTGCATAGCTGTACTTGTATTCCTAACTAGAGTTGAGACAACTGTGTGTATAGCTGTACTTGTATTCCTAACTAGAGTTGAGACAACTGTGTGTATAGCTGTACTTGTATTCCTAACTAGAGTTGAGACAACTGTGTGTATAGCTGTACCTGTATTCCTAACTAGAGTTGAGACAACTGTGTGTATAGCTGTACCTGTATTCCTAACTAGAGTTGAGACAACTGTGTGTATAGCTGTACTTGTATTCCTAACTAGAGTTGAGACAACTGTGTGTATAGCTGTACTTGTATTCCTAACTAGAGTTGAGACAACTGTGTGTATAGCTGTACTTGTATTCCTAACTAGAGTTGAGACAACTGTGTGTATCGCTGTACTTGTATTCCTAACTAGAGTTGAGACAACTGTGTGTATAGCTGTACTTGTATTCCTAACTAGAGTTGAGACAACTGTGTGTATAGCTGTACCTGTATTCCTAACTAGAGTTGAGACAACTGTGTGTATAGCTGTACCTGTATTCCTAACTAGAGTTGAGACAACTGTGTGTATAGCTGTACCTGTATTCCTAACTAGAGTTGAGACAATTGTGTGTATAGCTGTACCTGTATTCCTAACTAGAGTTGAGACAATTGTGTGTATAGCTGTACTTGTATTCCTAACTAGAGTTGAGACAACTGTGTGTATAGCTGTACTTGTATTCCTAACTAGAGTTGTTGAGACAATTGTGTGTATAGCTGTACTTGTATTCCTAACTAGAGTTGAGACAACTGTGAGTATAGCTGTACTTGTATTCCTAACTAGAGTTGAGACAACTGTGAGTATAGCTGTACTTGTATTCCTAACTAGAGTTGAGACAACTGTGTGTATAGCTGTACTTGTATTCCTAACTAGAGTTGAGACAACTGTGTGTATAGCTGTACTTGTATTCCTAACTAGAGTTGAGACAACTGTGTGTATAGCTGTACTTGTATTCCTAACTAGAGTTGAGACAACTGTGTGTATCGCTGTACTTGTATTCCTAACTAGAGTTGAGACAACTGTGTGTATAGCTGTACTTGTATTCCTAACTAGAGTTGAGACAACTGTGTGTATAGCTGTACCTGTATTCCTAACTAGAGTTGAGACAACTGTGTGTATAGCTGTACCTGTATTCCTAACTAGAGTTGAGACAACTGTGTGTATAGCTGTACCTGTATTCCTAACTAGAGTTGAGACAACTGTGTGTATAGCTGTACCTGTATTCCTAACTAGAGTTGAGACAATTGTGTGTATAGCTGTACCTGTATTCCTAACTAGAGTTGAGACAATTGTGTGTATAGCTGTACTTGTATTCCTAACTAGAGTTGAGACAACTGTGTGTATAGCTGTACTTGTATTCCTAACTAGAGTTGTTGAGACAATTGTGTGTATAGCTGTACTTGTATTCCTAACTAGAGTTGAGACAACTGTGTGTATAGCTGTACTTGTATTCCTAACTAGAGTTGAGACAACTGTGTGTATAGCTGTACTTGTATTCCTAACTAGAGTTGAGACAATTGTGTGTATAGCTGTACTTGTATTCCTGACTAGAGTTGAGACAACTGTGTGTATAGCTGTACCTGTATTCCTAACTAGAGTTGAGACAACTGTGTGTATAGCTGTACTTGTATTCCTAACTAGAGTTGAGACTACTGTGTGTATAGCTGTACCTGTATTCCTAACTAGAGTTGAGACAACTGTGTGTATAGCTGTACCTGTATTCCTAACTAGAGTTGAGACAACTGTGTGTATAGCTGTACTGGTATTCCTAACTAGAGTTGAGACAACTGTGTGTATAGCTGTACCTGTATTCCTAACTAGAGTTGAGACAACTGTGTGTATAGCTGTACCTGTATTCCTAACTAGAGTTGAGACAACTGTGTGTATAGCTGTACTTGTATTCCTAACTAGAGTTGAGACAACTGTGTGTATAGCTGTACTTGTATTCCTAACTAGAGTTGAGACAACTGTGTGTATAGCTGTACTCGTATTCCTAACTAGAGTTGAGACAACTGTGTGTATAGCTGTACTTGTATTCCTAACTAGAGTTGAGACAACTGTGTGTATAGCTGTACCTGTATTCCTAACTAGAGTTGAGACAACTGTGTGTATAGCTGTACCTGTATTCCTAACTAGAGTTGAGACAACTGTGTGTATAGCTGTACTTGTATTCCTAACTAGAGTTGAGACAACTGTGTGTATAGCTGTACCTGTATTCCTAACTAGAGTTGAGACAACTGTGTGTATAGCTGTACTTGTATTCCTAACTAGAGTTGAGACAACTGTGTGTATAGCTGTACTCGTATTCCTAACTAGAGTTGAGACAACTGTGTGTATAGCTGTACCTGTATTCCTAACTAGAGTTGAGACAACTGTGTGTATAGCTGTACCTGTATTCCTAACTAGAGTTGAGACAACTGTGTGTATAGCTGTACTTGTATTCCTAACTAGAGTTGAGACAACTGTGTGTATAGCTGTACTTGTATTCCTAACTAGAGTTGAGACAACTGTGTGTATAGCTGTACTTGTATTCCTAACTAGAGTTGAGACAACTGTGTGTATAGCTGTACTTGTATTCCTAACTAGAGTTGAGACAACTGTGTGTATAGCTGTACTTGTATTCCTAACTTGAGTTGAGACAACTGTGTGTATAGCTGTACTTGTATTCCTAACTAGAGTTGAGACAACTGTGTGTATAGCTGTACTCGTATTCCTAACTAGAGTTGAGACAACTGTGTGTATAGCTGCACTCGTATTCCTAACTAGAGTTGAGACAACTGTGTGTATAGCTGTACCTGTATTCCTAACTAGAGTTGAGACAACTGTGTGTATAGCTGTACCTGTATTCCTAACTAGAGTTGAGACAACTGTGTGTATAGCTGTACTCGTATTCCTAACTAGAGTTGAGACAACTGTGTGTATAGCTGTACTCGTATTCCTAACTAGAGTTGAGACAACTGTGTGTATAGCTGTACCTGTATTCCTAACTAGAGTTGAGACAACTGTGTGTATAGCTGTACCTGTATTCCTAACTAGAGTTGAGACAACTGTGTGTATAGCTGTACCTGTATTCCTAACTAGAGTTGAGACAACTGTGTGTATAGCTGTACTTGTATTCCTAACTAGAGTTGAGACAACTGTGTGTATAGCTGTACTCGTATTCCTAACTAGAGTTGAGACAATTGTGTGTATAGCTGTACCTGTATTCCTAACTAGAGTTGAGACAACTGTGTGTATAGCTGTACTTGTATTCCTAACTAGAGTTGAGACAACTGTGTGTATAGCTGTACTTGTATTCCTAACTAGAGTTGAGACAACTGTGTGTATAGCTGTACTCGTATTCCTAACTAGAGTTGAGACAATTGTGTGTATAGCTGTACTCGTATTCCTAACTAGAGTTGAGACAACTGTGTGTATAGCTGTACCTGTATTCCTAACTAGAGTTGAGACAACTGTGTGTATAGCTGTACCTGTATTCCTAACTAGAGTTGAGACAACTGTGTGTATAGCTGTACTCGTACTCCTAACTAGAGTTGAGTCAACTGTGTGTATAGCTGTACCTGTATTCCTAACTAGAGTTGAGACAACTGTTTGTATAGCTGTACTTGTATTCCTAACTAGAGTTGAGACAACTGTGTGTATAGCTGTACTCGTATTCCTAACTAGAGTTGAGACAACTGTGTGTATAGCTGTACTTGTATTCCTAACTAGAGTTGAGACAACTGTGTGTATAGCTGTACCTGTATTCCTTACTAGAGTTGAGACAACTGTGTGTATAGCTGTACCTGTATTCCTAACTAGAGTTGAGACAACTGTGTGTATAGCTGTACCTGTATTCCTAACTAGAGTTGAGACAACTGTGTGTATAGCTGTACTTGTATTCCTAACTAGAGTTGAGACAACTGTGTGTATAGCTGTACCTGTATTCCTAACTAGAGTTGAGACAACTGTGTGTATAGCTGTACCTGTATTCCTAACTAGAGTTGAGACAACTGTGTGTATAGCTGTACCTGTATTCCTAACTAGAGTTGAGACAACTGTGTGTATAGCTGTACCTGTATTCCTAACTAGAGTTGAGACAACTGTGTGTATAGCTGTACTTGTATTCCTAACTAGAGTTGAGACAACTGTGTGTATAGCTGTACCTGTATTCCTAACTAGAGTTGAGACAACTGTGTGTATAGCTGTACCTGTATTCCTAACTAGAGTTGAGACAACTGTGTGTATAGCTGTACTCGTATTCCTAACTAGAGTTGAGACAATTGTGTGTATAGCTGTACCTGTATTCCTAACTAGAGTTGAGACAACTGTGTGTATAGCTGTATTCCTAACACATCTATAAATAGTTCATGTTTTAAAGTAAACAAAAATGTTGTTAATCCCGTTGTTAACTGTTTATCCCGTTGTTAACTTTATCAAAGTTCTGAACAAACGGGTTAATTTTTTCTTCGCTCCGGGACTGGAAAAATAGAAACCTTAAAGATGCACTCTTACTCTCAAAGAAGATTTACCACAATGTGTGCAATTGTGTTAAAATGTCAAAAATAGATGAATGAATGTCGAAAACAATGGTTCTTATATTATGAAGGATACCGAGGTTAATTTGAAAAAAGGTGCAGAAAACACGGTATTTCTGCCTTATGAGACGATAGTAAATCACAGTAAATCTTTTAGCACTCACCAATCATTTAATATTTCAGCTATTATATACACGGTTACAATCTTGTTATCAGTAAGTGATATTTTCCATAAAAGCACTATTTAGTAAGCACTGGCTAGTTAAAGATTTATCACTCACAATTTATGTTTGTTGCATTGCCAAGGTATTCACCGTGTACAATAATGTTACAATTCTTACGAGGTAAAACGGCGAACATAACAACAAAAGACAGCTTCCAGGGTCAGATCCAAGTTTCGACGTTAGATGGAGCAACCCCCACCCCCATCCCTAGAACCGCTAGTGGCCCATGTCCGTAGAGAAAAAAGAAATCGTAACGATGGTTTGCATAGTGTATACTCGGCAATCAAAATATTGACACTTGCGTTTATAAAGCTGCACTCTCACAGATTTACCGTTTTTACAACTTTTTTATTTTTTGTCTTGGAAAGAGGAAATTTTTGCGTAAATATCTGCAAACCAATGATAAAAGATTGCTGACAAAAGATCAGAGCGCAGATTTTCATATTTCCGTTCGAAAATTAATGTTTTATGGCTTAAACCGTTGCTAAAAGTTTAAGGAAAATGCATTAAACATCAATTTTGGTAAAATACTTAAATATGAAATTCTGCGATCTAATTTTTTGTCAGCAGTCTTATATCACTGGTTTCCATGGATATTTTTGCAAACATTGGCTCGTTCCAAGACAAAAAAATAAAAATTGTGAAAACTGACGTTCAATCTGTGAGAGTGCAGCTTTAAAGGCAGTCTTACTTTTTACATAATTCAGGACAGAAAGAGAAATATGAATTATACTTTTATATTCCATTCTTTATTGTATACATGTATAGAACAGAACAGACATTACATTAAAGCTACGTATAATGTTTAAATACACCATTAATGGTTTAACAAAAAAATTAAACATAGGCGTAACAATATTGATCAAAAGTAGTAAAAACATTATACTTTGGTTAATGATAGTTGAGGTTGAACTTATCATTTATTAAGGCTGTTTATGAACCAAAAAAAAAAAAAATAACAATCATTTACAATTTAAAATGCACGTTCGACACTTAATTTATACTGAAAATGTGTCATTTGTTCAATAAATAGAGTAAATACACTGTTTCTATTATTATGTTAAATTCAAAATAGGATAAAAAAATGAAAAAAAATGAGCGCTCCCTCACAATTTTTTTTTAAAGTGCGCGAGAAACTTAAGTGTAAACTTTTGGCCTTATATAGACAGTCTTAGCAATAGGACAAATGTTTTGTTTCCAACGCCGATATCAAACTAGATCCTTTAAATTCAATTTATTGTTTAGTTCTATGTCTAAATAATAATGCCTTTGTCGAGACCCATTTTCTATGGACAACCAGAAGTGACAACCACTCATTGAAAATTCTCACGAGCAGTTTTTCTAAAATAAATGGAACAACTTCAGAATAAACTTCACCGGCATTTCTAAATCACATTATTACATTTCATAGTGCATATTAAGGATCTCTTAGTTGTTCTTAATGTTCTTAGTAGCTTTTGGTATTTCTTAGTAGCTGGTAGTGGTTTTCAGCAGCACCGCTTTTCAAATTTCTGAAATTTAAAATTTTGCCAGTACTGTATAGTAAGAAACCTTTATACAGGTTTTAAGATGCGGTTTATACACGCTCAATCATGTTTGCGTTTCAAGTTAAATTATTTTATTGTAACAACGCCGAATTTAAATAATTTAAACACCAAGCTAAATGCGTATGATGATTAAATTTGACTGTAGCTTTTTAAATTAGCATCTTGAATAAGGCGGGAAATACTGGTCCAGCAGCTGGCAACCGGAACTAATATTTTCGGAACTCATCGATTTTTATCACGGGAGATCACTCTGAAAATACAAAACATGTTGGAAGGTCATTTGTTTACAAACAGTCACGTTTCAATGTACTTTAAGAGATCGGTATTGGGTTTCCTATGTTAAACGACCTTAAAACATGACTAAATTTCCCGCTTAGTAATGCTACATAACCTCAAACGAGTTGCATGAGACGAAAAATGCAATTTTACAAATACAAACTGAAAGTAGCTCTAACATGGTTAAAAATGCGCATGAATTTTCACAACAAGCCGCGATTGAAATGGAGGAAATAGGACTAGGTACCGTTTGTTTTTATTTTTGTTTGATTTCTTCCATTATTCAGAATATATTTCATTAGGTATTAATTTCCTAATTATTAAATGTTTTGATATTATTTACCTGTTCAGAAATCACATATTGGATTTCATCATAGACATCTGTTTTATTTGCATTATTATAAATACAACGAAACAGTATCGCTGTGGCAACTGAATCCTTTTCTTATCATGGACTACTTTTTATACCGTATGCCGTAAAAGATATTCCATATATTGGACCAATGATAAACAGGTCATGTATAATTTTTACTATTGAATAAGATTATAAGTACATGGTACTTGTAGATATATTAACGGTTGTCCGACAAAAATTAGGATACAGTACTCCTCTTTTAACAATCTATGACCTGATTTCTGGAGTATCATATCAAGTACAGTCTACATGGAATAATTTATTGATGGCGTTAGCCAGGTGTTTAGCATCTCTGCTTAGCAGATTGGATAAGTCTTGCAAGGTCGGCTTTGGGGGGTGTTGGCGCATCCAACACGCCCCGTCCCCTCCCTAAAATCGTCTTAAGTTTACTCTGTTTACAGTATAGGTGAAAAAAGTAATACAATACACACAAAATGCAGTATTACGGACAATAAATACTAATAAAAAAATTTGGTGGAGTACCTGGTTACCCCCTGCCAACACATTATACCAAATACATTTTGGTTCTGAGGGAGAGGCACAAGTCAAAAGGTTTCGCCCATCTAAATTATGCCCCCTCTAATGTCAAATCCTGGATCCGAATCTGGCCACCGTTACATGCAATGTATATCCATCAGGATGAATGGTTCTCTATCACATGTTTATCATGGTATGGTACATTGTCTTATCTTAAAAAAAAGTCTTTCATGTAGTTTGATCTTCTTGCTCATTCCCCCTATAAAGTTTACCATAGATTTACGGCTACGGCAGGATCAAACTGACTGAATTTCTTGTGTTCACACTTAAAAGCTGGTAGTCTCGGACTACCAGAATGCCATTTGTGACAAACTCAGTGAAATTGCACTTTAAAGGGATCAACGCCCTTTCATCTCTATAACAGCTGATATTTATGTTTTGACTTCATATAGCATTCATGTACTTGACTACAAAAGTTAGAATGTTGAAATCCTAGAGAAAGGTATTGAGTTTGAATTGCCACATTTCAGATTTTAACTCACTTACAGCCTATAATTATGTGTCTTTATCATATCACAGAAAGAATCATAGAATGGCCCTAAATTTCTTGAATTCCTTGATCACTTGATCAAGGGTACACTTTATTTAGGGAGCTGCTGTGTTATCCCTTTTTATAATAGGGTAAAAAAGGTAGCTTGCATATTTCATTATAAGACTTATTCTTTTAAGCAAGGGATGTCACTCCTGCAAGCTCTTTAGTCAATTTGAAAACTCAGTTGCTTCCCTTGCATTAATAAATGTTCTGAAAATGATTGCAAGTTTTCAAGAGTAAATATTAATTGAAAGATAAACATAATTAACAAATTAAAGTTTTGACTTTTCATGTTCTTCTGAGCAATTTGAGGCTGAACTTAGCCCGATACTTATAATTGTACTTTTTGCCAAATATATAAAATATATATTCAGGATTATTTTATTTTTTATCTTTTTGTTATTATAATTCACACCAAAAATGAACCCCTCGAACCATTTTTGTATTGAACACAGTTGGTGTATTCTTAAAAACAAACTTTATCAGATTCTTTTATCTTTTCTCTTTTGTTCATATTAAGGCAAAATTGGAATTGCTAATTTGAGTCAAAATGACACATTTTTCCCCAATTATGAAAGTCCCTAGCCCTTATCCAAAACTGGTATAAAGAAAACACTTTGTTGTCGGTTTTCAACTGTTTAATAGTCATCACAGTATATTTCAGAGCTTGCTCAAATTCTGGATTTGATTTTACAAGTTTGTCTATATTTTTTAAGCAAAGCACTAACTATTGTAAGAATGGTGTAATACTGGTATAAGAATGGCTTTTTGGTGTAAGAATTTGGGCTTGTTCGTATAAAAGTCTTATTTCGATGACTAACTGCTATATTTTCATTCAATTCATTATTCATCACTAGAGAAATTACATTACTGCAAAAACGGCTTGTTGTTCAAGGCGATATTGCTTTAATATTACAGTCAGCAAATTCCAAGTATTGACATACTGGAAGTGGAGCCTTGAGTAATGTTGTAAGAGTCATGCTATTACTTGCATTTCCTTTCTTGGCAGCAGATAATTCCAGAATTTTCCAGTTCCCACATTTTGGCAAATATGCAGGGCTGGGATGTTAAGTGAAGGACATGACAAAAGGATAAGGGAAATTTCAGCCACAGTGTTAATGGTTTTTGAATTGTGCATAATATTAATACAGATATTTTTTTATTTGATTGTTGATGTGGAGAGTGACTCAGAAAATGGAATTGAATTATAAATTTTAGTTATAAACTTGTGAGTTTTTTCGAAGACAAAATTTGAGGTATTGTCTAGCTAGCCTAGGTGTCGTTTTTTGAAGGCGTCAGTGTGCTAAAACTTTAAACCTTGGCCAAAACTGAAAATAAATGGCGATATTCAAAAGCAACTTGGTACACATGTGACCAGAGATAAAACACAGTTTAAGATATTCAGATGGAACTTGGTACACTAATTACGGAAAGGCCCATAACCCTGGCTTCAACAGTTAATGAGTAAGGCCCCTCTTTGATGAGAGACAGATGAGAGTTGACTATTGCTCCACAGCCTTCTTCTAAATTGATATTCTAATACTGATTATAAAGTTGTACTCTCACAGTTTTGACATTTTTTTAGTTTTTGTCTCAGAATCAGCTGATTTTGGTATCAATTCTTTCAAAACAGTCATATAATATAACTCAAAATAGAACGGATCCCAATTGTTTGTGAAACAGCCGAAAGTTTCATTATTCTTTAAGCGTTAGGAATGCTTTTAGCCTTAAAACATCAATTTTTAAACATAAATATTGAAAACTGTGATTTCATCTTTTGTCAGCAGTCTTGTATCATTGGTTTCAAGACAACTATGCAAAAATTGGCTCATTCCAAGACTAAAAACAAAAAAGTTGTTAAAATAGTCAATCTGTGAGAGTGCACTCACTAATACATGTATCAAAAATGAATTTTAATGTGATAATAGTTGCTCTGTGGATGATTATTTACCTTCAAAGAAAAATCCGATATTTTGAAAACTTGTGTTTAAATCCAACTTGATTTCAGTGATTATGTCCACAGACAAAATCCATATTTTGCTAATATTATATCAAGTATTGAAGTAAAAAGATGAATATTGGCGTTTTAGAATTTCAATTCTGTGTTTAAATTTCTATGGAAACACAAGGTTTAAATTCCAGTGCATATCAGTAATACCATTAGTGATTTTAAATGGTGAAAGAATGACTGTATTGCATTGAACTATTTTGAGATGAACATGTTGTCAATTTATGACTTTAAATAGTCCCCTAAGCCTAAAGAAAGTACACAAGCCTGTTTATTTGTCTTGTGGAATATTGAAGTTGTTGTGTTTTGTTTTTATTGGGTAAGAACTTAACTCTGAATTTTCAGTTTTAAAAGAAAGTCCTCCACTATCACGATGAAACTCTATACATACAAAATTTAAATCTGATATTCAATACTTGGATAGTGACCATTGGAATGTGTTAGGCAGTGCTTATCAGGGTTTGAATTTGAAGCGACAAAATGGGGGTGTCTCGAAAAGGCAGTAAAAGGAATTACAAATACAAGAAAATTTCAGGTAATTCAGTTTTGAATAAATGTTGTGAGTGTGGAATGTTGTAAAGCCTTTTTAACTGTTTAAAGGGAAGTAATTCATTACAAAATTTACATTTATTATTATATCATGTATGAGATTTATGTCCCTTGATCAGACTTGTGTACTGCTCCAAAATTAAAAAAAATACAAGCTTGTATTTAGTGGATTTTTCTTAGACATTTTTATTTGACCAAAATTTGGCCCTGCTCCAAAATATCTAAAAATTCAGGCTTGTGTCTAGGGTTTTATTAGGCCCATTGTTTGGCCAAGTTCGTCCCAGCTCCAGATTTTAAAAATATATCAAGTTTGTATTCATTTTTTTAGGCCCATTTTTTGGCTAAATTTCCGCCACTTTTCCTCTCCATAAAAAGGATATATATTTTTTTATGCCCCCGAAGGTGGGCATATTAAAATCGCACCGTCCGTCCGTCTGTCTGTCCGTCCGTCCGTCCGTGTGTCCGGCTCAATAACTCGTGTCCGGGCTGTAACTTTCCCTTGTATGGACAGATTTTAAAATAACTTGCCACATGTGTTCCACATACCAAGACGACGTGTCGTGTGCAAGACCCGTGCCCCTACCTCAAAGGTCAAGGTCACACTTAGTCTTTATTCACAATGGAGTGCTGCATATAAGGACATAGAGTATAGGTTGTCATGTCCGGGCTGTAACTTTCCCTTGTATAGACAGATTTTAAAATAACTTGCCACATGTGTTCCACATACCAAGACGACGTGTCGCGTGCAAAACCCGTGCCCCTACCTCAAAGTTCAAGGTCACACTTAGTGTTTATTCACAATGGAGTGCTGCATATAGGACATAGAGTATAGGTTGTCGTGTCCGGGCTGTAACTTTCCCATGTATGGACAGATTTTAAAATAACTTGCCACATGTGTTCCACATACCAAAACAACGTGTCACGTGAACGACCCGTGTCCCTACCTCTAAGGTCAAGGTCACACTTAGTGTTTATTCACAATGGAGTGCTGCATATAAGGACATAGAGTATAGGTTGTCGTGTCTGGCTGTAACTTTCCCTTGTATGGACAGATTTTAAAATAACTTGCCACATGTGTTCCACATACCAAGATAATGTGTCGCGTGCAAGACCCGTGTCCCTACAGTGTCAATGTCACAATCGGGGGCATTCGTCACATACTGTGACAGCTCTTGTTTAATTTATTTTTTGGAGGAGATTTGACCTGTTAACATTTAGCAAATGATGCAATATACTGCCATTTTTTAATAATGTCCATAGGTTGGTTGATTAAAATGTTCTAAAACAAGTTGAACATTTCATACAAATTATGTTAGTATTTTTCCCTTTTTTGCCAAAATGATGCTATATAGTGAGCCCCGCCAAGATTCACTTGAAAGTGATAAAACCACTGTTTTGAATTTAGTGAAAGAGTCGGAGGTTGTTGAAGTTATAGTATTGATTTTGTAAAAGAGTAGGATGTCGTTGGAAGGGTTTCACTGTGTTTAGGGAGAAGAAAAAAAATCATATTATATTTTTAACACATATGCAAGATTCATGTGACTATGTATCTTGATTATATTTGTGTTTAGCTAGAAAATTTCTCAGAATTCAAGGTTATGAATTTTGTGAACCGATAAGGAGTTGTCAGATGTTGAACAAGCATTTCACTGTTAAAAGGGAAAAAACTATGATTTAGATATAAATCATGTGTAAGATTGGTGTCCCTTGACCAGTCTTGTGTTGTGTCATCTTTTTCTGAAGGACAAAAAGGAGGTATTGTCATAGCCTTCTTTTCATTGGTGTCCGCCTTTGCCCAAGTCATAGTGCAAAAACTTCAACGTTGACCATAACTGAAAAAACTGAAAAAGATGTTCATAGGAAATTTAAAATGGTTTACATGTTGTAAGTGAAAATATGCACTTGTTTACCATGACCCATAACTCTTCCTTTAATTACTCTAGAGTTATTCCCCTTTTCAATTGAAAAAAACAACAGATGGGCGTTTGTTCAGTGGTGCTCTTGTTAATGGTTTTATGAGCATTCATCTTGATACCACATTGTTACAACAGATAATTAGATTATACTGTCCTCTTCTAATCTACAAACTTATGGTACGATAACCTTTTACAAGTGAAATTTTTGGTTCCCTTTTACAAGTAATATATTTGGTTCCCTTTTATAAGTGATATATTTAGTTCCCTGCTTTACAAGTGATATATTTGGTTCCCTTTTACAAGTGATATATTTAGTTCCCTGCTTTACAAGTAATATATTTGGTTCCCTTTTACAAGTGATATATTTAGTTCCCTGCTTTACAAGTGATATATTTGGTTCCCTTTTATAAGTGATATATTTAGTTCTCTGCTTTACAAGTAATATATTTGGTTCCCTTTTACAAGTGATATATTTGGTTCCCTTTTATAAGTGAAATTTTTGGTTCCCTTTTACAAGTAATATATTTGGTTCCCTTTTACAAGTGATATATTTGGTTCCCTTTTACAAGTGATATATTTGGTTCCCTTTAACAAGTGATATATTTGGTTCCCTTTTACAAGTAATATGTTTGGTTCCCTCTTACAAGTGATATATTTAGTTCCCTGCTTTACAAGTGATATATTTGGTTCCCTTTTATAAGTGATATATTTAGTTCCCTGCTTTACAAGTAATATATTTGGTTCCCTTTTACAAGTGATATATTTAGTTCCCTGCTTTACAAGTGATATATTTGGTTCCCTTTTATAAGTGATATATTTAGTTCCCTGCTTTACAAGTAATATATTTGGTTCCCTTTTACAAGTGATATATTTGGTTCCCTTTTATAAGTGAAATTTTTGGTTCCCTTTTACAAGTAATATATTTGGTTCCCTTTTACAAGTGATATATTTGGTTCCCTTTTACAAGTGATATATTTGGTTCCCTTTAACAAGTGATATATTTGGTTCCCTTTTACAAGTAATATGTTTGGTTCCCTCTTACAAGTGATATATTTGGTTCCCTTATGCAAGTGATATATTTGGTTCCCTTTTACAAGTAATATATTTGGTTCCCTTATGCAAGTGATATATTTGGTTCCCTTTTACAAGTGATATATTTGGTTCCCTTTTACAAGTGATATATTTGGTTCCCTTTTACAAGTGATATATTTTGTTCCCTTTTACAAGTGATATATTTGGTTCCCTTTTACAAGTGATATATTTTGTTCCCTTTTACAAGTGATATATTTGGTTCCCTTTTACAAGTGATATATTTTGTTCCCTTTTACAAGTGATATATTTGGTTCCCTTTTACAAGTGATATATTTTGTTCCCTTTTACAAGTGATATATTTGGTTATAAAGAAACATCAAATAGTGCTGTAATATTTGAAACTGCAAGTACCATAAGTTTCAATTGAATTTGTTACATTGACATAGTTGCAAGCTGAAATATTTTTTGATGATGTACAATATTTTTTTGTTAGCTTTGTAACTACTTATTTATCTCTGAAATCTAATTGAGAGTTTACTGTTTCAAATAGCGAAATGTCAAATTGATTTTTAGCTCTACTGGCCAAAGGCCAGAAGAGCTTATGCGATGGTAATGTGTACGTAGAATGTGCGTCCGTGCGGTCGTGCGTTCGTGCATCTGTAAACAATTGCTTGTGAACACGATACCGTTTTGATTGTATCTCGATGAAACTTCTACAGTATATAGATATCCATTAGAGCTCGGTTCCTTTCGAAAACCAGCCAGATCCGTCCATAAATGCCTAGATTATGGGCCATGAAAGTTTTAAAGAAATGCTTTCTATTTTTAGCCAGGTCTGCATGAGCGAATTCTATTTTTACCCAAGTTTACATGTACATGTAAATTCAAGTCTAGAGTTAAGGGAGACAATTTGCAAGTATAGGATTTTGAGAGACAATTTGCTTTTTGCTTCTGCAGTTGATTTTGTGAATTACTCAGCCTTGTTCTTGTTGAAAGCCCAAAGGCCATTTTTTAGCTTTAAGTTTTGTAGTTTGCACATTCATCTTAACAAAATTGGTTGTGAATGTTTAAGTTATGCACCTGGTGTCATTACTGGCCACACCCAGGGTTCACAGGTTTGGTAAACATAAATCTGGAAAGGTTTGAAAATCTTTTTGTGTGTTCGTGCATCCATCTCAGCACAATTGATTGTGAACGTTTGTTCAAATTGATCAATGTTGTCCTAGGATGCCCTTGACTTTGACCTTTTGACCAACTTTTTTTAACTTTTAAAACTACAGAAATTTTTACTATGAGTACAGTTTTGAAAGCATTTTTTTTGTCAGATGACTTTTACTTGGCACATATTAAAATAGTTCATGCAACTAATCTGCTTACAATACTTTCTGGGCTCAGATGTTGAACGTGCTATGTTTTCAGGTAACCCAAACACAAAACATAAGTATATGTCTGTTGCCTTTTACCCATACATACATGCTCTGTATTGATATGACCACAAAAGCCATGCCAGTAGAGCATAGGCCCTTTTGGGCCTCTTGTTTCACTGTTCTAAGATTTTTAGCTGCTCCTACTTTCAAATCAAATGTCATTCAGAGCATACTGGGCTGGGACACAGTTTCCAAATTGACATTATTAAATATCATTTTATACCCTTTTTAACAACTTTGATGAATGAAATGTCAAGAGACCAGTTCTAATTCTTCATTTTTTTGCATATCTGAAGAATTCATTATGCTCAATTCATTCAGTCATTAAAACAAATAAATGTAAATTGCATTTTCGACTTGGAATATTTTTATGAATGGGAAATATATGTAACAAGTCATGTTAAGTTGTAATTGCATTGATTGTCGAAAACAATCGAGCAAGAGAATTGAACCTCTTGCTTTAGAAGCCCTTTTTATGTTTTTTTATGAGACTAAAAATGTTATTGAATGTGGCCCCGAAAATTGTACTTGAAAAGCATGTTTTTATAGGTTTGAATTTTAACAGATTTGCAGGAATTGACTTTGTTTGCATGTTTTTGAATTTTTGCATCTTTTTTTATATAAATAACAAATATCATAATAATTATCTTATAATAATAGTAATAATAATAATAATAATAAAAATGATAATAATAGAGATATTGAAGTCCTATTTTAAAAAGAATATACTATTAAATTTCCATTAAGGCATTTACTAGCTGACTGCAAATTACATTTTAATACAGTTTAATTACTCCACCACGAAAAGGTGACTTTACAGTAGTCAGATACCTTTGTTGCTTAAAATGATAGATATTTAACTATGTTGACTATGGTGGTAGTTCTAGTTCCACTCACATTAAAATCTTCATAGCATAAAAATTACTCCACCACAAAAATTGATGACTTTACAGTAGTGATACCTTTGTTGCTTAAAATGATAGATGGGTGAGTTACTATGCTGACAATAGTGGTAGAACCAGTTCCACTCACAGTCAACACTGCATTGCATGAAAATTAAACCACCACAAAATCTGATGACTGTACAGGAGTGATACCTTTGTTGCTTAAATGATAGATCCAGGGTGAGTTACTATGTTGACAATAGTGGTAGTACTAGTTTCACTCATGGTTTACAGTACATAGTATGAAAATTAAACCACCACAAAAATTGATGACTTTACATTAGTGATATATGGGTGAGTTACTATGTTGGACAATAGTGGTAGTACTAGTTCCACTCAGAGTCAACACTGCATTTCATGAAAATTAAACCACCACAAAATTTGATGACTGTACAGTAGTTATACCTTTGTTGCTTAAATGATAGATTGGTGAGTTACTACATTGACAATAGCGGTAGTACTAGTTCCACTCATGGTTTACAGTACATAGTATGAAAATTAAACCACCACAAAAATTGATGACTTTACAGTAGTGATAGATGGGTGAGTTACTATGTTGACAATAGTGGTAGTACTAGTTCCACTCAGAGTCAACACTGCATTTCATGAAAATTAAACCACCACAAAATTTGATGACTGTACAGTAGTTATACCTTTGTTGCTTAAATGATAGATTGGTGAGTTACTACATTGACAATAGCGGTAGTACTAGTTCCACTCATGGTTTACAGTACATAGTATGAAAATTAAACCACCACAAAAATTGATGACTTTACAGTAGTGATAGATGGGTGAGTTACTATGTTGACAATAGTGGTAGTACTAGTTCCACTCAGAGTCAACACTGCATTTCATGAAAATTAAACCACCACAAAATTTGATGACTGTACAGTAGTTATACCTTTGTTGCTTAAATGATAGATTGGTGAGTTACTATGTTGACAATAGTGGTAGTACTAGTACAACTCACAGTTAAAGCTGCATTTCACTAATTTCTTGGTCTCTGGACTGAGTAGTAGTATCTAACCTATCTTCCGATTGAGATATTTGTTGATTGGGTTAAAAGTTAGATAATGAAAATATAGTTTCACTTAGTGGTTGATTATATACTGATAAATATAGATATAAGAGTCTTATTTGCTGATATTTAATTATTGGGATAACTCATAAGAGTACAATCATAATGAGAGGTAAGATTTGACTCAATTATTAGCTATTTATAATTAGAACATGTATATTTAAAATGTATATATTATTATGAAGTGATATGCCAAACCTATTTCAGAACGTGAAATGTTGCATTAACTGTATGATATGGAAACTGTTTCAAATTTCTTGAAACATCTTAAGCATAACCAGCTGAAGTATCATATTTCATCAAACCAAATTATTTACATAATCTTGATTTTACAAAATTAAAAATAGTTTATCGTGAGTAAATAGTTTATCATGAGTTTCATAACAGTGATCAAAATTAGCACACAAGCCCGCATTAATCATGCGCTGGTAAAATGTCTTTTGGGCTTACTCAAATTCTGAATTTTATATAGCAGGGCTTGTTCAAGAAATTGATGCAATAGTATAAGAATTCGGGCTTGTTCATCCAAAAGTCTAATTTAAATGAGTGTCATAATGCTTATATTATTGAATGTCTATAGAACTTTTAAAGTAAGAATATTTCAGAAATTATATCAAAACCAAAATGGTAAACTTTTTAAAGCTTGATCAAGTCATAAGAAGAGAGACTTAGAGGTTTTGAGAAATTGGGCTTATATTAATTAGTGATGTTCCGATGATCGATTATAATCGAAAATCGATTGGTTGGGCCTGAAATCGGCGACAATCGATTGTATTTGGTTATAATCGATCATCGAAAAAAAAACTGAAAAAAAATATAAGTAGGTGTTCAGATGTTATCTTTAACAAAATGGCAGATGAAAGCCACAATGAGCAAGTAAAAATGAACTATTTTTTATATAACACTTAATAACTTTAATCATAGACATAACGTATATATATGCATATAATGATTAAGAGTTTAGTAATGTGCATGAATAAAACTTCACTTTGGGTTTTATCTAGTATTTTAAAAAACCGATTGTACTATCGATAATCGGTTACTTGAGTGGAACCAATTATCGATAGTAAAATTGGAACCGATTCCCAACACTAGCTTAAATATAAATTTAAAAAAAATATATTGTTGATTTGGGTTGTTTACTAGCTCAAACTCGTGATATAATTTCCTTTGCACATTCATTTTTCATCAAATTTTTAATTTGCGAGGAAGTGTGTTACTTAAGAAACAATGAAGGGCTGATTAAACATTTTAAGTAATTTCTTAACTGAAGTCGATTTTCTAGAATTTTTATAACATCAAATAAAAAGAAAACTAGAAGTTTTTTAACATCGAAGTATATTTTCATCCTTTTTTTTTTTTTAGAAATTATTTAATAAGTATATGAATGACCATGAGTTACTAAATAGAAAGTGACTTAAGTTATGAGTTACTAAATAGAAAGTGACTTAAGTTATGAGTTACTAAATAGAAAGTGACTTAAGTTATGAGTTACTAAATAGAAAGTGACTTAAGTTATGAGTTACTAAATAGAAAGTGACTTAAGTTATGAGTTACTAAATAGAAAGTGACTTAAGTTAGGAAATGACTTTATATTTGATATGAATACATGCATACCCAGATACATGAATAAAAAATTAATAAAAATATACTGGTATATAATACATCATATACAAGATTTCATACAGTACATATCTTTTTTTAAAGATTTTATGGCATTGCATGGTCTTAATTACCGGTACATATTTGCTAACAGGGGTAAAATGTCTGATGAATGAAACAAAATATATTATTTGAAGGTTTTTATTGTAAAAAAGCTGTCTTTTATGTATTTGCATGTCAGAATACACACTTTTATTACCGTAAAACTTCTAAATGACATATATGCTCAGTTTTGTTTTCATTTTAATGCCTATACGTCAATTTTGGACAAATTATGTGTCTGTAAGATCATTTTTATATTAATTTTTTACATTTAAGGCATAATTATGTCAATGTTGGACAAATTATGTGTCTGTAAGATCATTTTTGTGTCGCCTGAAAAGACGACATATAGGGGTTACTTTTGTCGGCGGCGGCGGCGGTGTCGGCGGCGGCGTCCGCGTCCCATTTTCGCTTGTCCGGGGTATATCTCCTAAACTATTAGTGGTATCAACTTGAAACTTCATATGTACATAGATCTAATTGAGGGCAAGTGCAGTGCACAAGAACTGTTACTCTTGCTTCCATATTTTTAGAGTTTTGCCCTTTGTTATTTTTCATGCTTAAAGTTTTGTCGGGGGCATATCTTGTAGAATATAAGAGTTATCAACTTGAAACTTCATATGTAGATAGATCTCATGGAGGGCAAGTGCAGTGCACAATAACAGTAACTCTTGCTTTCATAGTTTTAAAATTATTGCCCTTTGTTAATTTTCATGCTTAAAGTTTTGTCCGGGGCATATCTTGAAGAATATAAGAGGTATCAACTTGAAACTTCATAGCTAGACTGATCTCATTGAGGGCAAGTGCAGTGCACAATAACAGTATCTCTTGCTTTCTTAGTTTTAAAGTTATTGCCCTTTGTTAATTTTCATGCTCAAAGTTTTGTCCGGGGCATATCTTGAAGAATATAAGAGGTATCAACTTGAAACTTCATAGCTAGATATATCTCATTGAGGGCAAGTGCAGTGCACAATAACAGTAACTCTTGCTTTCTTAGTTTTAAAGTTATTGCCCTTTGTTAATTTTCATGCTTAAAGTTTTGTCCGGGGCATACCTTGAAGAATATAAGAGGTATCAACTTGAAACTTCATAGCTAGATAGATCTCATTGAGGGCAAGTGCAGTGCACAATAACCGTTACTCTTGCTGCCATATTTTTAGAGTTATTGCCCTTTGTTAATTTTCTTGCTTAGGTTTTGTCCGTGGCATATCTCGTAAACTATAGGAGGTTTCAACCTGAAACTTATTCCGTAGGTATATCTGATTGAGGGTTCAAATGCCACCTACACTTGAAAGTTAAATGGCAACATCATTGTCTATAAATGAATAAAATGCCAATCTAACAGCTATAATGTCGACAGTAAATAATTCGTCAGGCGACACATCCGACTCGCGGAGTTCTAGTTATATTAATTTTTTTACATTTAAGGCATAATTATGTCAATGTTGGACAATTTATGTGTCTGTAAGATCATTTTTATATTAATTTTTTACATTTAAGGCATAATTATGTCATTGTTGGACAATTTATGTGTCTGTAAGATCATTTTTATATTAATTTTTTACATTTAAGGCATAATTATGTCATTGTTGGACAATTTATGTGTCTGTAAGATCATTTTTATATTAATTTTTTACATTTAAGGCATAATTATGTCATTGTTGGACAAATTATGTGTCTGTAAGATCATTTTTATATTAATTTTTTACATTTAAGGCATAATTATGTCAATGTTGGACAAATTATTTTCTGTGAGTTGGTTTTGATATTATTTTCATACTAAATTGAATGTATATACATGTACATTAATCATGTTTAAATTATGTGTCTCGGTGAGGTGGTTTTGATAATAACTTTTTACACTTTAAAATGCATTATAATTTCAATGATGGCAAATTATATGTCTGTTTAATATGGATTGTTTTAATATTATTTTTTGCCATCTTAATGCATATATGTCAATGTTTTACAAATTATATGTCTGTAATTTGGTTTGAGTTTAATTTTTATACAATTAATATATATAAGTACAAATAAGGTACAAATTAGTTTTTTTTATCTCCAGATGTTAGGTGGTTTTAATTATGCAAGTTTTTACATTTTAAAATGCATTATATTGTCAATGATGGGCAAGTAAAGTGTCTATAAGCTGGAAATGATGCACTGGCAACAGATTATCAAACTTAATCATATTTTTTTTTAAAATCAAAAAAAATCTTATAATTCCAAAACTAAAAATAACAATCCCAAATTCAAGAAAAAATATTGATTTTTTTTTAAATATATGCACTACTGTGTATATGAATATATATATATATATGATGATATTAATTGTATTCCAGCACTATAAAGGCAATATCCTCATTAACCATAAGCCAATATTCTTCGTCATGAAAATGATTGGTCAGTTAAAGTTTAATTTTCTAGATAAAGTGACCACGATTAGATGTACATGTGGAAAATGTTCAAATTTATGTTCTTAAAAATGTCAGCCTTTAATTCATAAATGTCAGCCATAAATAAATGACCTTTTTACCATTAAAACCTCAGTTTGTTTATTTAGAAGTGGGAACATAGACATTTATGAAGACTAAAAATTGTATTTTTTTTTATTTTTTAAACAAACATTTTGAGTGAATGTTAATGGCATCTGAATTTCATAAGAAAAGCAACAACATCTTTTGAACATATTTTTTTGTTAAATTATGATAATTACAATGACTCTAATTTGTGGTCATGACTTTTCTCTTTTTCTGAACTTATATTTACAGTCCAAAATAACCTTATTTAAGGCCAAACAAAAAATGGTTTGGTTAGGATTAATCTTTTATCTAAAACAGCTGGTATGGGTAGGTAAGGCTTTTTTTATTATTATTATTATATTCAGCCTTAATGTAAGAACGTTTTTTATCATCATTGGAGAATTGTGGTAAATTTCTCTTCTATATTAAGCTTAAAGGATTTTAACTAAACTTATTAAAACACACTTAAGAAAATATTTATTTATTATTTTAATATTTTATTACTTTTTTTTTACCAACTATAAAAACGATAAGGTCAGCGCTTTTTTTCAAAGGTAGGGTCAGGTAACCAAAACCAATTTTTTTTTAAGGCCAAATTTTATTTATTACTTTATAAGCCAACAGTACTTGTGATAAAAGAATCAATTGGATGAAAAGAAATTTTATCTATATGTTTAGAACACATCTAAAATTGGACGTTGAAAACTATTTGATGTGATGTCTTTACGACCTGCACAAAATGGTTGTATTTCTGAAATTTTAATAAAATTGGTATATTTCTAGTTTGACACATTGTATATTTGTCAAAAGTCTCTTTCTTTTGATAGTTTATACATACTGTGCAATTATTAAGGAGGTCCCTTATGGACTTCTAAAGAACTTGGGAAGATTGCTGTGTTTTCCTTTAGTAGATATGTGATTAGAGGAGATAGATTTATTGATTTTAGGAATGATTGATTTATCGAAGTAAGGATATAGGTATCCATTGTAATGGATTGAATGATGAAATCTTTTTGTCCTTGAATGAAATTGTTCACCAAACTATTTATGATCTCCTGTTAGGGCCTCATCATTTATGAGAAATATAGAATTCAGAATAAACATATCGGCATTGTCCTTGTATTGAATGATGAAATAATGTCGACTTTGAATTATTTATTTTTGTGTGTCGCCTTTGAATGAAATTAATCGTTCACCAAACTATTTATGATCTCCTGTTAGGGCCTCATTATTTAAGAGTGATTGATAATATAAAAATTAGAATATTAAAGACATTGTTCTTGAATTGATAGTTGAAATACGGTTGTCCTTAAATGAAATCGTTTACCAAACTGTTTATCTCCTGTTCGGGCCTCATTATTGATTGATAATAATAGAAATTAGAATACAGGCATTGTCCTTGAATTGATAGAACTATGAAATTTTGTTGACCTTGAATGTAATAGTTCATTTTTTTTTGTGTCATACTTGAATGAAACCCTTTACCAAACTATTTATGATCACCTGTATTAGGGCCCCATTAGTGATTGGTAATTTAGAAATTAGAATACCGGCATTGTCCTTGAATTGATAGATGAAATATGGTCAACCTTACATGAAATAGTTCAATTTTCTTGTGTCTCCCTTGAATGAAATCATTTACCAAATTATTCATGATCTCCTGTTAGGGCCTCATTACTGATTGATAATACAGAAATAGAATACAGGCATATTGTCCTTGAACTGATAGATGAACTATTTGTGAACTCCTGGTAGGGCCTCATTAAAGTTATTTCATTTTTTGTAGTAACAAGTCATAGAACTCATAACAGGATGTTTCGGCATTATAAACATAACCAAGAATGTACCAAAAAAACAGTTATACGCCTGCATGTTGTAAATAAAATATATGCCATAACCCAGATCAGTGTACTTATAATAGACAAATTAAAGTGACACTGACACTCTTATTCAAAATCAATACATACACATTTTTAACAATCATAAATATTGAGTGATAAACTACTTACTAAATAATGCATTTATGGAAAAATTAACTACTGATAACATGATTGTAACTCTGTATTTAATAGCTGAAAATGCACAAATATTAAATGACTGGTGAGTGCTTAAAGATTTAGAGTGATTAACTGTCATCTCATGAGGTAGAACTACCATGTTTTATGCACCTTTCTTTCAAATTAAAGGTATCCTTCATAAGAACCATTGTTTTCGATATTTAATCATCTTTTTCGATAAATTAAAACAATTGTATTAATTGTGGTATATCTTATTTGGGAGTAAGAGTGCATCTTTAATCGTTGAGGTTCTCGGCAAAAAAGATATTGTTAAAGTTATATTGTTTGGTAGATGTATTTTACATACTCTATGGCAACAATTGTTCGATCTTTTCAAAAACCTTGACATATTTTTCATACCAGGATACATCGTGTACGTAATACGATTCATAAATTAGTATATGTGATTGTTTTTATTTATTTAAGTCAGTGATGATTTGGTTAAAGTTACAACAAAAACGATAGATTTCCAGTCATTGAAATTAGACTTTCGGATGTTCAAGCGCGAATTCTTATACTATTGCATGGAATCATATTTTTGAACAAGCCCTGCTATATAAAATTCAGAATTCGAGCAAGCCCGAAAGACATTTTACCAGTGCAGGGCTTGCGGGCTTGTGCTAATTTCACATGGATTTCAGTTTACTTAACATAGCTGTCTTAATAACTGTTCCCAGGAGTATCATATGTTTGTGCATCAATGCGTTAGAGAGTTTATCTGCCGTCTGTCCGATTTTTGCTGTCTGGGTTAAAGCTTGGCTTAATTTTAGCTTTTCAAAAATAATATTCAATCTCGTTGCATAAAATCAAAAATATTAATAAAAAATATCTAGAAAAATTATATGATGTTGCTTTTAGCTTTCTGAAGATATTTTTTTGTATTCTTATTGCATAAAATAAAAAATATGAAGAAAAATAATATGTTGCTTTAAACTTTCTGAAGATATATTCAATGTTTTGTATTCTTCCTGCATAAGAATCTAATAAATCAAAAAAATTAATATAATGTTGCTTTCTAAGCTTTTTTGAAGATGTATTTTGTTAATTTTTGTTGCATAAAATGAAATATATCATCAAGAAAAATAATATGTTGCTTTTTGCTTTCTGGAGATTATGATTTTAATTCTTTTTGCATAAAATCAAAAATATCAAGAAAAATAATATGTTGCTTTAAACTTTCGGAAGATATGTTTTCATTGTTGTTGGATACTATCAAATATATCAAGAAAAATAATATCCTTTTAATAGTTATTATACTTCAACCTATTATATAGATAAAATCATTCATAACATCTTTCTGTCTGTCTCTCCAATATCTTAGGTAAACATTTGATTCCAAGCTGCACAAGAATTTGTTAATTCTGTCTGTAGAACCAAACTTGAAGTATTTTGGCGCTAAGGCAAGGTTGGAGTTGAATTCTTTGTTTTCTAAGACCTTCAAATATTACTGACAATCTTGCTGAGTAAAGGTTTAATGTGGGAGAAACTAAATGATTGTCCAATCAATATTATGAGGTAAACTGTAGTTGGATGAAATCATATCAGGGGCCGAGGGGCCGATCCAGGAATTGACTGAGGCGTAACTTTGGGATGCAACATTTTGACATGCCCCCCCCCCCACCTCCTCAGAACTGAAATTAAGATGGTTTAAAGAGCTGGCACAGAGACTCCCTCAAGAAGTTCTTAAGAATTTAAGTTCCAAATTGTGCATTTTGAGCGTATTATTTTACTTTTTTTCTCCAATTTTGACATGAAGAGTAACCTTGGTTGATTTTAGGGTGCCATGGCTTTTTATGTACTAAGGAGAAAAATCAGTATTTTTTATTTTTATTTTCGGTAAATACTCTCATGATACTAAATCAAGTATGAACAAATGATATAAAAATGCATGGCTTTTAAGTTACCAAGGGAAGCAACTATGTAAATTTATTGTAGACACTCTGACAACAATTAAAGTGCCTGATGTTCTTTGAGTAACCATGGGGAAAATGTGTAAATTATTTTATTTTTTTTTCCATCCAGTTGCGACATAAATATGTTCACATGGATTAAGACTGAATTTGTTACAAGAATCACAATGATTTTGAGTTACCAAGGGAAACAACTGTGTAAATTTTTAAAAAAAAAAATTTCATCCAGTTCTGTGTGAAACATGTACACATGGAAGACTGAATTTTTGACCAAAATTGCAATAATTTTGAGTTACCAAGGGAAATAACTGTGTAGTTCTTGTAAGCTTTTTTCCATCCAGTTGTTTATGAATTATGTTTTTATAAACTATTTTCCATCCAATTGTTTCTGCAACATTCTTCACATATAATTCATTCTTTTCTTATAATCATCATGTTGACAGATTCAAGTGTATATTTAGCCAATATAAGTCACATTATGAGACATACTTACAGATAATGGCATTGTTAAGATACTTAATTATGTAAATACAAACAATCCTTCGAGGACAGAAGTTGTAGAGTTACGGGAGTCAATGACAATGTTTGGCCAGTGGTTTATGGTATAATCCTTTTAATGGGATTGTCTGGTTTTGCACGGACATCATGACCACACTTGTTGCCATCCAGGGCTCTTCACAGGGGCAAGGTGCGTTGTTACGCCAAACCCCTTCTTAATAATTATGGGGGGAACTGTTACTAGTAAAAACTAACAAGAATTATAATATGAATAAGCCTGGGAATATATTATTTATTTATTATTTTTTTCATTTATTTATTTATTTAAGGGGGAGGGGGCATGGGTGGTCATATAGATGTGGCATTAAAACACACCCTGCCCCTGTCAGGGGCCCGTTGGCATTGTTAAAAAAAATTACATTTCTAACATCCTAAAATGTTATTTAAAAGAAAGCATTTCTGAGTTTGAGTCCTGATTAAGACTTGAGACGGTTTGTAAACATAATAGCGTTTGATGATGTCCTCTTATTATTAAGTTTAAGCATATATATAAGAAATTATGTAATAATGATTGAATTCAGTTAAATATATCAATACATTTTTTAGACTGTCACAATTTAAAACGTACATATTGAGCTGTCAATCAGGAGCGTTGTAGTCAAAACATTTAACCTTAGCCTAATCTCAAAAAACTTTGCTCGAGACAATATGCAAAGGAAGGCCAATAACTCTTGTTTAAACAGCTGTTGACTTTTACCCTTTTTCCCTACTGAAAAGAAAACAGACCAGTGTTTGCGTTCTCTCCGTGGCTCTCTTGGTCTTAATAGTTTAGTGCTTCAATTTGGCCCACTTTTTGTGGCACATCTGTAGAATTGATTAGCGTTGGCACCTGCTTAAGTCTGCTATTGTCTCTTAAAATTATTTCATCCTATACCTACCTGTTGATTTTCACCTCTGAATTATGATATAACTTGATCATTTCAACGGAGAAAGCTATTCCAAATCATGTTTTAAGAACAGCTAGCATGAAGTAATCATCAAAAGTCTTTAAGATGAAGGATTTTCTTCTTTTTTTAAATCAAGTGCAGCCCCCTTCCTGTGAGGCTGGGCATTAGTATAGGTTTCAAAGAATTATGAGAGAAAAGATGGGAGAATAGACGGGGAATAAATGTATTTGGGGGCTTTTGGAACACCTGATAGATCTTAAGTGATTTGAGTGTAGGAATGGAGAGATATTGGAAGTGATTATATGTTTCTATAAAAAGTATCCATCTTGATTGTTGCATTGTCTGATTATGAGCTCCGGATGATACTGTTAAGTTGGATTGTATAATTGGTAGCTAGATGGAGGAAATGGGGTTATCAAGGAAAGTTCTTTGGTGGTCGGGTGGTGAATGGGGTGGGGTTAATTATGGGATTTTCTGTGGGGGGTTAATGAGATGTTGTACTCCAGGGGTTAGTGGGGTATGGGAGGGAGTCAATGGGGTGGGTGGGTTTCTATCATTATAGTGGAGGGTCAGCAGTGAAAGGGAGGTGTTATTTAGGTGAGGGAAAGGGGGCTTGTTGCTGAAGTTGGTAACTTGCCAAAGGGCACTGCATTGCAAGCACAAGCAGATCAAGGCAGATACACGGTGCTTCACCCAACCATCCCATCCCCCTTAAAATTGGCCAAGTGAATTTTTCCTGCAAATATGAGGATGTTGTAGATTGAATGCAAAGGGAGAGGGCAGCAAAGGGGTCACAAAGGCAAATGAGAGAGGTCAATTTAGGGGGAACAAAGGGAAAAGAGAGAGATGGCAAAAAGGGGTCACAAAAGGAAATGAGAGAGGTCAGTTTAGGGGGCACAAGGGAAAAGAGAGGGAGAGATGGCAAAAAGGGGTCACAAAAGGAAATGAGAGAGGTCAATTTAGGGGGCACAAAGGGAAAAGAGAGAGAGAGATGGCAGGAAAGGGGTCACAAAATGAAATGTAAAAGGTCAGTTAAGGAGCACAAGTAAAAAGAGTGAGGTCAATCAAGGGTGGAAAGACTGAGGTGACTCGATGGGGCACAAATAGAAGATAGGAAGGTCAATTAAGGGGAGTATAAAGGGAAAGAGATTACTGATAACAACATTTGTTACCATGTATTTAATAGCTGAAAATGCACAAATATTAAATGACTGGTGAGTGCTAAAAGATTTACAGTGATCATATGTATTGATTTTAAATAGGGGTGTCACTTTAAACCATACAACATTCTGATCAAACCAGTTGTTGAAGCTCAACATGTAAATAAAAAAAATGTTTGGCCTAAGAAAATATCAAAACTGCAGATCGAAGCATTAATTATTTTGTTGATATACTTTTGCATTTCGTTGTAATACAAGTTTGAGTAATGTCCATCTAACAACTGTGAAATTATGTTCTTATCTGCATTGTATGAAGGAAAAAAAGTTTTCCGCAAATGCCTGTGTATCTGTTTAGAGCATGAAATACATCATTAAATCTAAGTGCAGCGCATATTAAACCTGGTTAAATGTCTGATGTTTCTGACGTCAGAATTTCACATTTCGCTGGCAAATTTCACTGCTATCTTTATGCATTGATAGGTAAATTGATGGACGCTTTTAACCAATATCGTTCTGATTCTACTGAAATGTGGTATATTATATTGTGCGAAATATTGAACTATCTTTATGAAGACATCATTTTTCAAGCTATCTTTATTACTATGCCTGTTGCTGGTGTTTTAATTTGAGGTGTTTTCGTAGAATTTGTTTTGTTGGCAAGTTTACGCAATTTAAGCTTAAAATTCATGTGAAAATTTTATTACCGGTATTATGTCAATATTGTAAAAAGGTTTTCACAAGAATTTTAAGTTACATAGACAAATTTCAATAAGGATTTTAGTGGTGTATTAAAATTATCTAATTAGTGTCAATTATCATAATTATATAATTGCTATATTTATTTGTGTGAATTGAATTTAACTAAGTATTTAAATAGAAAACAAAGTTGGATCGAGAAATGAAAAAAGTCAACATACATTTTGTACATGTATAACCAATTGGGATATTCCTGCAGGTTTAAGTTTTTGTAGTTATGACTTGGAAACCTCTTTTTTAAAATGTGGCCCTGAAATACAGAGTTACCTGTACTAAGTAATATGCACTTAGTTAAGATTTTGTGCAAAAAGACCCGTAACTCCGGGTTTAACAATTATCCAGTTATGGCCCTTTTATGAATAAGTATTTATTTCCCGCATTTATGAGCATACTTTCTTTTTACTCTATTTTATATTGTCAAATGTACATTAAACTAATTTATATACAAATATGAAAATAATGTGTTAATATTTATACAAGTATATTATTTTGAAGATGTCTTTGTGTATATTATAAAGATATAAAGATCAAGATTTTGAAAAAAAAAATGGAAAAAAATATTTTTGAGTCATAATATTTTGGGGTTATTCTAAGGAATTTTCTCTGACCATATTTTATGACTATTATAATTAAAATTTGTTAGAAGTAAAATATTCTCTAAAAAATATGTAAAACAATCTAACAGCCAATTTAATGATGCGAAAACATACACACAATAAGTCATATATGATTTCACTTATTTCTTTGAAGTTTTCGACTATTGTGCTTATCAGCTGCTGAAAAAAAATGTAGGATCATTTTATTGGCTGGAACCAATTGAAGATAATAATTATAGATATAGTTTCTAAACCAATAAGTTGGAACTGTAATTCACGCTCTCTTTTCAAGGGTTCAATAGATGTTATATTGATAATGAAAAATTTAAGAATCGAGTGAATAAATTTGAACCAAGTGTACTGGCTGAATGTGTTCACTGATAAAATTTTCGAAAGTTGGAGCGATAAAAGATGTATTTATATATATTTTGATGTTCACACTGCGTCTATACAGATTTCTGCAAGATAATTATCAGTTTTCTGAACATTTTTTTACTATTTCAAGATGTGGGTGTGCTGTTAAAATTTGGTGTCATTTGAGAACGAAATGAAAATGTAATATTTTTAGTTGTATATTGAACATTTTAAATCGGAACTAAATAACAGTTAAAAATCGTAAATGCATTGTGTTTATTGATGTTTTTATATGGATTAAATCATTTGTAATTATAAATGGAAATATGACATAAACAGAAATGTCAGGTTTTTAAAAGTTAACGTTTAAATGATTGTGGTTTATGTGGTTTGTTAAAACTGAATTGAAGTGCTTCGCAAGTGTATTAATAAATCATGACGAGAGCTCATTCAAGGCTGAGTGGTGCATGAAATCTATCGAGATTTGACGCTTGAGTAACTTTTGTCACTACAACATTAATTAGAGCAGAAATTGTTTGACGTTATTCTCATACATGGATGGTAGGCTATTTTTCTCTATTTTCGTTTTGATTTAAGATTTATTTTGATAATATTTTGAATTTAAAATCGGCTTGAGCATTGAGAAAACCTATGTTAAACTGTTATAAGCTTCTGTATTGGATTTAAAGGAATTATTCAAGTTCTGTTTTAAAGATGTAAAAAGTTGAAGGTGAAGGTTACATATAAATATTTGTTATACAAAATGTTTTCTTTAAGCATGCATTTCTGGATATCAACAGTGGAATTAAAGTGACACTCTTATTCAAAATCAGTACATCATAACACATACATGTATGGAAGATATTAATTTCTGAGAACAAAATTGTAACCATGTATTTAATAGCTGAAAATGCAAAAATATTAAATGATTGGTGAGTGCTTAAAGATTTTCTGTAAGCTACTATCGTCTCATAAGGTAGAAATACCGTTTCTTCTGCACCTTTCTTTCAAATTAAACTCAGTAATATTTATAAAACATGTTTTCATCCTATTTCGTATATTAAAACAATTGTATTGATTGTGGTAAATCTTATTTAGGAGTAAATTATTGCATCTTTAAAATTTAATGTAATTGGGCTTATTTCTACCCTTTTGATATCTTCATGTCACATAATGTGTGAATGAAAAGGGTGTAGTTGGCAGTCATCGAATTAGTCTTTGGATGAACAAGCCTGAATTCTTATACTTTTGCTTGGCAAGCCCTGCTCTATAAAATCCAAAATTTGAGCAAGCCCGGAGAGCATTTTGCCCATGCAGGGCTTGCGGGCTTGTGCTTCTTCCAACCACTGGTAATTTGGAGGGAGAAAGAGGAAAAATTTCAGTGATTTATTTGTGTTGAATATTTGTGTTCTCTTGAAGCATTAAATTTTGCATCTAAGCATAAATATATATTTGTAAAAAAATTCATGTTTTAAGGTTATGAGGCTAAATACCACTATTTGTTTTGGTATTATACTCAATCCATTGATGTTAGGCCAAGCCGTAGTCAGACAAAGATAGCTTATAAAATATGCATGTAATGTAAATATTGACAACATTGTAAGAAATACCTCCCGTTCTCATTGACATTGAAATTTGAATTTGTTAAATATTTTGATCGCCGGTACAATTGATACTCGACAAATTTGTTTGATTTTAAAGCTGAAAAACAATTATTTAGCAATAAAGAAGTTACCTTCAGCATTTTCTATGCCAATTTATACCATATAGTGAATAAATTTTATATTTTACATTGAAATCTATCAATAAAACAATCATGTACCTGGTACACTAAAATCGTTTGATAAGACAGCTGTGAGAAATAGAATGTTCTCAAAAATATCTTTCATTGATTAAATGGTATTATAAGTCCCTTCAGCTGAAAGAGCTTGTGGTCCATTTGCAAAAAAGAATCCGTGGGGCTAGGGGTCCCATGATTGGACTGGCAACATCATGACTGCTCTTGTGACAAACAGTCGTGAAAGTCGTGATTCAGGTCTTGCAACATTAGTTATGCAGGTCTGTTTTAATGTAACTTATAATGTCCATTGCCAAATTAAAGGGGCAGTTACATGCAAAACCCCATATATTTAGGCCTTGATGCAAAAGTGACAAGATTTAGTGTGTCTGGGCCCCGTTTCAATTAAGTATGTTGGGCTTAAGATCGCAACTTTCATAACTCAATTTTGGGCGTAATTGCATTTCAATAATTTACAAGTTTCCTATGGACATTTATTGCATAGATTCTGCCCATAACTTTACCCGTGTACCTGAGCACTCTTAAGCATCGTTAGGTTTACGAATAAGATATCTTATTGAAACGTTGCCCAGAGGCTTAAATAACTTGAGTCTTTGGTTTATAATATTTACATTTTACACGTGATAATATTACCCAGCTAATTCACTAGTATTTATCAGGTGGCGGTACTGTGACCGTCATGCTTGACGAATTAGGGGTCTCGATCTAATGGTTGTTAACTTTTGGGTTCTGAGGGATGCACAGGCTGGGATTAAAAATTGAGTCAGGGACACAATTGAAATAGCAGTTTGAATATCACTTGCAGAACCACTGGGTATGGGGTGGGGCGTAACCCGGTGCGCTCACCCTGAAATCATCAAAGTTTACTTTTTATGTCAATATCGGAGAAAAAAAGGTGATAAAAATGCTCAAATTGCACCATTTTGGAATAGAAATTGTTAAAATGTTCATGGGGGAGTACCCCCAAAGATCCATTCCAACAACTCTTAACTATTTATATTTCACTTCTGAGGGAGTAGCAAATATCAAAAGGTTGTGCCACTAAGTACGGTAACGCCCCCTCTAATGTCATGCCCCTGGATCTGCCCCTGAATATGGATTGGTGTTTATTATACATTCGGAATGAACACGTTCTATGTATATAAAGCTTACAATTAATTTAATCATTGCAATTTTGAACAGTTAATGTTTATACTGGTCATGTTATTGAAATGATTATTAATGGTCAATCAGACATCATTTAGTGTAGTGGTATTTTATCAGGAACATTTTCCAGACCAGTTCAGAAATAGCCGATAATGCGAATGCTATTTGTTTGATCTAGCAATTTAATTAGTTGACCAAGACTGCATGGGGTTAAATGAGCTTGATTTACACTACAAATAATAAGATTTTGGTTTTGTAAAACACATGAGAGTTTTAATACCCACTGATTGGTGGAAAATGGACAGTAAAGTACATCTTATTAGTATAATAAGTTTAAACCTAAGGGGTTGTTCTGGGCCATGAAATTGAAAATTAAATTATATTTAGGCTTGAATTTGCAAAATTCTGTTCAAATGGGGACCTGCCAGTTGTGTTGTGTTTTTTTTTTGTAAAAATAAGTTAAATAACTCAATTTCAATAATGTCTACAAAAAAATGATAACTTGCAACATGAAATCTGTAAGTGAATATCTTGTAACAACCAAGATTCATACAGTAGGCTTGCAGTACACATTCATACGGTAGACATACATAGGACACACTTGTACGGTAGACTTGTAAGACACGCACATATGATTATATGCTTGCACATACACTCATACAATATAGGCTTGTAAGACACGCACATATGATTATATGCTTGCACATACAATCATACAATATAGACTTGTAAGACACGCACATATGATTATATGCTTGCACATACACTCATACAATATAGACTTGTAAGACACGCACATATGATTATATGCTTGCACAATACACTCATACAATATAGGCTTGTACAATAAGGTATATAGTACGTTGCACTTGTAAAATAGGCTTGTCAACATGCTCGTAGAAAAGGCTTGTAAGACACACTCATACAATAGATTCGTACAACACACTCATACAATAGATTCGTACAACACACTCGTACAATAGATTCGTACAACACACTCGTACAATAGATTCGTACAACACACTCGTACAATAGATTCGTACAACACACTCGTACAATAGATTCGTACAACACACTCGTACAATAGATTCGTACAACACACTCGTACAATAGATTCGTACAACACACTCGTACAATAGATTCGTACAACACACTCATACAATAGATTCGTACAACACACTCGTACAATAGATTCGTACAACACACTCGTACAATAGATTCGTACAACACACTCGTACAATAGATTCGTACAACACACTCGTACAATAGATTCGTACAACACACTCGTACAATAGATTCGTACAACACACTCGTACAATAGATTCGTACAACACACTCGTACAATAGATTCGTACAACACACTCGTACAATAGATTCGTACAACACACTCGTACAATAGATTCGTACAACACACTCATACAGTAGGCTTGTACAACACACTCATACAATAGGCTTGTACAACACACTCATACAATAGATTCGTACAACACACTCGTACAATAGGCTTGTACAACACACTCGTACAGTAGGCTTGTACAACACACTCATACAATAGGCTTGTACAACACACTCGTACAATAGATTCGTACAACACACTCGTACAATAGATTCGTACAACACACTCGTACAATAGATTCGTACAACACACTCGTACAATAGATTCGTACAACACACTCATACAGTAGGCTCGTACAACACACTCATACAGTAGGCTTGTACAACACACTCATACAGTAGGCTCGTACAACACACTCATACAATAGGCTTGTACAACACACTCATACAATAGATTCGTACAACACACTCGTACAATAGATTCGTACAACACACTCGTACAATAGATTCGTACAACACACTCATACAGTAGGCTCGTACAACACACTCATACAGTAGGCTTGTACAACACACTCATACAATAGGCTTGTACAACACACTCGTACAATAGATTCGTACAACACACTCGTACAATAGATTCGTACAACACACTCGTACAATAGATTCGTACAACACACTCATACAATAGATTCGTACAACACACTCATACAATAGATTCGTACAACACACTCATACAATAGATTCGTACAACACACTCATACAATAGATTCGTACAACACACTCATACAGTAGGCTTGTACAATACAACAAGCTCGTTCACTCTTACAAACATTCGAAAAACTCGTATGATAGGCTAGTACCACAATCTTGTATGATAGGCTAGTACCACAATCTTGTATGATAGGCAAGTACCACAATCTTGTATGATAGGCTAGTACCACAATCTTGTATGATAGGCTAGTACCACAATCTTGTATGATAGGCTAGTACCACAATCTTGTATGATAGGCTAGTACCACAATCTTGTATGATAGGCTAGTACAACCCACTAGTACACTAGGCTCTTTGATAAGTTGCTCCTGTGTGTAAATAATTTGATCATAACTTTCTTCAATCCATTTTTTCAGCCCAAGCGCAAGAAGAAGTCGACAAACTAATACAGCAACAGGAACAAAATGGCCGACCAAAAATCCTTGTGGATCGTTCGGCATTCTCACAGAAAAACTTCGATGAAAATTTTGAAGCAGGACAACGACCATCCCCCACCGTGAGACAAGTCGTGCGGAAAAAGTTATCGAAATGCATGTGCTCAGGGGACTGTATAAAGCAATTCTTCCTCGGCCTATTCCCGTTCATTCATATCATGAAGAATTATAACATTCGGGAGAATATTACGGGAGATATTGTATCGGGACTCACTGTCGGTATTATGCATATACCTCAAGGTACGTCTCCATTTGTTATACAGTCAAACCCTGTTGGCTCAAATTCCTAGTTAGCTCGAACTGGATGATAAGGACAGATTTTTTTATACTGAATGTTATCATTCCCTCTTGGCTTAAATGTTCCGAGGCTTGAGGTATTTTCGCTTGTCCCTTTGAGTTTGAGGCATCGAGGTTTG
Source organism: Mya arenaria (assembly GCF_026914265.1). Classification (NCBI taxonomy): domain Eukaryota; kingdom Metazoa; phylum Mollusca; class Bivalvia; order Myida; family Myidae; genus Mya; species Mya arenaria. Next base: position 51,314,602 of record NC_069135.1, read on the forward strand.
ACTGTATTAGAACAGTTTTTTTACCCCTAAGTTAAATTTTTGATGATCATAATTTTTGCAAACTTCCTCAAATTTTCACTGTTAAAAAATGAAACTGGCTTAATGATCCCAAGGTCATAAATTAACATGGCTTTGGGCCAGCTACCAGTTAAGTGATCAAAAAATAATGAGTAACAGTTCTAAAGAAATTTTAGTTTTAATGCCACAAACGCAATCGTAAATGAAGTCATTATGTTGCCTGATATGTTTTTTTACGGAATACTGGTGTATTCTGAAAGAAACAAACTTAACATTCTTATTTGTTTCTGTTTATTTTTTTATGCAATTTTGTTCGTTTGTCAGCAAAATTTTAGTCAAAGCGTCAAATTTTTCTAAGCAAGAAGGCCTCCGCCACATTCATAAAATGGTGAAAAAACAACACTTGAATTGTCATTTTAAAATTGATGGAATTTTTGGCATGCACCTTAAATGCAGTCAACATCTTTTGACCCAGACATCTTTTGAAAATTTATCAGAGGTCACCTTGCCTTGTAAATTGATGACTGCAAATAAAACTAAATAATGTCAGTGTCATTTTTTGAACTTGAAACCAGGTGTTTATGGCTGTTTAATGTTGCAAAACAAACCACAGACATTTATTTAATGAGGGTTGTTTGTTTTCTGGTCTGGTTTTCATGGAAGAGTAATTGGCGTGCAGGGTAAATGCTTGTTTTGGGGTCAACGATTAAGTGAATCTAATTGTCAAACATTTATTATGGTTTATTTTGTGTCCCATCCATTTCTTAACACCCATGACCCTTAAATGTTAAGTTCACCTAAGGGGGATATTCTTTCATGACAAAATTATTATGAATGAGACAATGACATTTGTAATGTATGGTGTTTTGGGGGAGTTTTCTAAACAAAGCTGTTGTTGATGGCTTGTTTTAAAATCTGGTCTATCATTGTGTCCAAGTATATTCAGAACTTGTACTCCTGATATGTATAAAATCTGGCCTGGCCCGGCCTGACACAAAATGCTGAAGGCCAGTCTAGGTCAAGCCAGGTCAGGCCAGGCAAGGTTTTAGAACATGCTGTTGTTGATAAAAATGCATTGTGAGGATGTATATGTTGAGCCATTATTGGGATGGTGATAGTGGTGGTGACATTGGCTGTGTAGCTGCTGCTGCTGCTGATGATGCTAATAATGATAATTAATTATGTTGGTACTTATGAGGAAAATGATGGTGGTGATGATGATGACAATGGCGGCGACCATGATGATGACGATGACAACAATGATGACGATGACAATGACTTTTCTGGAAGATATACAATGGCAATTTCAAATAGACCAGAATCTATTTTAATAACAAAATGTTATTCTAATCTCTTTTTAACTTTTCCCAGGTATGGCTTATGGGATGTTGACGACCCTTCCGCCAGTGTACGGCCTTTACATGTCATTCTTCCCGGTGCTTCTCTACTTCCTGTTTGGCTCGTCCAAACACGTCTCCATGGGTACGTAACTTTTACCTGCAGATCAGGTGTTAATTTTGGGAAAGTATTAAAGATTTGTTCGCTTCGGGTTATAAGACCCGAATTCGTAGGTAGGGCTTGTCTGTCGATTTGGGATGTCTTGTTATTTGAAGATAATCAAATGAAACTTGGTATACATGTTATTAGAGTCAATATGCACATGCATAGCAAGACCCATAACTGTGGATTCAATCATTGTTGGGTTAAACCCCTTTTTTGACTAAGTTACAACAGACCAGCTAGGAGTACACTCCATTGGGCTTTTGTTTTAAGAAAATGAAAAGGTGCTTGCAAAATCTGTTGTTGTTTTTTATCAATTTTGGTGCCATTTAAAACATCCTTGACCATTATACTCATTTAAGGATATTGATATGAAACTTGGTATACATGTTTTCAATGGCAATGAATGAGCATATGCATATCAAGTCCAATAACTCTGTGTCAATTTCAAACATCTTTCTTGAGTTTTGCCATAGCATAGCTCAAATACAGAGTTTTGGGGGATGTTTCCCATTTACCAGTTACAAGAAATAAAAAGCATACAGTGCTCTTGTTTAAAAACTGTTTAAAATCTTCCTGTTAACATTAACATATATATGATTATCCCGAAACTTTGAAAAAATGTTACCACACAGAGAGAAACCATGAAATTGTGTTTTTTCTATTCCATAATGAACTATTTTGCAAGTTGTAAGGAGGAACAAATTGATACCGAAATTATTCTATTTATCACCCGGGCGTTAATTTAACAATTGTACCCGAGTTCAAAGTAGGGGATGGACGTTAATTAGAGACGATTGCTATATCAGAGATGAAAATCGGTAATCATTATAATATTTGTACATAAAGACAAAAAAAGACGTAAAGACAAAAAATGTGAAGTGAGATCGTATATAAAGCAGGAAATCAGGAATCTCGTTGTTTTAAAGGTATGCTTTTTTTTTCAAAAAAAAACGGGGGGGGGGGGGGGTTAAAGAGGAGGCAATGTTTGTGCACGATTTTGCCAAAACAAATGGTCGTTTACAGACCAAAAACTGAGGGATTGGCGATTATTAGAGTATGATCCATTAATAGAATAATTACGGTATTTACCACAGAGGAAGAAGATCAGTTATAAATGGTTAGATATTAAGAAATCGAATAAGTAAACTTTCAGAGAGTAATATTTCTTCTTTGAACCAGTCAACCTATAAACCTTATAACATACTCTGGGTCAGAGGTTTTATGGCTATGTACTAAGTAATTGCTTGAATTAGGATAACAAATAACGATAAAAGATGGAAAAAAGTTATTCATGGATTTTTTTATTCATGAAACTAATAAAGATCATTAATAACGTAAATAAATCAACGAAAAGTTCAAGAGTTACGTATGAGATGAATAGCCCTTTGCCAAAACCCATTTTTCTCTTTCTTCCTATTATGTAGTTTGTGTTTCTTAGGAATCTTTCATCCTGCTGAGTGATATCAGTTACAATTTAATTGAAGTCTGGATTGTTTTTATAGTATTTTGATATTTAATCAATTATAGATTTTATTATTTTGTTTCATAATAATTATAGCATTTCTTTTTGACCGAGATCTTTAACAATCACTTCTCAAGTGCTCAGTTTCATAAATCTACCTCAAAATTTGGATGTTAAGTGGAAATATATTAAATATCTGCTACCAAGGCCATTCTGTAGAATATGTTTGTTTACAATCACCCGGCTCTCTTGGTAAAAGTGGCCCGTCTCAAAGTGATTGGCGGTCTGTTTTCTACACAGAGGAGCATTATAAGTCAAAAGATGCATGACTTAGGGGTGGGGAACAAAGAAATCCCTACTTACCTCACCTCCAAATATTGTTGGCAAGGGCCAAAAACTTTTAAGTTTTGTTAGTGTTACATCTTTAATTAATTTTTAATTTCTTTAATCAAAATTAAGAAGGGTGTAATTGTCAACATTGGGGAATGGCATTAAAGTAATATTCTGTATAAAGCTTAAAAGGTTTTAAATAACATATTTTAACACAAATTTAAAAAAAGTTGTTTTGGGTGTTTTTTTACCAACAGACTAAAATATGGTCGGCGTCTGTTTCGTAGGTTACTAAGGGTCAGGTAACCCGAACCGAAAGTTGTTTTTTTAGGCCAAGGGTTACTGCAAAAAAATATATTTGTGGCCTCACAAAGGTTTAATGTGTCATCTGCATCCGACATGCAGTGTCTTCATGTCTCACTTTGCCCTGTGATGCTGCTCAGCTTTGTGTCACTGAGTGTGAAAGTTTGTTTTCCAATCAATAACATTCGAACAATTCAGTGTAGAGTCTTCAAACTTGGTATACACGTTGGTCATGGTCAGTAGATAGCTCCTTTTGATTTTGGAGACAATTGGTTTAAACATAAAAATCATTGTGTCCTTGACTTGAAAATTGTTGGGCGTACCTGACAGACGACACATCAAAATCATGCAGCTTGAGTTTAGTCTGTACTTAAACTCTGGGCAAATTCATATTTCATACTGAAATGCATAGCATGTAAACTGAAATATTATACATATGCATGTACACTGCAGGTCTTTACTCATTTCATTACTGCTGTTACAAGATACATCTATAATTATAAAGATGCACCTATCAAGTTATTAATGGTTAAATTTAAGTGGGACATACAAGTTTCAAAGCTTCCTTCTCAATTCTATCAAGTTTATTTATTTTTATTTTTTTTGGCATATTATATTGTCTATTTTTTACATAATATTGCCATAGTAAATCCCTTGATCTATAATGCTCAAACTTTATACATCTGGAGATTGAAAATGTGTTTTTTTCAAAAAAATAATGTTTAACCAATGTTTTAATAGTATAAATATGCTTACCTGGTTTTGAATTGCTTTGAAAAGATGCTTACAGGTGTATGTATTGATTTTAAATTCAAGTGTCACTTTAAATAGTTTGCTTTTTATTCCAGGTACCTTTGCTGTAGCTTGCCTTATGGTAGGGTCTGCTGTAACCAAGGGCTACAACTCTGTACCGCATGTTGCAAGAGTTGCCCACCTTACAGTGAATGACACAAACGGCTCAGCAAGCGGGATAGAATCTGAGGAGGGCGCTATGAGCCAGGACGAGCTTGATATACGTCTGCAGTTTGCCATGTCCGTTACTTTTATGGTCGGAGTTGTTCAGGTTCGTGTTCAATTATTTCAGCGTAAAATTTGAAACGAATAATCGTTTTCTTCTATATATATTTTTTTCAACTGATAATGAATTTGTGTCGTCTTATAAACAAGCATATTATTTAAGATTGGTATTTTTGAATCCTGTATTCTTTGTTGTTATTGGACTTTTTTATTGATTTTTTTTTATTAATCCAAAATCGGCACATACAGTACAGTACATACAATATTTCCTCAAACCAAGCCTAGAATTATCGAAACAAACTAGTATGAGACCGATAATACATCATTTTACATGATTGAAATAATGTTTTGTCGCTGTCTCAGCTGAGTTTACCCATTTAAAAATAGCGCTTGATGGTTTCCCAGTTTAAAGTTTGTATATTTAGCATGAAGGTAAGTGCACAGGTACTTGACACAAACTTTTTTTAATGTTCTATATGGGCTATATGCTATAATAAGATATCTTAATAAACATATATATAGGCCGATTTTTTATTTTGTGACTTGCGCCTGTGGGTAAGTGATTAGTACAGGTACCATATATATTACCAAAGCTATTTTTAAATTCACTGAGAGTTACGTGGAAGACAGACCCAGGAAATTTCAAATTGGAAAAATAAGCAAAAATTGTGAAAAATACATGTGTCGTAAGCGATGTGATACGCCAGAAGGTAAGATTTAATGCGTTTGTTGTACACAATGGAGAAAATTTTATGTCTTTGACAAAAAAATCATTTCCTTGCAATTTTTTCATCTGGTGTCTAGTCCCTTTAAAATTTGAAGTCTGTTCCTGAAATTTGGCCAAGGTATTCAACTGATCTTCTGATCGTACAATACTTTGTCAAACTAGTTGATAAGAACCAAAGCACTGTAATTCAGTTTGATCTTATAAATTGGCACCACCACGTATAACATAATGATTCTTGTTCTTATGTAATTGCCTCAAAATATGTCTAATAGTTTTGTTGTTTGATCTCAATTCACAGGTTTAAAAGTAAACTGAGGCCCCAATTTTTCGAAACTCTTTAAGCTTAACAAGCTTAAGTAGCTTATTTTAATTAGCCAAAATTCATACTTAAATTGAATTTTAATTAAAGCAAAACAGTTTATTGCAATTATTGTAATGAGAATTCCTACTTAAAGTCTTCAGACATATAGAAGTTGAAAATATGTGAATTATAGAAAAACAAACGAGCGAGCTTCGCTTAATCCTGTTATTATGGACTTATGAAGTTTTGATAAATCGGGCCAAGGAATTGGCCAAGATTTAAAAAGTACAGAGTGCTGAATAAAAAGGGCAGGTTTCTTGAGGGTTAAAAGGAGATATTGTTTTGGGCTGTCAGAAGAACTTAATATTATAAGTTTGACAAAAACTGTAAGAAAATGACCACCTGGTCACTTGTCCGAGGTTGTTTATCAGAGATGGTCAATTGAGTCCATTGGATCATACAACCATAATGCTTTGATTTTTATTGAAGAAATATTGTTCACTTAAATGTTTGGAAAAAAAAAGCATTGTGCCTTAAGCAAAAAAAAAGCTGTTTGATTAGGTACGTCCGTTTCAAAAACGGGTAGGGTAGTTAGGCTTTTTATTGTTTTATTTTTGTATTACGAACGTTATTGTTATCATTGGAGAATGGTGAGTAAGTAATTTTCTTTATATAGCTTTAAAGGTTATAAACTACACAGTTTGAAAAAAAAAAAAAAAAAATTTTTTTAAATTTAACTGACTCTAAAAACTGTAGGGTCAGCGCCTATTTCTTGGGTAGGGTCGGGTAACCTGAACCAAATGTTGTTGTTTTTTAGCCCTATTTGTTTTGTAATTCATTATTTTTTGCTCTAAAATGATGTCATTAGAAAATAGGAAACCATCTATTTACAGTTGCTCATGGGGGTAAAGTAATCTGGTTAGGTTTGATGAGTTTTTATAGTAATGACATCCTGAAGAAATGGGAATAATCATTTAATTTATCAAATTGTCTATTTTCAGTTGCTCATGGGCGTTTTCCGGCTGGGTTTCATCACAGTGTACTTGTCCGACCCCCTGATCAGCGGGTTTACGACGGGCGCGGCATGCCACGTGTTCACCAGTCAGATAAAACACATCTTCGCAATCAAAACTGCCAGATATGCTGGTGCATTCAAACTTATTTATGTAAGTATACAATCAAATGTTATGCCTGAGCTTTAAATTTGTTTAAAGAAAATATATTTATGAAAGGTTTAATGGCCTTGTCATTTTTGTTGGCTGGGATTTGTTTTAAGGTTGATTGTTTTTGAACATAAAAATGTTGAGGCATTGTGTAAGCCTTGTTTTTGTTGTCATCAATTTTGGCCTTGTTTTTGTCTTAAATCTTAAACCGTAGCAATAACTAAAACACTTTTCAAGATTTTAAAGCTGCACTCTCACAGATTAACCGTTTTTACAACTTTTTTTTATTTTTTGTCTTGGAAAGAGCAAATTTTTGCGTAAATATCTGCAAACCAATGATAAAAGATTGGTGACTAAAGATCATATCGCAGAAATGCATATTTCTGTTCGAAAGTTAATGTTTACTGGCTTAAACCATTACTAACGGTTCAGAAAAATGCATAAAACATTAATTTTTTAACTTAAATATAAAAATTTGCGATCTTATTTTTTGTCAGCAGACTTATATAACTGGTTTCCTTGGATTTTTGCAAAAATTGGCTCGTTCCAAGACAAACAATAAAAAAGTTCCATCTGTGAGAGTGCAGCTTTAAATTGAAACTTGGTACAAATGTTGTCATCGTACATTATGACATTAGTCACAACTCTGGCTAAAATAGTTCATGAATAATGCCCCTTGAGTTCCTGCCAAAAAAAATCAAATCAGACAAACATATGTATCAAGTTGCAGTGTTATTGGTTCAAGTCACTATTTTGTGTATGAAAACATGTAAAAAAAAAAAACAGTCTCGACAAAATAATGCATAACACTAAACTTAATGTGCACTATTTGCCAGAAATTTGTATATTGATAAACAAAAATGAATTATCTTTCCTAGTGCAATTTAGCATCTTTAGCATAGACAGTATAAAGAGGTCTAGAGATATAAAGATAATGATAATAAAACAGATTTCGGTTTACAAAATCACATTTATAACTGTGTCGGGACATTTTAATGTGAATTGTTTTTGAAATTTATTGTTGTTATATATGCTTATTATCATCAAAGAAAAGTGGTTTTCAAATAAAATTAATTGAAAACTATTCCCGATAGGTTTTTTGAACTCTGTTAGATAAGTAGGTCTGTTATGTTAAACCTGAAATGATAAACTGAAACTTTAGAAACAGTGATGTGATTTGTCTGCAGATACCAGCAATGTCAATAAGAACTTTTTTGCGGCTAAAATGGACGGCTCAAATGGCAATTTGGTTGGTTCAATTGTCGAAAAATAAGTAAATTTTAAGCAAAATAAGTAGAAGCTGGTCGGTCATACTTCACTAATTGAGACGGTTCAACCAAAATTTATTGAGAACCCTGGAATGCACAGATATTCCAGATGCAATGTCTCCAGCCCCCCCCCCCCCCCCCCCCCCTCCACACACACACACACACACACGCACGCACGCACGCACGCACGCACGCACGCACGCACGCACGCACGCACGCACGCACGCACGCACGCACGCACGCACGCACGCACGCACGCACGCACGCACGCACGCACGCACGCACGCACGCACGCACGCACGCACGCACGCACGCACGCACGCACGCACGCACGCACGCACACACACACACACACACACACACACACACACACACACACACACACACACACACACACACACACACACACACACACACACACACACACACACACACACACACACACAAAAATGTCTCCAGGCTTTCCTATCTTTTTAACTGATTATTTGTTGTTCTTATTCATACTCGAGCTTGCTTCAAATTTGAAGCCAGGAGAGCCTCAAGAGCTTCTGGGCAGGTTTCTTCACTTCTTTGGAGGCTAAAAGCCCCTCTAATCCCAGCGCCCAAATGGTTTCGGCCCTTCAGCTGCCAAGTCAATCACATCCCTGTACATAGTTTGTGTCATCAAGTTGATTGTATATACAATCAACTTGATGACACAAACTATGTGATGGTGATAACTCCTGTGATATGTTTAGCGATTCTTTACACAAGCATATCAGATCTGACACAATATTGATTCTTTGCATGTTTTTTCAGTTTAAAAATTTTAGGCTTCTTCATGAAACTTGGTGACATGGAACTTCAAGATCGTGATAATTTCTGTGATATGTTTAGCATTCTTTATACAAGCTAATCAGATCTGATAAAACATTGATCCCTTGAATGATTTTCATTTTCTTTATTTTCAGACTTACAAAGAATTCTTCATCAAACTTGGTGACACGAACTACGTGACAGTGAAAATCTCTGTGATATGTATAGCGATTTTTTATATACAAGAATAACATATATGCCTTTTATATTTTTCTCTTTACTTTTTTTCAGACTTACAAAGAATTCTTCATGAGACTTGGTGACACGAACTACGTGACGGTGATAATCTCTGTGATATGTATAGCGATACTCTACAGCGTCTCGCGCTTCATCAATCAAAACCCAAAGTTGAAACCGAAAATGTTCATGCCTGTGCCAATAGAACTTATTGTTGTAAGTATGATCATTTATTGGGTTTGTATATTGTGGTTTTATTCATTGTTATTATAGGACAAAAACTTTAAAATAAACGTAATTACTTAAATATTGTAAATTATAGACTGTACCTTCAAGTCTGTTTTATGAAGGAAAAAAGTGGAGGATTTTTATGCCATTGCTCTGTTGTCGGTGAAGTCAACAATGGCCTTGTATGCAAAAGTTTAATCTTGGCCATTACTTTTAAAACGTTGTTAAGACATTGATATGAAACTTGGTACATATGTTGTGGTTTGTATAATTTTAAGGCCAACAAGATTTTTATAAAATCAGGCTGGGTGAAGGACCTTGTATTTGTGTTTAAGTAAGGAAAATAATTGGTACTTGATACTCTCTGCACAGCTTTTAACCATTTCACGCAGAGTGTTATAGAAATTATGTCAAATTAAGGCTGTTATATTGTGGGCGGTGGGGACAGGCTGTCCAAAATATGTTTTCTCTCGTCAGCCATATTTGTTGCAGCCATTTAAAGCAAAAAATATTTTGTCCACATCTATTACTCTCATACTTATACTATGCCAAGAAATGGGGAGAGAGGTAGGGGGTATTAAGTTTTGTATCATCACGTTTTTTATTGGCAATTCTGTAATTAACTTTATGTAAACAAGCCAAAAAACTGTGGTCATATCTGGTGTAATAGCTATAAATAATTGATCTTGTTCACTTCTTAGAATCTGCAAAAAAACCTAAATGAAGATAAATTTAACATGCAGAATAATGGCTAAATTACTCTCACTAAAACTTATTGACAATGCTCTAGTTTGAATTATATGATAAATGAACTGATGTTCTTGCTATCATTCATTCATCTTGTAATTTGATATAACTAAAACTATTGTATTCTTAATTGGCTGTGATTATAAAATTAATTGCAATGATTAGCGTTCCATAACGATTGAATTATGCAACGTCGACATAAACTGTTGTTTTCATGAGACTGCATATCGACATATTTACTTATTTAACCTTCAACTGCAGGACAAGGTCATTTCCTCTGTTTTATCTGTTTTTGATTTAATAGAAATTCATCGAATTAATTGATAAAGATTATTTTAGTGCATGCGGTTCAATAAAAAAACATTACAATCTTCCACATTTTTACAAGACATTTATGATTCCCAATTTGTTTGAAATAGACTATTTTTGTGGGCTGAAATTGACTTTTTTCAAGGTGTAAGAGTGACTATTTTAATGATTCCTAACTTATTTGTAGGGTTAAAGTGACTATTTCCATATATAGGGTAAATGTGAATGTTTTTGAGGGGGTAAAGTGACTATTTTTGAGGGGTGTTAGTGATTTTTGGAGGGGTGTATTAGTGACTAGTTTTGAGGGGGTTAAGTGACTATTTTTGAGGGGTGTTAGTGATTTTTGGAGGGGTGTATTAGTGACTAGTTTTGAGGGGGTTAAGTGACTATTTCCAAGGGGTGAAAGTGACCATTTTCAAAGGGCTTACCGGTAAGCTTAATTGGTTACTTAAAAGGCCTTGACCAGATTTTTTTTAGGGGTAAAAGTGAAGAATTTCTATCTGATTAAATATTTAGTTCTACTTAGAACCATTTCCCTTCCACCCCTTCAATTTTTCTTTATACACATATCTGCGAAACAGCATGGTATTTAGTTTTAAGTAAGTTAGTTTTATGGCGGGTATTATCAATGTAACACTTTTTTTTAATGAATTTTGTAATAAATGACCACTCATGTAATGTCCTCTAGATATATAATTAACTCAATTTGTCCTTAATGCAACTATTCTTATCTGTGATTTTAAGTTTAAGTTTAGGAACCTTAGCTACAGGGTTTTTCCAGGAAAACATTTTAGATTTAACAGGTTGAAACTGGAGTAAAGTAATGATGTGATCACCCTCTCTCTCCCAATGGAAAAGCAAATATATCATCAACTTCATAACAATACAGTATTAAAATATTGTTAGCATGACAACCACCCACCCACACCTCAAATTCCCTGAGATATGTTCCTTGAACACTTTACACTAAAGCCATCTTGTCATTAAAAAATATAATATGCCACTGAGTGTCATATGACATTATAAGGACCCCTTCTAAAAAAAAATACACTTTTTACCAAAACGCGCTTAAAACGCACTAAAAAGTGTATTTTTCCTGCGTTTTTCTGAAAAAGTGTATTTATTCTGCGTATTTTTATGAATAACTGCGTAATAAGTGTATCTTTTCTAAATAAGTGTATTTTTTCTGCGTCTTTTGTTAACTGAAGTGCGTTTTTTGTGTGAATAAGTGCGTCTTTTCTAACAGAAGTGCGTTTAAGTGTATTTTTTCTGTCAATAAGTGCGCTTTTTATACAGAAGTGCGTTAAAAGTGAATCTTTTAGGTTTTCGTTTTCAGCAGAGTGCGTTTTAAGTGGATCTTTTAAGGGAAAAGTGCGTCTTTTATTTTGTTTCTTTTTTTACCACCAATAAGTGCGTTTTAAGTGCGTCTTTTATTTTGATATTTTTCTGACCACCAGTAAGTGCGTTTTAAGTGCGTCTTTTTGTTAAGAAGTGAATCTTTTACTTTTTTTAATATTAATGTGAATCATGCCCTTCTCAAAATAACATTTATGAAATACACACATAAATACAAGAATATGAATGAATGAATAAATCAACCAGTAAATAAGCATTTTATTATTGATCAATATACCTTCAAAATAAAAAAGATAAAATAATGAAATAAAAAGAAAGATTATTTTAAAAATCAAAAATATATTATAATTTCTTATTTATTGTGTAATCAAAAGAACACATTTTACTTATAGGCAAGAATCAATTGCATGTAATTACAACATTTATAGAATTATTATTCCTTAAGTTTCTTGTAATGACTACCAAATTCTTTGTCATTTCCTTTCCAATTTTACAACATGCATGATAAGCCTGATCTTATCTGATTGTACCAAGGACCAATTAAATCTCAGCATTTAGGGAGCCAATTTCAAATCAAAGCTACTGGTAGCCATTTTGTTGGGATTTTGAAAGAATATTGATGATGTTTTAATTAATAAATGGATTTACACCAATAAAACAAATTAATATTAAAGGGATTAGTGAAATAAAATAATGATCATTAGATCAGGTAAATATGAACTATGATTAGAAACATGACAATACCACTATTTGATGATTTGTGATAAACTGACATGTGAAAGCACTCAGGTCATGGTATGTATTCTTTATTTCAGTTGTTAATTTCACTGTTTTGACACTTGACTACTTGTGGGACTTTTGTTTGTCAACTTTCAATCTAGTGCACATATTTTAATAAATAACAATGCTGGTGTAGATAGTAGCTGGAAGTAGGATTATTGGTCCCAGATAGTAGATGTAGTTTTAAAACTCTATAAAGATGCACTTGTTTTTATCCTTATATATGTTAATATAATATTAACATATTAAGCAGAAATTGCCATGTTTCCATAAATATGTACACTAGCACCTTTAAAGTTATACAAATGATTACAGTGTTGGTTTTTGGAGGGGTCATAAAACTGTCATCTTCCACATGGCTTACCAGTTATTGGAAACTGGCCAAATTGGGTCAATCAATTTAAGTACTAATAAAGTCATTACTTATTTAAAATATGATACCCTGTTTTATTCCAGAGCTGTCAGGAATCTCTAGATTTGACAAAAATATAACAAAAGATTCTTGAGACTGTCTTTTTCCAATTTGTAGCTTACAGTTTCATGATTTTCTATCAATTATTTTTGCCACTGAGTAAAAGGTTATTTTATTATTGCTAAATTTTACAAATATGTACTTGTTTGTCTGACTGTAAATACATTACGGTATGTCCAGTTACAAGGTGTCATGTTAAATTAATTATGAGATATTTTTTTTATATATGTAACTAACACAAACTCATGTTTAGGAAATTTAAATGAAACAAAATCAGTATTTATTTATTCAAATGTTTTCCATTTTTGATGGTTCAATATATTTATATATAAATAATATATTAAAAGTGTCCATTTTTTATTTTTGCAAAAATGGACACTTTTAATGCAGGTAAAATGCACCTGAGTGAATTTGTGCTCTTTTTTAACACAGAAAAATGCTCTTTTAATGCAGAAAAAAATGCACTTTTAACGCCTTTTTTTCCCATAAAATTTGGGTGCAAAAGATTCACTTTTAATCAGTAAAAACGGAAGTGCGTTTTAAGCGCGTTTTTTAGGGATCAAAACGCACTTCTATACTGAAGTGCGTTTAACTGCGTTTTTAACCCAAAAATGCGCACTTAAAACGCAGTTGAGTGCGTCTTTTCTAGAAGTGCGTTTTTACCTCCAAAAAGCGAACTAAAAACGAACTTTCAAGAAGTGCGTATTCTTTCTAAAAAAACGCACTTAAGTGCGTTTTAACTGCGCTTTTTGGAGGTAAAATACGCACTTTCAGAAAAGACGCACTCAACTGCGTTTTAAGTGCGCATTTTATCAAAAAAAATGCCGTTTAAACACACTTAGTGCATTTTTTTTGTGTAAGTTCGTTTTAAGTGTATTTTTTTGTTAAAAAACGCACTTAAAATACACTCAAGTGCATTTTTAGGGCGTTTTTTTGTAAAAAGCGCAGAAAAAATAAGCTTAAGTGCGCTTTTCTGTTCAATTTTATTCACTTTTTACACACTCGGTAAGAAAAATACGCTTAAAACGCAGTGCCAATACCGCTGCGTTTAACGCGCGTTTTCTGCACGTTTAACGCGCGTTAAACGCGCGTTTTCCGCACTTTTTTGAGAAGGGACCGGCCAGTCAGCCCCTCAGCCCCCGAATGTGTATATGGACCAAGGCAGAAGCCGAGGTCCATTCACCCAGAGTGGCTGACTGGCTGGTCCTTACAATGCCTGGACTTGGCTGGACCGAAAGTCAAAGTCCCGGCTATTCCCCGGATCTGGGGGGGTTGTGGTTACAATTGACTGGTGCATTATATTATTCACTTTTTTTTAACACTTAATAATTTTAAAGCGCCTTTGATGTTTTTTATTGAACAAGTCTAATAATACATTTACTTGGGAAAAAATTTTGTTGTGAGAATTGCAAGCAGCACTCACCAGTCTTATGACGTCAGCGGTCCATATTATATGACGTCAGCGGTCCATATTATATTCTTGGCGAGGTCGGGAAAACATATAAAAACAAGATATGGACCGCTGACGTCATAAAAACTAAATTTTTATTTAAATAATTGATATACAGATCAATCAACTTTATATACACAAAGATTGGACGCATTTATGTTAGGTATAATATTTAATTACAAGTGCCATACAATATCTCAACTTACTATTACTGTTGCCTGAAATAATCCTTTTCGTCTCATTACAGGTTGTTTTGGGAACTGTGATCTCATACGCCATCAAACTGGAGACGGCACATAACGTACCAGTCGTCTCTGATATACCAACTGGGTAAGTATTTGTGGTGAACCTGGTGTTGCTTTTAGTTCATCCGTCTTCAAAAAAAAAAAGTCTCGCTATTGTCGTAGCCTTGGTGTTGCTGTTGGCAACGTCATTGTCATTGTTGTAATGCAAAAACTTGAACCATTATTATTATGAGGCATGACTGTAAACACATGAAAGATATTCACATGCAACTTGGTACGTATGTTCCCAGTGACAATATGGACATGTATTACAAGGCCCATAACTCTGGCTTCACCTTTGCCATCATAGGTACACCTTTTACTCCTGTATCCAAAGCCTTATATATATGCCTTTTAACACTGAAGTTTTATAGCAAGGGGATTAACTAGGGGTGGACAATGCAGCCACTTCTTTATGAAGGAAAGGGTTAATGATTGATTTTAAGAGATGCTTCTGATTCATCTGAAAAACTACATATCAGTGTTTGCTCTGTGGTGCTCTTATTAAGGCTTAAAAAAAAACAACATTTGGCTAAAGTTACCCAAACCTTTTTAAAAATAGGCGCCTACCCTACTGTTTTTATAGTGTGTTGATAAAAAAAGCCCCCCTCCCCCACCATTTTTTTTTTAAATAGTGTGTGTGTTTCCATTTCCAATATGTAGTTAAAACCTTAAAAACTTTATGAAGAAGATTTTCTCCAATGATGACAATAAAGTTCTAACATGAAGCCTACTAAAAAACTAATTAAAAAGCCATCCTACCCTACCTGTTAACCGAAACCAAAACCTTTTTTAGGCCTTTGCTTCGCTTTGCTTTTGTTTTGATTTTTGCTCCTTTCTTTCAATAAAAGAGTAAATGTATGTCATAACTTTGGTGACATCGCTAGTTATCTTAACCCCTGGATATTAAGAATGTTCCAGATGTTCACATATAAAGCAAGGCTCATTATAACTTAAGACTTCAATAATTGTTAGATGATGCCCCTTGATTGACTCAGAAAAATAGACGGGATTTCACAAATGCATTTGTTAATCATTTGTGACAATTTCTTTTATTGATATTTTTGCTGTATAAGTGTGTATTTATAAATGTTCAGAACTTTGTTGAAGTTATTGACATTGTAAACTTTTGAAGGTGAACTTTTAGACCATTTACAGTTGTCTCAAATCTTGTTAGAAATACTGTAGAACACAGATGTGTCCATGGATCCTTTAGAGCAGTAAAGCTTTAAAAGTTAACAACAATGACGTTAACAATGTTGTTAACTTGAACAAAATTCTGAACAATTCGCTCAAAGTTTGTTAAGTTTTTTCGACAATCTTTTTCAGCTTGCCTGTGCCAAACCTCGCGCCATTCTCTCGCCTGTCATCGGTTATCTCGGATGCCATAGCCCTCGCTATCGTTATATTCGCAATCTCAATTTCCATGGGAAAACTACTCGCGAAAAAACATGACTATGAAGTGGATGCTAACCAGGTACATTATTTTGTAATAAAGACATTTTCTCATTTGTCATTGGTTAAATATATGTATGATGCAAAACCCTGGCCAAACGTGCTGCAGACCTTGTGGGGGGGATTCCTCACGTTTTAGCTCAATCCCTCGTATTTTTGCTCCATCCCCTTGCCATTCAGCATGAGAATATTTCTAAAAATTAAGAATGCCATGCACATGCTTGTCTTTACAATAGAGAAAGGGTTCTTCAAAAAAATAACAGCAGGTAGCAGCACCCTTCTTATTTGATTATGAGCCCTGCTGTGAAGAAAATCCTCTTGATTTTTGCTCCATCCACCAGGCTGCAGGGGGTTAAAAAATTGCCAAACGACAAATTAAATAAACACAAAAAAAACAACATTTATTAGATAAGGAAGATTGTAGTAAGACAAGATTAATTTGGACATTATATTTTTCTTACTACATTTCATACTCAATGTAGTGCTTTCTAGTTAAAAAAGAATGCTTGTTTAAATAAAATGCATTTAAAAGTAAAACAGGCAAACAAGAATTGCTGTGCCAGCACAATGAAAATTTTCCTAGTAGATGGCAAAATACAATGGTTTTCTAAGCACCATTCCCTGGGAAGTCTTCCAGAAATATTGCATGTAAAAGCCCCCCCCCCCCTCCCCCCCCCCCAATCATATTTGAAATCTCAACATCCGTTGGAACCAGTTTCTCAAAATATATGTCTTTAAAGTATGAGGAAGTTGCCAACTAGTGTTAAATAGATACTTCAATTGCTGTCTATATATCATATATTATTGTAATAAAATTGTTTCCTAAAAAGTAGGATGTCTATGAATAAGACTAAAGTTCTGGAGGCTGTTTCAAAAAAGATTTTTGTCGTAAATTGAAATTATCTTAGAGTCATAGTTTCATTTTTTGCTACAAATTATTTGTGTGAATTAAAGATGCACTCTTACTCCCAAATCAGATTCACTACAATTAATAAAGTTGTTTTAATATACTAAAAAGGATGAATAAATGTCGTAAACATTGGTGCTTATGAAAGATACTGAGTTTAATTTGAAAGAAAGGTGCAGAAAACATGGTATTTCTACCTTATGAGACTATAATGGATCACAGTTAATCTTTTAGCACTCACCAATCATTTAATATTTTTGGGTGTTAAGCTTATAAGTACACGGTTACAATCTTATTATCAGTAATTCATATTTTCCAAAAATGCATTATTTAGTAAGTAAATAGTTAAGATTTATCATTCAAATTTTATGTTTGTTATACATGTGTATGTATTGATTTTGAATAAGTGTGTCACTTAAAACTTTAGTCAAGATTAAAATTGGTCACGAAGTCTTAAGTGAAACGGTCCCCTTTAGGAGTGATTGTCAGAATATATGGTATGGGAATGAGGCCATGAATACATGTTTTTAATCTTTCTTAAAAAAAAATATAAATACATATCATAAAAATTGCAACATAAAAATCATGATTATAGACAACAAACATTTTGTGACAAACATTTCATTGTAGTAAGTTTCATCAGTAATTTTCACTGTTGAAATAGCGATTCTTGATAAATAGAAAACATATACGCCTGTATCTCGATTATGTCAAAAGTTATGTCTTCATTTCCATTCATGGTAAAAAAAATCAAAATTCCAAGTTATTTTTTCAGCACTGATAAGCCATATTAGGCATTAAATACATAGCAGCTTAAGAGTTAGGTGTTTCTCAAAATGTCTTTGTTGCTGCCCTTCGATATTATTGCCATAAAAACACAACAATGATTTTCTTCCTTAACAGGAGCTAGTTGCTTACGGAATATCAACGATCGTCTCCTCTTTCCTGTCATCCTGCGCACCGTCTGCCTCATTATCAAGAAGTCTCGTGCAGGAACGGGTTGGAGGAAAAACACAGGTATGGCGTTGAATGTTGAACCTGACTTTGACAGTAACAGATAGCATTATGGAAAATAAACTATTGTCTCTTCTTTGCTGTCATTTTTCTGCATTGCCCGCACATGTTGTCGAGAATCAGGAAAATCTCTGCACTCATTATTACAGGAGTAATCAGTATTTTAAGTATCAGTATTTTTAGATTTTGCAAGCCTTATGGAGTAAAGTAAATCAGCAATTATAAAAATAGACTCCAGCCTTAAGAGCTAAAAAAAAGAGCACTTTTGTCATTGTTTTTATCGTACAAAAATAAATACATTTAAACTCGAGTTATTGAAACATCATTACTGAAATGACTTTAAAATTGTGTCCCAGCCGTATGCGCTGAAGTTTGATTTGGATGTGACAACGAGCATAAATTTCATAACAAGGAAAAATATCAAATTGATATTTTCACTGTTTGAAAAAGTGAAATATCAGTTTTATTTTACTGATAAATATCTTTAAATCACCGGAAAGCATATAATAAGTATTAACGACATTAAAGTCCTTTGTTAAAATCAAATGTTCATATTCCAGGTGGCTGGTCTGGTATCATGTGTCCTGTTGCTGGTGGTTTTGTTGGCCATCGGACCATACTTTAGAACTCTGCCCAATGTAAGTCTATACAGCCTTATAACAGCCTCCTTTACTCAAATACATATCCACCAATGGGAAACTGTTTATTTAAGGTCATGTACTAAAATATGTCATTAAAATCTATTTTGTGACGCTTCATATTCATTACTACCAATGTCTACCGAAGATTAGTATTCTTAAACACAATTACTAATTGTCTATATATTTAGACTTTATATTGATGATTAAGAATTAGTGACTATTACCTGCAATAAATTGATAATTTTGGCATGTTTTCAGTGATAATTGCCCGCATGATAATTGTCACAAAAGATAATTTTTTCAATCAAATGTCTTCTGGCCCCAATTTCTCGAAACTTCTTAAGTGTAACAAACATAAGTTTTTCATTTTGTTAAGCCAAATTTCTTATTACTTAATCATGATTTGATAAATGAAACATAGCTTACAAATCAAATACAGAAACACTGGTTCTTTGTTTAGCTGTAACACCAGTCATGATTTCCTTATGAAGTCCAAAAACCGTTAATATTGTAAATATTGCACAAAATATACCAAAAAGGAAAATAGTGAGCTTAGCTTAATCTTGTTATAACGGACTTAAGATGTTTTTAGAAATTAGGGCCAGTTCGGTATGTTTTTGGAATGTTTTCAGTGCGTTATGACCAGTACAAGGATTGTTGTATTATCATGCTTTATCCGTTCCATATCTTGTAATAATGAGTTTATCATTTTTCAGTGTGTTATGGCCAGTACGGTGATTGTTGCTTTAGACAATCTGTTTTATCAAGTGTTTTCAGTTCCGTATCTTTGGAGGAACGAGAGGCATTCTTTTGTAAGGCCGTGACCTTTAACTGAGTTGTTGCAGAGTTGTTCTGATATTATTTTCTAAGAAAAAGTTTAATTTGTCTCGAATTACATGGGGTTTTTTTTGGCAAAAAGTTTGAAGCTTTTATTTGGAAAAAAGTCACAGATACACACAGAATCCATTGAACTATGGTATTGATATGTCAATAATTCATTTTGCTAAAATAAAGCTAAAATCGGTTTTTGTGCATAATTTCAAGTCTGTTAAAAAAAAAGCTTTTCGATCAATTTGAATATTTGTTTAAACTTTTTATTTGTCTATCCAATGCCAATAAAATGCAATGGCCATAAACAAATGCTTGTATTGAATTGAAAATGACATCAAAGCAAACTGCAACAGACACTTTGAGTTTTAGATTTAGAGTGAAGTGAAAATAGAAGACTGTATATTAAAATGCTATCAGTTAAAGGGACACACTTGTCAGTTCTGATTTTAAGAAGTAGAAATAAAATCCCAGACTATCTAACCAAATGTCATGAAGGGGTTTTTTATAAGGAAGTTCAAACTTGAATTGCAATGCCTAAAAGGTAGAACAGGGTCTGCATTCAAAAACTCATAAACCACAAGAAAAATATTTCAGATGAGCTTTTTTTTAAAGTTGAAATTAAGAAAGCTGTTAATGGTTATAAAATAAAAATGAGTAGAAAGTGGTTTAACTAAAACAGTTAAAACATTTTCTTGTTAAAACCTGGCAATTTTCATAAAGTTAAATATTTCTACCAAGTTTCGAATAATGCCCCAAGATAGCAAGCAGTATTAAGATTCATATCAAAACTGACAAAGTGCCCTTAAAACTTTTACTTGCCACACAAAGTAGCTAACATAGTTAATCATCTTAATACCTATGTTTCCTCTCTCCTCCCGCAGTGTGTGTTGGCGTCGATCATTATTAACGCCCTCCGTGGTATGTTCCTACAAGTCCTTGACCTTAAAAAGCTCTGGAGTGTTTCGCTAATCGACTTTGTAAGTAGAATAGATAGGCCAGAAATTGTTATTATTTCGATTCGTATCCCTGCCTACCCATGTCCAAAATCCCTTTTCACAAAGTTTTTAGCTCTATTCACCAAAGGCCAGAAGAGCTTATGTAGTAGTTTCTTCCCTTTGCCATTTTCTAAGGGAGACAACTTCTTGCCCTTTGTGAAACATGGTTCACTGATTGCTTCCCTGTGATTTTATTATATAATTGAAAAAAATCATGCCAGTAAAGAATAGGCCCTCATGGGCCTCTTGTTTTATTGGCTTCTCACTTTTCCCCAAACAAAAAGCATAGCCTTTGTATTGTTGGCATGCAATAATTTGAACCATGACCATAACTCCAAAATTGTATCAAGATATTCATATGAAACTTGGTACACTTATTGCCAGATACAATAAGCACATGAATAGCAAGGCCAATAACTTCAGTTTAAGTAATTGTTGAGTTATTCCCCTTGCTAGACTTAAAGTAAAAACAAACAGTCAAGCATTGATGTTAAATTTTGGGCCTGTTTTTCTTCTTTTTGACAACATCAGAAGGGCGAGGGGTGGTGAGAATCTAAATAAAAATCTTTGGCCTAACTGTTGGTGCTGGGTAACTCTTGTTTCTTTAATAAGATCACGTTTTTCACTTGGCTTAATTGTAACTACATTCCATGTAATTTCTGTGTTTTCATAAAGCATTTTAAACCAAAAGGTGTTAAATGGTATTAGTTTTATTGAAAATATTTTGATTTTACATTTATAGATTAAGCTAGTGCTAAGATTTTATTATGTTGAAGAATTTGCACAAATTGCCAAAAAAAAATAATATTTCTATGAAGTAAAGAGCTTATTATTTTGATATAATTCTGAAAAATATGATTTCTGGTCTAAAATAGCATCACATAATTGTTAATTTTGATATAAATCAAAATGTTTTTTTTTTATAAATGGTTGCAGAAAGAATAAGGTACAGTGTGTTACCAGTAAATGCAGTGGTTATTGCACTGGTTTCTCATCATGCAAGGCGTCCCGGGCTCGATTCCTGGCCTGGGCGCTTTTGAGTTTGGTTGGTGTTCACCAAGCCTGATAAGTGAGCTTTCTCCGGGTACTCAGGTTCCCCCTACAACACAAGACCACACTCTCACGCAACATAAATTAGTGCCAATGAGGTTGACTTAGTATTTTAAGTTGTAAAGACTTTCTTCACAATAGTAATATAAATAAAGTTTAAACTGTTGACCTTCTCGAATATAAATGTTCTGTTCTGTTCTGTTCTTTTCTGTGTTTTAAATTAACTTCCCCATATTTCAGTTTGTGTGGATTGTGGCATTCCTTGCAACTGTTGTGCTAGATGTTGACCTCGGTCTCGGGGTTGCTGTCATTTTCAACATTCTAACGGTCGTCTGTCGCAGTCAACAGTAAGTTTTTGCAGAAAGATAACTGTTACATGAAATGCTTAAATAATTGTGAAAAATAAATAAAACTAAGATAGGTTATTTGCATGATCAGTTTAAAAGCAGGTGTCGTATTTATAAAACATTTAAGTTAAAAAATTCAAGCAAGTGAAAAAAGAAAAAAGTTTTACTTAAAGTTAACTGGCAATGTTTTTGCACCAAAAATAAGGAAAAAATATTAAAATGCATGAAAATACATTTTGTGAAAAAAAAAAGAGTATTTGAAGTATTCATGTTAAAAACTCCGACATTTACACAAAGTTGAATTTATTCACTAAGAAGCTGTATAAATACAGCCCCAGGACAAGTCCTATGATTTCTATGTAGAACAACTGTTTGCATAAAACTTAGCAAAACTTATTAATCTATCAGTTAAACAAAGCATGATTGCAATGCAATTTTGCACTTAGGAGACAGTCAAATTGTACCGCCTAGACACCTTCTTTGCTTATTACATTCTTAGTAACCAGCAACCTTTCAAATGACAGCAAAAAATGGTATGGGGTCAGCAGGCAGCAACATTTAACATTGCGGTTAAAGCAGCTGCTGCACTCTCACAGATTGAATGTTTTTATAACTTTTTTTATTTTTTGTCTTGGAACGAGCCAATTTATGCAAAAATGGATGTAAACCGGTCATATATGACTGCTGACAAAACATTAGATTAGAGTTTTTTATATTTAAGTTCAAAAATTGATGTTTTATGCATTTTCTTAAACCATTAGTAACGGTTTTAGCCATAAAACATTAATTTTGGAACGGAAATATGAAAATCTGCGTCCTGATCTTCTGTCAGCAGGCTTTTATCACTGGTTTGCATATATTTATGCAAAGATTTCCTCATTCCAAGACAAAAAATAAAAAATGTTGTAAAAACAGTAAATCTGTGAGAGTGCAGCTTTAAAGGAGCTATCAGAAAATTGCTTATGTGTGGGTCCAATACCTTAATTCTTTTTCTTTTTTTCTCATTTTCAGGCCCTATGCCACAATGTTGGGGCAGCTGCCAGGGACAGACATTTACAGGGACATGAACATCTATGTCAAGGTAAGACCCCAATGATCTTCTCCCGAGCAAAATACATGTATTCAGAATATATTTCAGTTAATTATACCCCATTATAAGGCCTAAAACTCAGGCAGTGATAACAAACAGTCTGAGTTCAGACTCTAGATTCAATATGGCAGAACTTCATTTCATTGAAACTTTCCTTAACTAGCAAAGCATTGTAGTGAATTTTGCTATTATTACGTCTCCCCCATTCATGGGGAGACATATTGTTTTTACTCTGTCTGTCAGTCAGTCAGTCAATACGTCACACTTTGTTTCCGCTCAATAACTATAGAACGCTTAGACCCAGGAACTTTATACTTGGTATGCTAGTTTCTCATGACTAAATGATGACCCCTATTAATTTTGAGATCACTAGGTTAAAGGTCAAGGTTACCTTCAGGTAAAAAACAATATGTTGGCGGTGACCTTAATCTTAAAAATGGTTTCTGCTCAATAACTAAAGAACGCATGTACCTAGGAACTTAATACTTGCTATGCTAGTTGGTCATGACTAGTAGACGACTCCTATTGATTTTGAGTCCAGTAGGTCAAAGGTCAAGGTCACTGTGACCTTGAGGTGAAGAAACGGTTTCCACTCAATAACTAAAGAACACTTGCACCCAGGAACTTCATACTTTGTATGCTAGTTGATCATGACTAGTAGATGACCCCTATTGATTTCGAGATCAGTAGGTCAAAGGTCAAGGTCGCTGTGACCTTGAGGTGAAGAAACGGTTCCCACTCAATAACTACAGAATGCTTCCACCCAGGAACTTAATACTTGGTATGCTGATTGGTCATGACTAGTTGGTGACCCCTATTGATTTTGTGATTACTCGTTCAAAGGTCAAGGACACCTTGACCTTGAGGTGAAGAAACGTTCTCCGCTCAATAACTAAAGATCTTTTGGGTCCAGGAACTTCATACTTGGTATTCTAGTTGTTTATGACTAGAAGATGACCCCTATTGATTTTGAAATCAAAAGGTCAAAGGTCAAGGTTACCTTCAGGTAAAAAACGATATGTTGGCGGTGACCTTAATCTTAAAAATGATTTCTGCTCAATAACTAAAGAACACTTGTACCTAGGAATTTAATACTTGGTACACTAGTTGGTCATGAGAAGAAGATGACGCCTATTGATTTTGAGATCAGTTGGTCAAACGTCAAGGTCACCGTGACCTTGAGGTGAAAAAACGGTTTCCACTCAATAACTAAAGAACACTTGCACCCAGGAATTTCATACTTGGTATGCAAGTTGGTCATGACTAGTAGATGACCCCTATTGATTATGTGATCAGTCTGTTTGTCAGTCAGTCAGTCTGTTCGTCACACTCTGTTTCCGCTCAATAAATAAAGGACACTTACACCCAGGAACTTCATACTTGGTATGCTAGTCGGTCATGACTAGTAGATGAACCCAATGATTTTGAGATCAGTAGGTCAAGTGAAGAATAGTTACCGCTCAGTAACTAAAGAACACTTACAACCAAGTGTTTAATACTTGGTATGCAAGTTGGTCATGTAGATGATCCCTCTTGATTTTGTGATCAGTAGCTCAAAGGTCAAAGTCACAATGACCTTGAGCTGAAAAATGGTTTCCGATCAATAAATGAATGAAAAATTACAAATTTCATGTCCATCATTAATTTTTCTCAGCTACGACCACACAATAGGGGAGACACGCGATTTTTAAAAAAAAGCAATCTCTAGCTGTATTATTGTTTGAATGCAGGCGCGTAGCTGCCTATACACTAGTATGCGGCTGAATCCATATGATTCTGACAAAAAAATGTAACAAAGTCAGCCAAAGTTGCAGTATGCGTACTTGACTCTGTCCTTTTTCCAGTACTTAATAAAGCACCTCAGAACGCCCTGAATGCACCAGATTGGACCATTTACAAATATTTTGTATTAAAAAGGAATGGAATAAAAATGTTTTTTTTTTCATTCTTCATAAAAATGATTTTCTGAGCCTGGGTCTAGACACAGGGACTGTTCAGTATCATGGCCCCAGCTTAAACACCAAGTAATCTTTTCCTCTTTCTTTGAGTCTGCTGCATCGTCTGCAAAATATGAATTTTTGCTGTCTGCTTCCTCTTGAAGCTCCTAAAATACAGGATCATCAGTAATGACTGGTTGCAACTCAGACAACTCAGAAATCAATGACTGCCTTTGGAAATTTGGAAGTGAAATATGCTTGCTGAGATTTGTATTGGTGGTGTAAGCCGAGAGGTTTTCCGATTGGATTCTGATTCCAGCTGTCTCTGGTATGATCCCCAATTTGTCAATGATAAGCACTGGTTATTATACCTAGGAAAGGTAGATGGTTTGTTTAAGATGCACTCTTACTCCCAAATTAGATTTATCACAATTGATACAAAATGTTTTAATATTCCAAAAAGGATAAATGAATGTCGAAAAAAATGTTTTTTCATGAAAGATAGTGTTTATTGTGAAATAAAGGTGCAGAAAACACGGTATTTCTACCTTATGAGTCGATAGTAGATAACAGTAAATCTTTTAGCACTCACCAATCACTTAATATTTTTAGATGTTCAGGCCTAAATCTCCGATGACCAATGATATAAGACTGCTGACAAAAGATTGGATCACAGTTTTTCATATTTCTGTTTGAAAATGAATGTTTTATGCCTGAAACCATTACTAACGCCTTCAAAAAATGCATAAAGGATCAGTTTTGGAACATAAATATGGTTTCCAAACATTTACGCTAAAATCCGCAAATTCCACGACAAAAAAATAAAACAAAGTTGTCCAAATAGTCATCTGTGAGAGTGCAGCTTTTAAAAAGCTGATCAGATTAGTTATTTGTTAATCAGTGGGACATAAAAAAAGGTCTTAATCTTATGTATTCTATTTAAGAGTTTGTTGTCCAAAATATCAAAATTTTGTATGTTTTTCCAGGCCAAAGAGCTGCCAGGCGTTAAGATATTCAGATTTGAACATTCCCTTTTCTTCGTAAACACTGAACACTTCCGCACGATGCTGTACAAACGCACCATCAACCCACGTGTGCTCAAAATAGCGCAGAAGAAGAGACAGTCAAAACTGGCCAAGGCGAACAAGAGGAAGGAGAAAGAAGATAAGGTTTGAACTTGAATATTATGTTGTTTTATAATTTTTCAGTACCATTGGTCACAAATTTGTTGAAACTTGGCTGTTAATAGCTGGGGTTTTCAATGAAAAATTACATAATATTGAATGCGAAAATCAGGCGAGTTGGTATGTCGTTAACAAATCTGCGTTAAAGTTTTTCATTTATATATTTAATCAGACATGTGAACCTCTTCAAATGTATGACCTTACTTAAAATTTATAATATCACTCATTGAAATTAGACTTATGGGTGAACAAGCCCGAATTCATATACTATAGCTTGGCATCAAATTTCGAACAAGCCCTGCTATATAAATTACAGAATTTAAGCAAGCCTGGAAGACATTTTACAAGTGCAGGGCTTGCGGGCTTGTGTTTATTTTGACCACTGTAATATAAAATACTGCTGGTAGAGTTCACCTGCCTGATATAATGGGAAAATGAAACTTTGAACAAGTGTTAATAGATATGCCTATATAAAGTAAAGCCAGTTTCTGTGGCTTTAACAGTTTTTCTTTAAAATTGAAAAATAGAGGGCGAGTGAGTAATTTCTCATGGCCTCCAGGGGTAGCTTATCATGGCCTCTGATATAGAACACCAGTACTGATTTCTACATTGGAAACAGACCACAAAGATATCCATATCAGCTTTCACCACAATCAAGTAAAATTAATTTAGAATAAATCTGTTGTATTTTTTTTCAAACTTTTTAATATCCTAAATCCTTGTTAATTTAGGATCCAGAAGTTGCGATAGGTGAGAGCCTACCTGACCAGGCCCTTCCGCTAGACACCTTTGATATGGAACTACAGGCAACGAAAAACGAGATGACGATAAGTGTAGTCGACCATACGGTAAAGGAGACTCCGCCCGATGTCGATTTTCACACAATTATTCTCGACTGCTCGCCTTGGAGTTTCGTTGACTCTATGGGTGTGAAAGTTCTTACTGCTGTAAGTACGGGGTGTTATTTAGTTTGCATACATATGGAATAAAGTGGTTTGGAATGGTCTATGCTTTAGGGCTTAAAGTCCACTTTCCGTTTTCAGCCAATGAAATTGCAGATAGGCTTACTAAGAAGAACTAGGCTTAAACATTAAGAATATCAACTGTAAAGCTTCTGCCACTCATCTAACACATACTCCCTGTTGCAGATTATACGTTCACAATGTGTCAACCAATGAGAATGTATTCTTAATCAGTTTGATGACCAGAAGTAAAATCTTTATGATTAAGAAGGGCCATTTCGCTAACTTCTCCCTGCCTATTGTTAGTTATCAAGATTTTTCTTCATTTCATCTATTACTCAAAAGTATAGATAAATTTGATAACAGTTCAGTCAAAATGTATGTATGACTTTGTTAACCACTTAGATGTAACAATGCTAAAAAGGCATACACTGTAGTCAGAATATTCCACCTTGCTCGTATAATTTCAAGTAAAACAGACTGGAAACAGGACAACTAGAGAGCTCTTATAAGTTATGTTATATGCGATCTCAATAAGTTTTTTTACATAATTTTTTACACAACAAGCATGACTGTTATCGTTTTTCAGATTATAAGCGAGTACAAGGCCGTTGGTGTCCAAGTGATGCTGGCAAATTGTAAAGGTAAACAAACACCCTGCTTTAAGCTTGTATGTCTTTCAAAGAAAAAAAGGTCACGGTAATGTTATACATAGCCTTTGTGTTGTTGGAGTCATGTATACAATTTCATTTTTGCCATAACTGAAAAATTATAAAAGATATTCTAATGAAACTTGGTACACATGTTGTCAGACAACAATACGCACAATTTCTGGCTTTAATCATTATTGAGATATGTCCCTGTTTTTTGTCGAGCTCACTTGCGGTGAGTGAAACATAGTTGTCACAATGGTGGTTCCATGTATGTGCATGCGTCAGTGCTTCTGACCAGACTGAATTTGTCTGGGCTGTATCTTGACCATGCATTTTAGGATTTTCCAAAAAAAAATGCCATGAACTTGAAGGTTCACCATGATGAGGTAATGTGTTGCGCACAAGACCTAGGTCTGTACCTCCAAGGTCAAGTTAAGAGATCAAAGGTTGAAATTATCCTTATCTGGGCTATATCTTTACCTCGCATTATAGGATTTAAAAAAATCAGACATAAAGGTTCACCGTTATGAGGAGGCGTGTCACACAAAAGATCAAGGTCAAGGTTGGAGGTCAAGGGTTGAAATGATCAATTAAAAAAGATCTGTTCAAGTTTGCTGCTTGGCAAAGTGAGGAAATATACGACTCATTGTAAATTTACGGAGTAGCAATCCAAGTGACACTGGTATTAATTTTACTCATTTTCATTTTATTGTTACAATAGTTGATACCCATTTCAATTTTGTTAATTTACAATCCCATTTTTGACCACCAGGTGGAATCAGAGAGATGTTTGTGAAGACGAGGTTTTATGACACGCTGGAGAGCTCTAGTATCTACGTGTCACTCCACGATGCCGTTCAACATGCCCTACATCTGGATACGCCAAACCAGGTTTGTTATTACGTGTATGTTACATAATGTAAGCCAGTTACTTAGACTTTCTGGAGAGATCTAGTATTAACATGTCACTTTACGACCCTGTGCAACACGCTGTATATCTGGATTTGCCCAAACAGGTTTGATATTTTGTGTATTTGACATGAGATAGGGCTGTTACTTAATTACTTTGTGTCTGATTGAAAACACTTGGTGACAGGTCATCATCATGTCAGGTCAAAAAGTAGGTCACTACTTGAAATGTTTGGAAGACATAGTTAAACACTTGGATGCCACATTAAAGACCCAATGTTAATAAAACTTATACAGTATGTTTGTTATTACTAGTTCAAGGTCAAGTTTAAATATGGGGCAGCAATAATCTATTGGCTGGTTATGTTTCAGATCCAGGATGAAGATGATGATGATGGGACAGGAAGTGATGGTCACCATGACGACCAGGATGAGGCAGATTTTAATGATATCGGTTATGTGGATGAAAATATTGAAGATTCAGGGGCAAAGGTAGGCAACTCTTATGCAGACTTCTGATTTAGATGTGTAAGAGTGATTTCCCTTTGATAACAAAAAAGTTGGTCAGCTATAAAAATTGACAAATTATACCTCACTTTTTGTTACTTGCAAAAATTCATAAAAGTAGTTGAAATTAGCGCAATCAACAAGCTGTGCTCTGGAAAATTGCCCCATGGGCAGGCTAAAGTATTGGATTTGATATAGTTGCGCTCATTAAAAAACGTTGATCCTTACTAAGGACTAGTATAATAATTTGGACTTGTTCATCCTAAGGTTGATGACTGTTCATGATATCAAAACAATTCTGATTAATTAAGTTTTTTTCTCTCTCCTTTTCATTTTTGTTTTGTGTTGTGTGGGGATCCTAATTCCACTCCATTCATGTTACGGAAAAATAAAAGTCATCGACTTCAAGAAGAAAAAAGTTTTAAACAAAGATATTGGATACCATAACTGGTGCTCTCTCTTTGCATACCATGTGCATGTACTGTAAATTTGAGCCATGTAAAAAAAAATTACTTACCCATAACTCTGTCATGCTTAAAAATCAGGGCCCAATTTCTGGAAACATCTTTAGTCCCTTATAACAGAATCAACCTCAGCACACTATTTTTGATTTGGTATAAATTGTGTACCGCGTAATAGTCTCTTTGAAAAGAGTTTTGTTCAAACTTAAAGGAAATAATTATTAACTAAACAAGATGTTTTATAAACTCATATTTAAAAAAGTAATTTGGCTAAATTCATAAGATACTTAAGTGGGTTTAACGCTTAAGAAATTTTGAGTAATTGAGGCCAGGCTTAGATTAATTTTAAAAATTAGCCTTCGCGATAATACTTACTAAAAATATGACAATTTATTTTCAGAAGCTTGTCAAGTCTTCATAGTGAAAACATTAGACAACAAATATAATTTATGCAGACCATTACAGTGGACGGACGCTAGGAATTGTTCTGAAGTGTGACGTGAAAATCATGACGTTAAACAGAAAAAGATTTCAGGGAAATAGAAATTTTGTTTGGTTGTTTTTTTATGTGATTTTGTGTGTGATATTATCGATGTTAATCATGAACTGATTTTAAATTGATTTATTTGTGTTCCTAATTTTAGATTTGTACATGTATGTGTATAGATTTGTTGCATGTCTCGATTTCTTCTAAGGCCAAAAAAAAAATGGTTTGGTTAGGGTTACATCCTTTTCAAGAACAGGTAGGGTAGGTAAGCTTTTTATTTATTTTTTTATGGAGCTTAATATAAGAAAGTAATTATCATTGGAGAATGGTGTTAAAGTAATCGTCTGTATAAAGCTTTAAAGCTACATATTAAAACACACTTATTCTTTTATCTAATTTTATACCAACTGATTTTCAAAAACGGTAGATTCGGGTCCTATTTGGTAGTTCTGGTCAGGTAACCCAAACCAAATATATTGAAGTTTTAACCTTGATGTAAATCAGATTTTTGTTGGGGCAAAAGAATTAAAATTGTTGGTTTCTGATTTTAATGCCAAAAAGGAAAGGGTTGATAGGTCAGAATTATTTTTTTAGCATTGTAGTGCCTTCATATAACACATTTTCACACATTTTGGAATGAAACTGCTGATTTTTTTTATAAAAAATAGGGTTGTGTAAATATTTAGGGAGGGCAGGGAATTTGCTTTTGTTACTCCTAATACTACAAAATCATAGGCTTTCAATTTAGTCATTAGCTGAAAGGATTTTCTGAAGTTTTATTTAAATGGGCAAAGAACTTTCCATAGTTGATATATATATATATATAGGCTTTCTTAGTATTAAGTTCTCAAAGTACATAAATGACCACTGTTCAAGGAAGTTTATCATGTCTAAGTGGCATCCATTTTCGATTCCAATTAGGTAATACATGTATATGAAACCTTCCCATAAATTGTACAATGTAAATAGGTTGTCAACATTATATATACGTTATGGGTTTAGTAGGTGATGAAATATGGTACGAGCCTCGTTATCACCTGTTATGGTTTTCTTGGCCTCATATTTCCATAATAGGTCACGGACTAACTAGGCAACTCATAATACTAGCGGAATAAAGATTGTCTTCAGAAGATCGTCTATCCGTATCACAGTCACATGCATCAAATAATTGAGGTAAATTAACCTGTAAACATTACAGTATTTTTTTACAAAATTCATATGCACTATTTATTTCCCACTAAAATAAAGTATCTTGTTATTGCAATTTTGAATTGTGTTGTAAATATATAACAAGATACTTTATTTTAGTCCTTCCAATCAATGATTTTTCCGCATGTTCATTTTTTTTAACCCTTTTATATTGGTTGAAAATATATTTTTATAAATAAAAAAACCTCAATGAAAATTTTATTCTATTTTTCAGATTTAAAGTAATAAAAAACGATTTTCTTAATAAACATATTCAATTGAAAATCATGAATGTACGACTTTTTGTCATACTTTAATAATTGTCGAGTTATGCCCCTTATCTGACCAGCTGTTCTTCATTATTTCAGATAGAATGAACTCTCATTATGATGAAGATATATTAGTTTTTCATTCTGATAAATGTATTTTATTCCCAATCATTCCATTCCCGTTTCGGACGTCAACCCTTATGAAAAGAAGTCTATCACAATAAATGTGTATCAAGTTGAAAGCAAAACCCAAAACGGTCAAGTTTAGTTATTGTATTCACTCTCATGCCTCTGTTGTAAGCAGTTAGAATCAGGTCAAATTCTTATCGTATCCCCTACTACTTTTTCTGCCTTGTTGACACACTCGTTTCTGATCAATGACTTTTGAACAACCTGGTGTAGAGGCTTCAATCTTGGTATGCATATTGGTCATGGTCAGTAGAGGACCCACGGTGATTTTTGGGGCTCATAGGTCACTTTAAAAGAAAAATGGGCACTCACGACAGCTGACCTATTTAAAAATTCGGAATTCAATTTTTAGTAAAAATCAAAAATCAAATTATTTATCTTATAAAGGAAATGCATTAATTATGATTATCTTTTCTCATTGCAAGAGTAATAGTTTTCATATTGTACATATTCCATAAAATGAATAGCATTCCATTCTATTTAGTTGGTAATTCATAGATTTATATAAACGGGGTATGTAATTTTTCTTCAATTCACTCACAATTAGTTTTCTATTTTTCACAAATCATGACCTCAATTTTTCGTAATCTTTTCATGAAATCTTGTAAATGTTTGTATATAAATCAGAATATTTGTATACACAGCTCATGTTTTTTGCTCAGTTATTTTTGTCCCATAAATTTTTTATATCTATAATTTCCCTCGGATTATTAAAATTCTCTAGAATACATATACCCAGTACTGAAAATAAAATTTACCAAAAAGAAGAAAATATTCGTGGTCATAAATGCTTTTTGATTCATTAACGGAAATATCCTGTTCATTGAATGTAGAATGTTTGTAATGTGATATTAGAATCGTTGCAAAACTATGCATAAATTTATGGCGAGATGTAGCATTCGAAAATAGTTCACATACAAATAGCTGTTCCGAAGGTAGTTACGTTAAAAACAAGCTGGGGCCTGCAAAGTTATACCAGGCTTTGAAGAACTGGTACATAACGAGTTCTATAGAAAATGTTAGGAATTGTGTTTAATTATGGTAATATTAGGTATCAACAGCCTAAACAAATGAAGGCCGAAGAGTCGATCGCTAGTCTCCGTGAGGGCAGAAGTGCGATGCCCAAAAAAGAACAGAGTGCAGCACCCTACCGTAACTCATTTAGCTCAAGCCCTGCTGCACCTTGTGCTACAGCCATACAATGTAGGTTTTGTAAACGACAGGTCTAAATGTACACCTGGGGCCCTGTTTTAATCCCGAGTCCTAAACCTAATACCTAGTGCTTGGGGACACCCTCAAAGTTATTGGCAGAATTTATACGATTTTGATAGGTTTATTGAAATGCCCAAAACAGTGTTTCCCCTGGAAATTTACAATCTTGATTGAAACGGGCCTGCAGGCTTTTTAAACATATTTAGTCATTTCTTATCTGAAGCTCTTTTCTAAATTGTTCATAGTCAAATTACAATTAAGTGCAAGCTTTTTAAAACATAAGTTTATGTATTAAAATTATTTTCAGTCAAGTATTTAAGTGTTGGTGTTATTGCATCATAATGACCAATGAGATAATTAACTTGGGAAAATGATTTAGAAAGATAAGAAAAGACTGTTTAATGAATGTGCATTACGGTAATCAGTAAATACAGAGCAATTTATTTAATCTGTGTTTTTAAATTAAATGTATTTGTATTCTGTTTGCATTTATTTGTACAGTATTGTGTATTTTGAATTCAGCGCAGATATTTCCTATATGTTTGTTATATATATATAATGCATGCGTGTTTTTTTTCATTCAAAAGCTAGGTCATTATTAAGGTTCCAGTTCGGGCTTTTATCTGAAACTGTAAATGAATGTCAAGAGTATTTTACATGATATTTGGCATGTTATTTTTACCCAATAAATATATTTGCCGTTATACAATGCCTTTTGTTGTTCATTCGTGAACATGATTATACAATCTCAATCGGCCATGATGGCTCCAATGCACTGGGCCGATTTCGCGAAACTCCATAAGTCTATTATCTGCTTGTGAAAAATCTTGAAGAGTTAATGAAACAACATAAGCTGAGCCTGATAACACCCAATATTTATTTAATTGATTATTTTATGGAGAAATTATACTTTCCAAACTTGCTTCGAGATCATTATTTGATTGCCATATCATATGGTCCTTGGCCAAAAATGAGTATTCGGATTATCGCATTCAGACATACTGAATGTCTTTAAATATTTCACGAGTGTGACCATGCCAACTTTCAAAAATTGCTGGGTGCACCGCTTGCACCATTTTAAGAAAATATGGTGAAAACATCCTTGTTGGTCAATTTAAAAAATTTAGAAGCCCTGTTTACGAATATAGGCTATCAAAGATTATCAGTTGACTGTGATCCACTGTAGAAGAATTAAGCAAATAAATCACAATACTGGTACAATTTTTGTCGTCGGATCACTTTCCGCTGGGTATCAGCAATTAATTACGATGGTAGCATTTCTAATTAGGAGCTGATTTAACATTAATTTTGTATCAAAAAGAATCTCAATTGGCTAAGATGGCTCTAATGCACTGGGCCGATTTCGCGAAACTCCATAAGTCGATTATAACACGATTAAGCTAATCTCACTATTTTTGTTCTTCTGTAATTTTTTGAAATAGTTCCTTTTAAGGAAGTATTTTGACTGTTTAGTAAAGTTTTCTGTCTGATAATCATAAAAAAATAAGTTTTATTTATCAAAACCAGGTAAGAAATTTTGCTAAATGAAATAGGCTACTTAAGAAGTTTTGAGAAATTAGGGTGGCTTACAAATTGCCACATCGTGAAATATAAATTGACAGAATACACATCAAGGTTTACGAAGTTGTAAAGTTGTAACAGACTAACACAGGGGAAGTTACTGACAGGGCGATTGCTATATGCCCATCTTTCGGGGAAATAACAAAACAAAAACACAACTTCAGATTTACATGAGCTACCTGGAGAATGTTAGGAACATCGCGGCATTGATGACATTTTTATACATGCACCCTTATGTTAAAATATGTCAAAGCTTTATTCGACCCAAACTCAAGTAATCACATCTGAATAAGATGTCCAGAGAAAGTTGGGAACATGGCACCATCGATGGCGTTGCTGTCAGACTCTGCGATGTGCTGGACCCAGATGTCCTGGCCGGCCTTCAGCTCCAAAGTGACAGTTGTCCCCGCCATGCTGTACTGGCTGTTGTCACCAGTGCGCACCTTGCTCACCGCCTGACCGTCTGTAAAAAAGATGATAAGACCATATTATTTAACTCCACATTTTTTAATTGATGAATTTGGCGAGATGTGATAGAAATTTAAAGCAACCCTAATAATGCTACCTTCTGTTAGGTTAATAAAACATGACCATTTGAAGAATATGCAAGTCATTTAATGTTTTATAGGACATAAATGTGGTTGCTATGGCAACAAAGACAGCAAAAAAAAATAATATTAATGACTGAATCCTGCAACAACACAAGAACTATGCAAGCTGCTGCAATGAAATTTGATATGATGATAGAGGGCCATCAGAATATTAAACAAGAGGGCTATGATGGCCATGATGGCCCTAAAACGCTCACCTAAGCAAAGGGCCGCAACTCTGTAATAAAGCATAAATTAAAATGTTGCAATTTAAACATATCTTAACTGAGGACAATGCCTTGTTTTATATTTGTAGAAGGTCACCCAAGGAAGCTTCCTGTTAAGTTTCATTGAATTTTGACTGGTAGTTTCAGAGGAGATGTCTTTTAAAGCAAAACAGGAAGTCGGTCATTTTGTTGTTGTTGTTGTTGTTGATCAATCTCAATGCCTTGTTGTATTTTTGTAGAGGGTCATGCAATGAAGCTTCCTGTAAAGTTTCAGTGAATTTGGACGAGTAGTTTCAGAGAAGATGTTTTTTTAAAGCAAAACAGAAAGTTGGCCATTTTGTTGTTGTTGATGATCAATTGTGACCCCTTGCTGTATTTTTGTAGAAGGTCACCCAAGGAAGCTTCCTGTAGAGTTAAATTGAATTTTGACAGGTAGTTTCAGAGGAGATGTTTTTTAAAGCAAAACAGGAAGATGGCCATTTTGTTGTTGTTGTTGCTGATCAATGGTGACCCCTTGTTGTATTCTTGTAGAAGATAGATAGATAGATATATTTCGGCATAGGAAGCATATACATAGTTAACAACATAACATAGGATAAAATAATGAGCATTATTAAATACTATATCACATACGAGAAAACTATGACATACACACCAACACCAAGGATAACACGAAAAAGGGCAAGCCCTTATTTCCATTGTGGTCCTTTGTATTGGCGGCATGACACAGAGAGACGGACCTAAATATAATCATGTTTAAAAGTACTATTGAGTCATAAAAATGTATTTCACAGTCAAATCTTGATTTAGTGACACTCCTGTTTGCAGCTAGGATTTAAAACACATTTCTAAAACTGTAAAAAGATATTAGCAAACAATTTAAAATCCTGAGCCGAAATAGGTAAAAACAATTTTAAATACTGTTCATAAGATGCCTTCTGATGGCAACCTTAAAACTTTGTAACCTGTTGATCTCCGTTAACTCTACAGGTAAATCATTCCATAGTTTAATTCCAGAGAAAGCAAAGGACTTAGAGCCATGACTTTTGACTTTAGGTCAATTTTTATCTTAAAAACATGACACAACATTATCCGTTCAACTCTTCTGTGGAACGGTAACCAGCTAAGGGACTTAAAGTGGGATGGGTCAATATGGGCTCTGGAATCCAAGTCAAGTACAAATCTCATTATAAGGTCATCCAAGACAAAGCAAAACAGGAAGTTGGCCAGATTGTTGTTGTTGTTGTTTTTGATCAAGCGTAACGCTAAACTTGACTAGCTAAAAGTTACAAAGTCCAAAAATACTAAAATATCCTACCCTACCCTTTCAAATGTGTGACTCAAAAACCCGTTAGATATATTGAAGGCATTATCCATTTATTGTCTGTGAAATTTTTTTAAAATCAATCCAAGAAAAGTTGAAGAAGCTATGTCCAATTCTCAAAATCAACCAAATTCCATCAAAATTTATGTTTTAACCAGCATCTTTAGGAACATTATGTGGAGAAGGGTATAAGATGAACAAGTTTCCCAAATTTCAAAGTGATAGCTTTGATAGTGTCCATGTAAGTGACCTAAACACAAAACTTAACCAATGCCTCCGACTACGTCAGCAATGATGACAATCAAGTGACAACAATAGCTCGTCATTCTTTTCAAAAATCAGACGAGCTAAAAATAAAACAGTTGTCAAACAGTCCATCTGTGAGAGAGCAGCTTTAAGTTAGGAAAAGACTCAAGATATTTTATGAGTACTGGCCAGAGTTTGCAGTGTCTACACGGGGCTAGTGCAACTTATATATTCTGTCAATTTCACTTACCTCGCATGATTTCAAGTCCCGCCCATCGGGCAGCCCTCATGTACAGGGAGACAGAGAACTCGTAGGTGCCGTCATATGGAGCCCGGAATTCCCCGTGTCTGTTGTCATATGCATTTCCGAGGTTTGTGATGACCTGAAAACAACAAGACCTTTTTCAAACGAGTTACATTCAGAAAAAACTGCAGTTTATCTTTTGCACAACATCTAACCAGCTCATTTTCTTTTTAATATTTTGTTGGAATTTCATAGGCACTAGCAGGTCCAAATGAGGGAAGAGGCGCACCCAATACACGGCCCTCCTAAAATATTAATTACGCTCAATTACACCATTTCCGACTAGAAACTGTTAAAATTTTCATAGGGGACTACCCAAAACCCAACATTTTAAAAGTCAAAAGCGTACGCCCTTAATTTATGCCCCCTCTAACATCAAATCCTGGATATGCCCCTGAGGGGTGCAAATGCAATGTTGACATTAAAGACAAACACATCCCTTGACCATTTTTTCCAGCCGAGTAAAAACACAGTGGCGGATCTAGCAGGGAGGCGCAAGGGCATGTGTCCCCCCCATGTTGGCTAGCAAATGAATCCTTAATATACAAAATGCACCTTATTTCAACCTTGAATTGATACCTCAATAATTCAAATTCCTGATAAATATATCAAGTTTTTTTTCATAAGTTTGTCCACTGCATAAGATGTGTAAAAGTATATTTTGTATGGGGGTTGAAATGCACCGACGATTATTTACGTGTGTTTTCAAAACCTCAGTGAAATAATTATTGTGACGCTGTCACCCCCCCCCCCCATTATGAATTCCTCGCTTCGTCACTGTAGCAAGCGCACGAGGAATTTCTTTACTGCTGATCATGTGAAACATAATCCGTACCAGGTAAACAGTGCAAACATACACGAATAATAGTCATACACAAAATCATAACATACTTCATTGACATTACACTTACCTGGGAACAAAGAGCATAAGGTACTTAATACTGAATATGAACCAACAACAACTGCAGGCTCCAGCTCGACCGATGTTTATTATTGAACAGCGCATGCGCGCACGAACACCCTACCGAGCAGTACTAAGATATTGGTCACCGTGTAGGAAATCATGCAGATATGCAATCTCATACGTAGTGATCTCCCTTGACGAATTTGTGCGTTTGGCTTTTGGGAAATGACAGGTAATCAGATGAAATGACACGAGCTACAAAACAAAACTTAAAACCCTACAGAACAATACAACTTTGAAGAACTAATACATGTAACAGTCTAACCTGCGACTAAATGCTAACCTTGACAAAGAGATTCGTCAAATAGATATTGCGATGTTAAGCTTTTGGAAAGCGTTCTTTAAACATACATTGCATTGTAAACCGTGTGGAAAAAGAGGTTGTCAGCAAAGAGTATAATGTTAACGTTAAGCTTCCGGACAAAGATATCGTCAATGGAGAATACAATGTTAACCTTCCGAACAAAGACATCGTCACTGGGAAATACAATGTTAACCTTCCGGACAAAGACATCGTCACTGGAGAATACAATGTTAACCTTCCGAACAAAGACATCGTCACTGGGAAATACAATGTTAACCTTCCGGACAAAGACATCGTCACTGGAGAATACAATGTTAACCTTCCGGACAAAGATATCGTCACTGGAGAATACAATGTTAACCTTCCGGACAAAGACATCGTCACTGGAGAATACAATGTTAACCTTCCGAACAAAGACATCGTCACTGGAGAATACAATGTTAACCTTCCGAACAAAGACATCGTCACTGGAGAATACAATGTTAACCTTCCGAACAAAGACATCGTCACTGGGAAATACAATGTTAACCTTCCGGACAAAGACATCGTCACTGGAGAATACAATGTTAACCTTCCGGACAAAGATATCGTCACTGGAGAATACAATGTTAACCTTCCGGACAAAGATGTCGTCAATGGAGAATACAATGTAAACCTTTCGGACAAAGATATCGTCAATGGAGAATGCAATGTTAACATTCTGAACAAAGAGATTGTCAGCAAAGAATACAATGTTTACCTTTTGAAAAGATAGATCTTCAATAAGGAATACAATGTTAGCCTTCTGAACAAGAGATCGCTAGCAAAAAATACAATGTTTACCTTCCGAACAGAGAGATCGTCAGCAAAGGATACAATGTTAACCTTACAACGAGTTCGTCAACATTAAATGAAATGTAAACCTTTCGAACAAACAGATCGTAAGCGGGGAATACAATGTTATCCATCTTAACAATATGTGATCGTCAACATAGGATGAAATGTTAACTTTCAGAACAAAAATATCGTCAAGCGAGAATACAGAGTATGCCTTCTGAACAGAGATCTTTAACAGAGAATAAATTGTAAACATACTGGACAAAGAGTTTGTCAATGGAGAATACAATGTTAACATTCTGAACGATTGTGCTTTTGAAACGATTTCAATCCATAGTGAATAGTAAACGACAAATTATGCCGATTGTCAATAAACTCAAAAATACAACTAAACATGTTTTCAAACTGTTTTTACTTATATCCTGTCTACCATGTTTAGCCCAAGCATATCGGACACTGCGCTGCGCTTTATGTCTTTAATTAATATTCTGTTTAGCTAAAATGTACCTTGTCAAATGGGACCTGTTGCTGGGTGCCAAGGGAGGCAATGTCGTGTGTCAGCACGGCGGAAAACGCCACGGGCGGATGTCTACCGGGGCACCCACATGTCACTGAAAAAATACCAAACGCTATTACCACCATACGTAATGTGCCAGTGGGGGAGGCAATGTCGTGGGTCAGCACGGCGGAAAACGCCACGGGCGAATGTCTCCCAGGGCACCCACATGTCCCTGAAATATACCATGCGCTATTACTACCAAACGTAATGTGCCAAGGAAGGCAATGATCTTGGTCAGCAAAGCGGATGTTACCGGGACAGCCACAGGTCACTGAAAAATATCGAACAAAATTACTGTGACGTTTATACCACCATATATTCTGTGCAAAGGAAGGCAATACCGTGGGTGACGCTTGGCACTGAAACCACAGGGGCAGGGTGCATTGTTTTGACACAACCCTTTGACCACGCCCCTCCCACCCCCATTTAAAAAAAATAATCCCAGACATATTAATAATGGTGGGGGAACTGTTACTAATGAAATATTACAAAAAAAAATCCCCCATTATTATTAATAAGTCTGGGGTTGCTTTTTTTTAAATTCGGGGGGGGGGGGAGGTCGTGGTCAAAGGGTTGTGCCAAAACAACGCACCCTGCCCCTGTGACTGAAACATGCCAAACGATATTTCTTCGACATGCATTGTGTGCTAAGGGGTGCAATGCCATGGATAAGCACGGTGGAAAACGCCAAGGGCGCATGTCTACCCATTCTCATTCTAAGAGGTTTCATAATGATAAATCCAACTCATCTATGGAGTACGCATAGCATCATCACTCTGGTGAACGAGAATGATTTTAACCGCGACACTAACATGTTATTGAAAAATGCCAAAACTGTATTACTTTGACATTTGCATCACCAAATGATATGGGCCAAGGAAAGATATGTCGTGGGTCAGCAAATATCACAAGGGGGCATTTTGACAGGCCTAGTGAGCCCTCAATCCGGGCAATCGGAACTCCTCGGCTAGTATCAAGATATGGCTTGTCAATCTCGAAGCTTGCCGGAGATGGCCGAGTTGTTACGATTGCAATCCGGGAAATAGACTTGGCTGGATTTTTCCCAATGGATTTTTAATGCCAGGGACACTCCTGACCTCAAGGAGATTTATGAATTTTATTGCTCACGGGATGGGTATTATATAGCAAACGTTTGTTCGAATTGTTTATGTGTGAATGTCGCCCGCCTCCACATGTGAATAATATATCACATATGTTGGTGAAAGCGATTTGCCAATGGAAGAGGAACAAGAGCTGTCACAGTATGTGACGAATGCCCCCGATTGTGACATTGACCTATGAACAAGGTCAGTACATGAAAAGTTGATCTTGCCTTTACATGTCAAATACATATGGCAAGTTATTTTAAATTGCCTCTAAACATAAAAAATACCACCCATAGTTGACAACCCACACTGTTATGTCCTTATATATGCAGCATTCCATTGTGAATAAACACCCAAGTGTGACCTTGACCTTTGAGATAGGGACACGGGTCTGCCATGCGACACGTCGTCTTGGTATCTGGAACACATGTGGCAAGTTATTTTAGAATCTGTCCATACAAGGGAAAGTTACAGCCCGGACACGACAACTTATACTCTATGTCCTTATATGCAGCACTCTGTTGTGAATAAACACCTAAGTGTGACCTTGACCTTAGAGGTAGGGACACGGGTCTTGCACGCGACACGTCATCTTGGTATGTGGAACACATGTGGCAAGTTATTTTAAAATCTGTCCATACAAGGGAAAGTTACAGCCCGGACACGACAACCTATACTCTATGTCCTTATATGCAGCACTCCATTGTGAATAAACACTAAGTGTGACCTTGACCTCTGAGGTAGGGACACGGGTCTTGCACGCGACACGTCGTCTTGGTGTGTGGAACACATGTGGCAAGTTATTTTAAAATCTGTCTATACACGGGAAAGTTACAGCCCGGACACGACAACCTATACTCTTTGTCCTAAATGCAGCATTCCATTGTGAATAAAGACTAAGTGTGAACTTGACCTTTGAGGTAGGGGCACGGGTCTTGCACGCGACACGTCGTCTTGGTATGTGGAACACATGTGGCAAGTTATTTTAAAATCTGTCCATACAAGGGAAAGTTACAGCCCCGACACGAGTTATTGAGCCGGACACACGGACGGACGGAAGAACGGACGGACAGACGGACGGACGGACGGTGCGATTTTAATATGCCCACCTTCGGGGGCATAAAAACAATAAAATGCAGTTCAAAGCAGTTTGAAATTGAAACATTTAAATAATTTAAACGCAAATAGCAAGAGTCCAATAAGAACACTTCAAATCAAAGTTTTTGTTTATTTTAATGGAAGAACGACCATAATAAAATGATTTTAAAGGGACTTGCTCATGTTTTTGCGAACCCACGCCGGTACGCGCACAAGGACTT
This sequence comes from Mya arenaria, assembly GCF_026914265.1. Classification (NCBI taxonomy): domain Eukaryota; kingdom Metazoa; phylum Mollusca; class Bivalvia; order Myida; family Myidae; genus Mya; species Mya arenaria. The sequence continues at coordinate 51,356,980 of NC_069135.1, forward strand.
ATACACACAGATATTGATTGCTTAAAGATGCACTCTTACTCCCAAATAAGATTTATCACTATTAATACGATTGTTTTGATATACCAGAAAGGATGAATAAATGTTGAAAACAATGGTTCTTATGAAGGCTAACGAGTTTAATTTGAAAGAAATGTGAAGAAAACACGGCATTTCTATCTTATAGTAGATCACTGTAAATCTTTTAGCATTCACTAATAATTTAATATTATTGCGTTTTCATCTTTTAAATACCCGGTTACAATCTTGTTGTCAGTAATTAATATTTTCCATAAATGCATTATTAAGTAAGTAGTTAAAGGTTTATCACTCAAAATTTATGTTTCTTATAAATGTGTATTTATTGATTTTGAATAAGAGTGTTACCATGGTTACTTTAACCTTAAACCATCATGTTGAATCGCGTTACTAATTCTACAAACATCGTCGACTTCAAAGACATTTTTAGCATATATCCACTTTTGTTGAAGGGTTCCAGCTTTAAGTATTTTAGTTTTAACACTCTTAATGAATTGCAATACTTTACTTCGCCATATATAGAATAAATACATTTTTCAAAATTACAAGAGTGTCCCTTTAAAGAAGGAAAGTCACACATTCATGACAATGCAACACTCACAGACTGGTATTCAATATTGATCGTAATTGGATCTAAGAACGATGTAGCTAATCGGATTACTCGATATAAACGAACCAATACAGTGAATGGAGTCAATGATGTATGGCCATAAGATTGACAAAAGTCGCATATTGAATACCACCCTGCAGACAAAGGTTTGAACATAGTCGAACTGTGAACGCAAGACTGGTTTTACGCATTCTCTTTTGATATTGGGTTATAGCGGTCATGCAATAAGCCGGCGCTATTGACTTTTTCTCAATGTTACACTTGGGTTTACAAGTAGTTCTCAATAAAGCTCTTGAGCCATTTATTATTTCGACTGAGTGGCAATTTCATCTGAAAAGACCTTTGAGTTGCACTTCAGTGGCCGGCATTTCCTGGCTGAAGTCATTATCTTTCTTTAAGTGGCTCGATGGTCGTTAAATGGATATTCAAGTTTCAAGTTTCAAAGTTTATTGGCAGATCGGCAATCGGATATTAACTTAATTATTTCTTGATTTCATGTAATTTACATATTTTCATGTTAAAGACACTGAACTTTTCTTTATATTTGGCTATGAAAATTTTAGGAAATGACTTAAGATATGTTATAAGCATCGCATTTTATCTCAATAAACTTGGGATTCCAAGCCAAACGTGTCATGTCACGAACATATTTCTTCGCCCAACTTCACAACACGTAAATAAAATGGTAAACCGTTAAACAAACCGGTGGCCCAAATTTCTCTAGTAATCCTAAGCATACCAACCTTACTTATTTCGTTTAGCAAACTTACTGACAATCTTAAATTTACATAATTTAACAAATAAATGTCATTATTTTAAAGACACTTTCATTTCAAAGTTTCAGTATTCTTCAAAATGAGGCAATTACACAAAATTATACCAAGATCTTAGATTGATCCAGTTAAAAGGGACTTAAAATTTTACCCAATAACTCGAAAATCCTTAGGCGTCACAAGCTTAAGAATCTTATTTAAATAAGCCAAATTACTGACTTAAACTTGATTTTATAAAGTCAAAACAAATAGTTGTTAATGAGAATCATAAGAATATTATCAATTTCCTTAGACACGCTTGAGTGATTCCATTCAGTATGTGGGTCAACTATTTTTATCGTCCAATCAAAGCATTGTGATTCTGCGCAACGAGGAAGCAGCTGCATCATGTCTTTAGAATACAACCTGCATTTGCAGCCAATGAAATTGCAAACGGGCAATCATGAAGTACAAGGCTTAAATTCCTTTTGCGTGTGTTGAAAGGTCCGCTTACTGCCACTCATCCGATACACAATTCCTCCGTCAAATTTTGCATTGACAACCTGCCAGCCAATGAGGTTGTATTCTAAGTCAGTTACCTATCTAAATTAAAAAGGGCTCGTTTGCTACACTCATTCCGCCCATTATTAGTCATTAAGATTTCAATACACGTCATCTAACTATTTCTTAATAGAAGCAGATGACGAGTATAAGATGAAAAATAATAAATACACGCTTGTCGTTGCTTCCTTGACCTTGGGCCAAATTCAATATCCACTTAGTTTTAACTTAAATTTAAAGGCGCACACTATAGGTTAATGTTATTTTTGAAATGTTATTGCATAAAAGCCATTATCATGTTAACTTTAACTCATGTTTGACTAAAATGATCAAAACAAAACAACATTTGATTTGTGTTCGGATAAAGATATAAGCGATAGTTTAGCGCTTTTTTAACTAGATAGATTGAGGCAATGTAGCCATTAATAAAAAAATAAAAACATTTATAAAGGCAACCCTAACCGCACATTTATTACTATTTTTTAGTTATTTTTAAAAAAAAATCCATTTTATTAATTATTGTTATTATTATTTATTTATTTTATTATTATTTTGGTTTTGAGTTTGTAGGTCGCAGGCCTACTGAATTGAGTAGCGCAACTCGAAATCAGGCATCGTGAGATCTTTTTGTCATAACATGTTAGAAAAAATCTAGCGCGAGGTTACACAATCAAACGTGTAGTGAAACGTATGATATAGTGCGGTTTAAAATAGTGGGACTTAAAATACCACTTAACTGAAATACGTTCATAATATTGCAACGTTAATGTGACTTTGAAAGAACGCCGGAGAGTCTGAAACAAATATTGGTAAGGAACCGAGGGGATAAGATAATAATGCAGAAAATTGAAAAGAGTTGACTAAAAGACCCAGTGCCCCGGCTGTACTTTACCTACAACAAATAGTCAAAACGTCCTCAACCAATATCGGGATTCATCTAATTAACTTTACGCTAGTCTGGAGATTCTTCCCTTGTACTATCGTTATAGGTAATCTACAGAATATCAGTAAGCAGGATACCAGACAAACTTTACACTAGCAATAAACTCGCGCGATGAAAGCAAGATTCATATAATTATCCTAGTACATATAGGTTTATCGGTTACTGTTATGAAATTAGTTTATTGTATTCAAAAGCATCACTTTACATAACCTATTCTTAGGTAATGACAGGCACTTTTCAGTTACAGCTTGGGGCCACTAAAACTATTTTTGGATTCAATTTTCTCTGCCTATGAACAGAAATGTAGAAAAAAGTAAAATCACGAGTGTCGAGCCCACAGCCTTTCCATGCTTTCAACGTTTTCAATTCACATAGAACCAAACATCTAACAGACCAGAAATCCGTCTGGCAAATAAGTTGTGTGGCTTGTGAGTCTTCCTTGTTGCTTGATCCAATTACAGTCAGTTTTGAACTGGTGTTCAGCGCGTTCATTCAAGAAATTTTAAACCATCCGATATACATTCTGAACTGGGTTTTTTTTATTAAAGGGACACACTCATTATTTATATTGGCAACGACTTTTTTCTCCCAATTTTTTTGAATTGGATTTATTTAAATTACTTTGCTGAACAAACACTAAATATCAGCTAGCTGATCTTTGTATGAGCAGAATATTGTTAATCAAACCCTCAAATATATATATATATATTTTCAATAGCAGAACAGAACAGAACAGAACACTTATATTTTTTACTTAAGCATAAACAGCTCATCGTCACACACAAATACACACATAATCAATAAGTACTTACTTTATTACAATATAATGCATTTTAATTTTAAAAAAAGTTGTAGTATTTATAGTGTTTTTTTTTAAAAATAACTCACGAAAAGAAGTCAATAGCGTTACTTATGTTTTTCGGCAAAAAAGAGTATTGTCATGGACAAAAGATTTCTAATTTCAACATTTAATGATATTTTACCATTGAAACAAGCATTTTCTTCACATTTCTCACCAAATTATTATTGTCGATATTTATTTAAAAAATGCAATAGGGTCCCTTTAAAGCATGCATAATACAATTTGAAATTCTTCGTCTTCACCAATAAATCGTTTACATTGGTTTAGACGGAGTTCAAACACAGTGCAAATTTGAATTTTACTGATCACTTCCTTGAGCTTATGTTCCGTTAAAAGCCTCTCATATTCTTTATAATAATATAACGTATTTTAAGAACATGGATACCTTCAAATGATTGGTTAAGGTCTCAAATAAATATTAAAATACATACCTGCAAAATCTGAAATGAACCGGTTCAAAAATCCGGTCAAACACGTGCAGCCAATCAGGTCAAACACAGGCAGCCGATCAGTTGCAGAAACAGACTTGTTTTCACAATCGATATAAATAAAATCTAAATCCGTAAATACATTTGCAATGAAACGTATAATTCTGACACCTGGCACTCCTTATGCATATCAGAGATAATGCAAATCAAGAAGTGTACGTGAACTTGTATGTGTAGATGCATGTACATATGAAAGTTGTGTTTAAAGGGACACAACATATAGGTTGTTGCAATAAATAAATAAACTCTTTTTAATGCATTATTATGCTTTAAAAAGTTACTTTTATTATCAAAGCAAAAAAGTATATTATTTGTGTACTGATAAAAAATATTGATACATTTATTAATATATAGCGACGTGGCTAATAAATTAACCAGTTAAAATGACACCAAAATACCGCTGATATTGTTTTGTTTGTATATGAATCGTGTTTGTTTTTGTATTGATCATTAAAGCTCGGGGACTACATCGGAACAATTCGGCCAATTTATCCCGAAACTTACCGGAGATGGCCGAGTGTTACGATTGGATCAATACGATAAATGTGTTAAGGATATTTTTACAATCGGAACACCTCGTCCAATATCCAACAGAATTGAAGCCTGTCGGAGATGGCTGAGTGTTACGATTAAATCAATACGATAAATGTGTTTAGGATATTTTAACAATCGGAATACCTAGGCAATTATTCAACATAATTGAAGCTTGCCGAAGATGGCCGAGTTGTTACGATTGGACCAATACGATAAATGTGTTTAGGATATTTTTTTCAATCGGAACACCTCGGCCATTATACAGATATGAAGCTTGCCGGAGATAGCCGAGTTGTTACGATTGGATATGTTAGGCCAGGAAATTTACGACCTTAAGCCTTAAGATGTTTATTGAAACGGGACTCAGGTTAACATAACATGATCTATGTGATCTATTTCTTCATACAGTATGTTGCTATAATGGTCATACCACTCCTCCGGCTTTATAAACCCATCCTCAAGTTACTTCCTCAAGTTCAAAGAAACGAAAAAACAATCTTCAGTTATGTAATTCATGAGGTTCAATTTGTCAAGAAGAGTATTTTAATTATTTTTTTCAGATAACATTTTTTTTATTTCCCTCGATAGCAGCACAGACTAATAAATCAGTCCGTGATAGCATTGACAACAAAATGTATCGTGCACTCAATGTACCCGTATCCTTAAAGATTAATAATCTCGTAATGGATAAAAAAAATAAGCTGATAAAATAATTAAAATGAACTTCCTGCAATATACGATATCCTCAACATATTTCAGATTTTTAGTTACGACTACCGCCGTCAGCGATTTGGCGCGTTAGCTAACGTATCACTATGAGATGGTTCATACTGCTGAAGAGGCGGGCGTATACCCTCGCAAAGCATCCATACATTAACCGTTTGAATTTTTCGCTTCGACCGTCCAATAATATACATGTAGTTTTTTTTTTAATTATGGTAGCCAGAACGGCGCAAAGACAAACGAAACTCTTTGAAGAGCTAAAACTGGCTGTCCAAAGACGTCGTTGAGGTGGCTTAAATTGACCGTCTCATTAGTGCAAATGGCTATGCGATGGCAAATACGTGATCTGGTGAAAGCATAATTGACTGTCAACCCCGGGTTCGAAGGTTCGTTTCCCACTTCATTTCTCATTTCATGTCATTGGTTGTCCGGTTAGCGAAGTGGTTAGCGCACTCGCTTCTCAATTAGGCGACGACCCGGGTTCGATTCCGGGCCTTGGCGTATATGAGTTTGGTTTGTGGTCACCAAGCCGGACAAGTGGGTTTCCACCGGGCACTCCGGTTTACCCCACAACACAAGACCACACTCTCACATAGAATCATGCCAATGAGAGTGATTATTATTATGTTGTAAATAACTTGTTTCACAATCGTTGTAAAATAAATAAATTTAAACTAAACTTCATTTCCAAAACTACTCATCGTCCCCAGGATTGGTCGTTAAACGGGGTTCCCGTGTGACAGTGTTAACACTGGTCCATGAGGCCCTTAGCAGCGTAACAGTGTGGAAATGCACTATGCCTCATAACCTAACAAGGCTGTTATTCCCACTGGTGGCCGATGCACATACATATGCCAGTGGCGTCGTAAAATAAACGTACACCCCACCCACTTCCGCCCCAGCATTGAGATCGTGCTTTGATTGGCTGATTCAATAACGTGTTTCTTAAGTATACATGCATTTGCAAATAAAATAGTGTTAATGTGTAAAAAGATGTGAAACAAACATATGTGGGGACAGATTTCGTCATTCGTACCATTATTTTGAAGGTTGTTTAGCTCTGTCATATCTTGCGCCAGCTTTGCAAGATCCTGCTCCAGTCTGTGTCGAATGGTTGTTTCTTCCTGGATCAACACCATGAGCGACTGTGTGATGCCTGCTGGTACATCCTGACACCTCGCCACTTCCGGCAACCAAACCTAGAACCGGTTTAATCGATTAAGTTTTTGCGTAAGGGTGCGCTTTAATGAAGGATATGGTTGAGTGGTTAACCGCTTTAGTATGACCGCAGTTGATGGGTTAGGTCTGAATTAAATATTATCCAATAAGAAATGAGTATTAGTTGCCTATGGCCAGCCAATCAGAAGCGTGTTGAATTACATCGTAAACAAAAACAAACAAACAAACAATAGCATTGATATACATGTATATAGATGGATAGAAGTATTGTTATCATAAAATTCTACTCTATTCTATTTCATATCATTATCTATGTGACCATTCTTATCATTTTACAAAACGTTATAATATTAGCAAATCAGATATTTTCTTTGTCCAATCTCGTTTGAGATTTTTTTTACTGAAAATTATGAGAATATTTCGTATTTTTGTCACTAGTAATGTAGTAATGTACGTGTCTTCCGAATAATTAAATGAAATGAATGGCGGTAGCCGGAAGCATTCAATTGAAATTACAGTCGTCCCTACTATGTGACAAGGATGGCAGTTTCAGTCAAGATATTTGACAAAAAATCATTTGTATTCAATTATATACATAATAATTATAGACATAAGGTGATGGCTGCTGACTATTATAATTAGGTCACTTGCCATGTACACAAATAATGCCACCTCAAAGCGACACCGCACTGAAATACGATGCCAAGAAACCCGATCTTAGCGTGCGAATGCTTCGATAGTGTCGTCTGTTGTCTGCAAAATATCGTTTCCGTGTCTGCTGACTAATGCAATATTCAATACCAACAGTTACAAGGCGACACGATGTCACTCTTAGCAGGAAATAGAGATAATACCAGGAACTAAGGAATTTAGAACAAAAATAATGATGTGTATTGTCTTACTTGTAGTGAAAATATTGCAGCCAGGAGGAAATACATGTTGTTATCTTTGGCGTTTCCTTAAGTGACTAAATGTCTGCTATATTGCACACAAGACAAAACTTCCCCAATTTCTTATCATTTTCTACGCGGAGGTCATATATAAATGTCGCTTATTGCAAACATTTTATAATATAGACTGAAATACTTTTATAAACGTTGATTTTAAAGCCGCATTCTCACAGATCGACCGTTTTGACAGCTTTTTTTTTATATGTTTTGTCTTGGAATAAGCCAATGTTTAATTTGCGTAAATATTTGGAAACCAATAATACAAGACTGCTGACAAAAGAACAGATCACAGCTTTTTATATTTAGGTTCGAAATTGATATTTATGGCTTAGAGCGTCACTAGCGCTTTAAGAAAAATGAGTTGTAGGCAGTTTTCGCAACAAATGAGATATGTTTTATTGTGATTCATCTAATATGAGTGAAATAAAGGCATTCATACCAAAGTCAGCTGATTCTGAGACAAAAACTAAAAAAGTCAAAACTATCAATCTGTGAGAGTGCCGCTTTAAGGTCTATTTTTTTTTTTCAATTTGTACATACAGTCGAACCCCGTTGACTCGAACTCACATAGATCGGCGAAAATACCTCGAGCCTCGGAAAATTCGAGCCAAGCGGGATAATTTACCTACAGTTTAAAGTATTCGTCTCTTTACATCTAGTTCGAGCCAATGAGATTTTCGAGCCAAGCGAGTTCGAGCCATCGGAGTTCAACTGTACTTCAATATAATATATATCCACGAATCTCTATCATGTATTGCCAGTCTACCTTATAATCAGACTACAAATTAATTTGATGTTTTAATATGAACTTCAGTCTAAGGTTAATGTCTTTACTGACCGCTTTCGAACTTTTTACATTTATTTATTACAAATATTTCAATTTAAGATATCTTTCGATCAAAAACCACATCAAACATAATTATCAATGAAATCTTCATTAACTTGGCCCGGTGATATAAAAAAAAAATCAGCGAAACAATCGTTTTCTATTTGTCACTGAACAACTTATCAATATTGTTTGCTTGGAAGCAGTTGAGGATAGATGGTTGTATTGGTCAGTAAACAACCAATCGATAGAGTTGGCTTGGAACCAATTAAGCGAATGCATAAGCACGTCCGGAACTTTTTTTATCATTTGATGCATTAATGATGTTAATCGGTGTTTGGACAGGGATGTGCTTCTGCATTAACTGGAAAAGCATTTACTAATTGAATGATTGAAAGGTGCCATGCAGTTTTCCTGTTTATCTAAAAACGAACCAAAGCTTCAATAAAAATAACACTTTTCAAATATTGCATAAGCAGACATTTTTAAATTGAATGATTGAAAGATGCCATGAAGTTTTCCTGTTTATCTAAAAACAAACCAAAGCTTCAATGAAAATAACACATTTCAAATAGTGCGTAAGCAGAATTGTATTATGGCAAAGCGGTGGCGTATGTGTTTAGTCTCGTGAAAACAACTCACGTTTCTCGTTTTAACGACATATTGGCCAATCAGAATCGCGTATATAATATCACTCGATTTCGCGACATTGTAAACATGCAATCAGAACTCCTCGGCCATTTTCAATCAAAACAACCTCGGATGTATGCCGGTACATCAGTAAAAGTAGTTCGTAAAAAAAAGAAAAAGTATTAATCAAATGTGTTGTTTTATCGTGTATTTTGAACATGTAGGTTAAAATTGATTACCAGTAAAATGTTTCATTGCTTAAATAATTAAGATTCACAAAAGTCAAGTCGTTAAGCTTAATTGCTTAATTGAAAATACTACGCGAACTACTTGCAGTGTATATACGTACATAAACATCCGAGGTACTTTTCGATGAAAAATGGAAGAGGTGTTCCGAATGTGTAAACATGGCTGAGACAAGAAATGCTGTCTGTTAATGCGCAGTTATAAGGCAATTCTGGTTGCCCAATTATGTCGTTTAAACGAGATACTAAATCAATTTAACGAGATACGTAAGTCGTTTAACGAGATACATTAGTCGTTAATGCGGCGTTCACACAGTGCCGATTATGGCTCCCGTTTGAGATCAGACAGCGCTACGACACGAAAAGCGAAAAAGTCGGATTACTATCCTCAATGATCTGGAATGTCCTATCATTGTCTGAACGCAGTCGTATATGTTCGTAACAGAGTCCTACGGATCGGGAATGGTCCGGAGAGGTCGGCCAAGCACTCCCGACATTTAGGTGCGTCCCGTAACATTCGGGAAACACAGCCGATTTTGTCTAGTGGGATTACAATCGTGACTATGTCGTGACAGATTCGGTCGTTTTTTACCATGACAAAGATACAAATCGGATCAGAATCGGATTGAAAACGGGATAATCGGGACGAATTCTGCTGGAAACGGCTGGAACGGGACGCCTCCTGAACAATATGTTGTCGTGATTAAATAAATGTTTTTACAAATTTTAATAAAAGTTTGAATTTCCAGCCACGAATCACAGGATCTTGATCAGACTTTTGACACATTTTAATCGGGAATGGTCCTATCAAGGACCACAGTAAAAATCCTGAATGTGTGACTTAGGCTTAAAACGTGATACCAAGTCCATTTGAACGAGATTCGTAATTTCGTTAAAACGAGATATGTAGGCATTTTATCGAGTAACTATCTCGTGTTAACGAGATACATAAATCGTTTTAACGAGAAAAAACATAAACACGTATTTTCATCTTTGCCCCTGTAGAATTATGCCTTTATTTTATTGATGTTTGTTTTACCTGTCTTGTCCCTCCACTCTCCCAACCGATATTTGTTGGCGGGGTTCGGGCGTTTTAAACAGAGTACTCGAAACTTAAAGGAGGGATGGGAAACTCAAAATTTGGCATTATTCGGTATGCAGGCTTAAAATAGTTAAATAATAGAATTTGTTTCGCATGATATATTTGGTACACATAGGGGAGGGGTTTGGGTGCACCCTCATTGGTCGCGACTTTGATGAATACCGTACACAGTAAACTTGGTTTGGGAAACATTGCAAAAAAACACTCTGTTTTGCAAAGTAAATGCTTTCATGTTTTAATCAATTGACAATATCTGGTAGGGAAAACACTTAAAAATAAAAATAGATTTTCCAATCCCGGATTTTGTTAGATTTTCTACCGCCAAAGATTAAATCTACAAAATTTTAATAACATTTATATTTTCAAAATAATTTCAATATTTGACTTACAGTTTTCCGCAACAGAACTTTCATTAATATAGCTTAAACTATAACTGGCTTAAGTTTGTCGTTGAAGATCAGATTTATCAATATAGTTAATATAAAAACAATATCATGACGTCACGGCCTAATAATTGAATGCATTTAATTATATTTTCATTTGCCTTATCCTTTGTATAGTTAAAACTGCCGTCCATATTGTACAACCCGCAAGGGATTATGACGTCATTGTTCATTTCAATATTGTGCTTCGATTGGACTAGCGCGACGTCATTTAACCAATGATATACGCCGTTTAAATGTCAGCTATTCTTTGATACAAACGTATACTGTCGGCTACATTCCTTTAAGAAGCAGAAAATACCGCTTATTTTTAATCGTAATGGACACTTATTTAAAACGTAAATATAAGAATTGATCGCATTGTTTTTGCGTTTATGTTGTATGAACGCAGTAGGGCAAACGAGCAATGCGCTACTGCGTTGATAGTGTCAGACAAAGAGCATAAACGCATGAAAAAAAATCGAACAATTCTTAAATGTAGTTTTATTAACCGAATACAAGGAACATTGAGCGTAACTTTAAGATACGATTCAATAAGTCGGTTGAAAGACAAACTGTACATGTACGGATGCATTTCGGGATATATGGGCCCGCCTCTACTGTAGTTAATCCCTGGTGATACGTATTTTAAACGCATTTCATTCATTCATTCGTTCGTTCGTTCGTTCGTCCGTCCGTCCGTCCGTCCGTCCGTCCGTCCGTTCATTCATTCATTCATTCGCTTAATATCTCATTCGTCCATTCGTCCTTCTGTACATTCATTCATTCATTCACTCACTCACTCACTCACTCACTCACTCACTCACTCACTCACTCACTCACTCACTCACTCACTCACTCACTCACTCACTCACTCACTCACTCACTCACTCACTCACTCACTCACTCACTCACTCACTCACTCACTCACTCACTCACTCACTCACTCACTCACTCACTCACTCACTCACTCACTCACTCACTCACTCACTCACTCACTCACTCACTCACTCACTCACTCACTCACTCACTCACTCATTCATTCATTCATTTTTGCGTTTTATTCGGACTTTTTAAAGAAACATATTGGCAAATCCGCTAAATGTATTTAACCTTTCCAACACTGCATTACTAAAAAAATAAACAAAGATCTGGAATAAATACATTTGTAAGACTTAAAACTCAACGTAAGGTAGTATTATATATAACGCAAGCTGGGAAATGCTTGGATCTACTGTACGCATACTTTTGACCAAAAGAAATTCTTCCTTCTTGTCAATTTGCCAAGAATGCCATGCTTTGTTTGCATTATTTGAGGATTGAAAGTTCTAGTGTTGCGGTTTATTGGCGTTTGCCGTGCACTGCAGACTAAATGTTTACATTCACAAATGAACCGTACTTCTAAAATATTCAATGTTTATATCAACACTCATTTTTTGTAAATTTCTCATGGATTATTCAACGACATACCAAGAAAATGCGGCTTTCAAGCCAATCGAACGCATTATAAATTCGACTGTTCGAACAGCTGCGGCTGCGGCGTAAATACCGTCACTTTTTTTTGTTTAATCGACATCACATCCTCTACAGCGATAATACCACATTTGACCAATCACAGACGTCCTTCTTGTACAATCAGAGGAATGTAGGAAGACTTTACGTTTATGAGGAATTTTCTCCATCTTTAATTTTCGTCATATTTATACCGTTATTATTATATTATTATTATATTATTATTATTATTATTATTATTATTATTATTATTATTATTATTATTATATTATTATTATTATTATTATTATTATTATTATTATTATTATTATTATTACATGTATTTTTAATTTATTTTATTATTATTATTGTTTTGTCAGATGCTCAACATGAGCCTTGATTAATAACATTAAGCCTTTCAAACTTTCCTACGCAGTGATCTCCCCTGACAAGCGGAATAGACCTGCCATGCGTACAAATCTGATTGTTTAAGTTTATCATTATCAAACCTCCGACGAATGGAATGCCACGAGCAGGTAAAGCTTTATTTCATTTAAATAATCATCTTTTTTTTTAAATGTTTTTTTTTTTTTAATTTAAATTATTTATGGTGCATTAATGTTAAAAAAGATAAAAAATAAATAAAAATTATTTACAATCTTAACTGATAAGTTTTTAAGTATACCTATGGTCACGTGACTTGCTTGGTAAGAGTGATAACTGTACTGCAAGGGTAGTAAAATATTTGCTGTTCACTGTGCAAAGGCCCGAAATTATATTAGGCCAAACCAAATATATTCTACGTTTTAAGTTTCAGATTCCAATTTCAAAACCTGCATACAAGACGGGAAAACAACAATAAAGAAACGCCATGAGAAAATGCTAAGATAAAACAACACTGTCAACAGTCACTCGAAAAAAAACATCCAGGAAATGTACAACGTTTAACAACAGCAACATGCATATACTTCCATGTTTTTACATTTCTAAAGCAAACTATCTTTTTTATGGCTAATACATTTGTTAGGCATGTTGTGGTTTTTAAATGCAGTTTTCTACGCTTTATTTTGATTTTTGAAAACTTTTTGGTCCCAAAGAACCGAAAACGTAGAATCAATGCGGGATGGCCTTACAGTCGAACGCCGTTGGCATGAAGTCAGGGACCGGCAACATACCTCGAGTCTCGGAAATTTCGAGCCAAGCGGTGTTGTTTACCTACAGTACAAATCGGTCCTTCACAGCTAGTTCGAGCCAACGAGGATTTCGAGCCAAGCGAGCTCGAGCCAACGAGGTTCGACTCTATTTTTTTGCACAGTAATGAATAACAAATGGGCGTGTCAAATTGTGACGTCATCAGCAAACACGTGTTCTGTGGAGAAAACAAGTGACGTTTGCAAGGCTTTGTGCCTCGTAAGAAGACAATCATTGCCATTTGGATATTATATTTTCGAAAACGTTCTTAGATTTAATTTTATACATCCTTTTAAGATATTTAAGTAATCCTATCTATTTTATATATTTCGTTAAAAAATAGTGAAGCGGTAGTAAAGTTACCTTTGTTTAAAGTTTTTGTTCAAATCAAAATATTGCCTTCCGACGTAGCATTTATGACGCAATTTATCAGGTGTTATACATAAATGCTATCTATTGGTTAAACTTCATTTTAGTTGTTCACGTGACCACATCACCTCAGCCGTTCACTGCATGAATGGAAGTCACGCCACCTAAGTTATGCCCCCTCTTATGTCTAATCCTGGACCGCCCCTGATTTTTTGTAAGCAAACTATATTACTAAGAACAATACTATTTATGTTTTTCCTGAATCATAGATGTTAAATCACTCCCGATAACATTTCTGTATTACTAATATATTTATGTAAAACGAAATTCAAATACTCATCGAATTTATGAATACCGCGAATCAAATGTTAATTAACTGAACTACCATGGGTTCAAACTGTCATGTTTTGTGGTAAAATTTACACGTGTTTTGTTTTGTTATACTCTAAACCTTCAAAGTACAGATTTTCAGAGGTCAAGCAGTTCATCCATATAGAGATATATATGACTGGTTTCTCAAAGGTTACAAACAACTAATACGTGAAGTTTGTTGACCTTTTACCAGAACAACTCAGGAAGTCGGTTCCCATTGGACTACGCGCTGGGATAAAATCATTGGACAATGATTGAGAAGAAAGCGCATAGCCGTCGCCGGTAAGGGAGGGGCGCACCCGGCGCAACACCCCTCATAAACTTGTTCAAATGTCATTTATATGTTAATATCGGAAAAAGATTTAACTGTAATACACTAAATCCAGCAGACCAGAAACTGCAATTTTTTTTAATTGGGAGGGGGGCTCTTAAGCCACGAAACCACATTTTAGTATATAAACAAATATTTAAGGGTAGGGAAAAAAGAGCGCCCCTCTTACGCTCAATCTTGGAGGCGCTCCTGATCGCGGTGGATTTTATGGGTCACGCTAAGGTTAATTGCACGGAAGTATAAGAGGTCAATCACATTTGGTATTTTTTAAAATGTCCTGAAGAATGTATTCATTTATTTCTTATCAGGTCGATACCTTGTCATTGGTTTGTTACGGCAAGATTGATGTCCGGATAAATTAAAGTTCAGTTTATTTTGGTATTTTTAATAAAAGTACTTTAAAATGTGTATAAGCTTTGAATGTATGTCTTATAATGTCATTTGTTGCTTGACAGGTTCTTGTTGTTTATTGTATAAGATAATAGCTTAACAAATTATATATCTGTTCAGTGCATTTTCTCATCTTGTTTAATTATTCTGTTTCAGTTTATTTTATTTATAACTTGGTGTTCCGTCTTTATTGATTTTAATTATTCTGCCAATAAAAATCAAATTAGACTTATTTTAAATTAAAATTAAAATCAAAAATAAGAAATTATTAAAAAAAATAAAAAATTGAATTGGCTTTTTTTATTTTATTTTTTTACTTTAGCTGTTTTTACAACAAAACTTGTAATCGTTGGTTGTTGTTGATGTTGATTTTGTAGTCGTTGTTGTTTTTTCGGCTGTTGCTGATATGTTTCTTTTCCTTTCATTTGATTTTTTTTTTCATGAAAAGTATTTTTATACATTTAGAAAGAAAATCAGTCAGATATATGCCAAGTTTACTTTTTATGTCAATATAGCAGAAAAAGTTATGAAATACGCCTAAAATGACCATTCCGGACAATAAATTTTTACCCCCTGCCAACACTATAAACCAAAGAAATTCGGTTCTGGGGGAGGGGCGCAATGCAAAAAATTTACGTCCCTCAGTTAGGCCCCCTCTAACGTCGAATCCTGGATCCGCCTCTGGTTAATGTACTTTTAATGAAGAAATGTCAAGCGTAAAATGAATCGAGTATCGAGCGTTTTTGCAAATGCATACAGGATGTCCTAGAATTCGTCCAACGCGATCTGACAGACTCAGCAATTCGATTCTTCCTGGTTACAACATTTTAGCACGTACGCAAAAAGAATGTACGTTTTATCAGATTCTGACTTCTCCAATAACCGACGGCGTCAAAGCGGTGCTTTCAGATCCGATTCTTTATTGTTCATATTATACGCAAAGTGCAACTAAATCAGCTGATTTTTTTTCTGCGGCTAAAACGCAATTGTTTAACTTTAAAGGACCTCTTAGCCACGATCGCATCGTACGATTACTTTTTCGAATAAGTACGCACGAACAGCTAAGTATTTCCTGTTCTCCACGAAAACATGCTATATCAAATTTCTATAAACTAAATATATAAGGCATATGTTTTTGTGCATTTTTATTTTCGAAAAATGTATAAGATAATAATTATAATAATTATGTAGCTGATATGCATTAGTCATACGCGTTCCTTGTTACTTTGGCTGTTGTTGTTGCTGTTGCAAAATTGTTTTAACCATTTTTTCAACTGAAAACAAAATCTTTGTATTTCATAAATAAAACATTTCTAGCATTTCCTCAATGAATGAAGTTTTGCAATTTAGTGGCATATCGGTTTTTAAAATTTGATTTCATGCTTACAAGTTTAAGGGAATAATTTGTGGTGAAGTAATTATAAAATAACTTCCATATACAATAAAAAATATATACCATTATCATTATTATAAATATTATTATTATCATTATTATTATTATTATTATTATTATTATTATTATTATTATTATTATTATTAATAATAATTATTATTATTATTATTATTATTATTATTATTATTATTATTATTATTATTATTATTATTATTAAAAAATTTATTTTTTTATTCATTCATTCATTCATTCATTCATTCATTCATTCATTCATTCATTTACTTATTTATTTATTAATTATTGTTATAAGTATGATAATAATCTTATTCTTCTCCTTCTTCTTCTTTTTCTTTTTCTTTTTGTTTCTTTGTCTTTTTCTTCTTCTTCTTGTATATATGTTAATTATAATTATTCTTTAATTAATTCATTTTTTTCCTTTTTTGCATTTCAATGGGGGGGGGGGGGGACATTTCATGTCTGTTAAGTATTGTTACGTGTTTTTCTTAATTGATTATATAGAAGATGGCAGTCAAAGACGGCGACAATTATTTTTTTGGATATATTAAAGTATATCAAAATATTTTATTTTTCCCCTTTCATCATCCTCATGATTTTGTATTCGCTTATGTGGGAATGTGTTCACGTATGGTTATTTTGCATAAAATCTTCTATTACAGTGTATAGGCTGATTTTTGTAAGTGTTTACGAAACGGGGAAATGTTTGAATTGATAACATTTTATGAATATACGTAGATATATGATATCAGAATAGACGCACACAGGTCATTTAACTCCTTTGTTAAATTCGCAGTAGAACTTCCTCTTAAATTTGACCAATGTAAATAAATTTCAATATCATCGGTACAAGTTTTATCCTGGTTTAAAATTTGACAAAACAACAATATATATATACAGGATTGACTGAGGGTCTTCTGTCATTGTCCTGTTAGTGATGTTGTTAGCAGCCTGGGCGCGTGCGAGTCTGGTTTGTGGTCACCAAGCCAGACAAGTTGTTTTCCTTCGGGCACTCCGGTTTTTCCCCCAGAACACACGGACAAATCGTTAAGTAAATAAAGTTTAAACAAAAGCTTATTTCAGAACCTCTCTGTATTGGTCACAGTATTGATAATCATTTATGTATCTTCCTACAGTTGAAACTCGCTATGTCGAAGTCGTCGGGACCTCGAGATAACGAACGTTCGAATTAACCGAAATACATTTTGTCTTAAACTGGTAGCTCAAACTAAAAGGAATTAAATGGGATGGTTTAATCCGATTGTTGGGAACTCAACCTCATATTCGAGTACTCAACTTCATATCCAAATACTCAAATCTCATTTCCGGGTACTCAATCTTATATCCGAATACTCAATCTCATATCCGAAAACTCATACTCATATCCGATTTATCAATCTCATATCCGAGTTCTCAGCCTCATATCCGAATACTCAACCTCATATCCGAGTTCTCAGCCTCATATCCGAATACTCAACCTCATATCCGATTCTCAACCTCAAATCCGATTTACCAATCGTATTTCCGAATATTCAGCATCATATCCGAGTTCTCAATCTCATATCCCAGTACCCAAACCTCATATCTGAAGACTAGATCTAAAATCCGAGAACTCAACCCCAAATCCGAAAACTTTTGATAAAATTTAAACAAATAAGTCTTACCGGACCTTGAAGGAGATAAGCAATTGTTTCTGTTTAACTTAGTTTCATATGTTTTAGATTAATTGTAACTCACTCCACCCTCTATCGGAACGCGGTATTCAGGGGCCCTTTAAGGAGTTTTCGGAACTCAGACCGATGGAAGTCGCTATGATGGAAGTCATCTTGCATAATTCGGTACATCTTACAAAGACTAAAATTTAATATATTTTTCGCAAGACACGGGTTGAAAATGAAGGAGGAATTGGTGCATATGGGACGGGGGGGGGGGGGTTAACGTTAGAACTAACGTTCTTTTTTGGTTTGTGATGCTGTATGCCTCTCGTTAGGTGTCTGATATGCCTTAAATGGACACACTCGTGTTTGTTTTGTAAACTGCACTTTTTTGTATGACGCAAGTGTGGCAAATCATTAGGAGTGTTAAAACTAAGAAACCAAAAGCTGGAACTCTTCAGCGAATGTTGTAATTCGCTCCAATATCGTCGTTGAAGACCATAATTTTTATTAGCGCAAATAACGGCTTGTAGCGATTCGTTGTTGCGTGATTGGTTGGTTGGCATTATAACTATTATGTTATCAATGTTTTGTTAAAAGGTCATAATATTCATCATCTGTTTAAGTCCTAGAGTAGTGGTTATGGCGTCTGATTTCTATTTTTTTTTTAACTTAACCGGCTTGGGTTCGCATCCTACTAAAACCAAAATACTTCTTAATACTACAATTGTATTTTTTCTGCTATTTTGATATCATAGAGTAAAAAAAGAATGTTACAGAAAGTGTTTTCAGATGCCTTCCCAGAAAAAATATTTTTTGGTCCAAAATCATTCGCGAGTCCCTTTAACCATGGGCCTCTTGTCAGCGTCTTTGCCAAATATTTGACCGTGTACCGAGCTTGTCCCTGTTGTTTTCACTGGTTGTTAACGCCGGCGTTGTTAACTTTTCAAATATTTGATGTTCTGGAAGTTTAATGGCTATATTTGCGATCTGTAGTATTTCTAACACGATTTGAACCAACTTGTTCACATGTAGATGTTTATATTTAAATATGTGAACACATCACCATATATTTCACGTTTAAAAGTTAACAACAACCTCGTTTATTATGTTGTTAACTTCTGAACAATCGGCCAAATGTACAATTCGTCACCATAGTGCAATAACTCAATAACTGCATGTAGGAAAAGAAGCAGATATTGAGTTCTTGCACTAAGATGACGAATTATCGTACATGTGTATAATTATTAAGTTTAAAGTTTTTAGTATATGTATTTCTTACTGTTATCAGAGACGTAACTACACCAAATTCGTTATTCATGTGCGGTTTGCAAAGGGGTCCAGGGTCCGCGTCGTGATTGTATATTATGAAATGCCTGTAGAAGCTTTATATCTTTGACTAAAAAGGCATGTTTGTTCTGGAACTTGTGTGCTGGCCCAATTTGCTAGAGGGTCCAGGGCAGTTATCCGCCTTGAAATTGTATATTATTTAATACCCGTTAGAAGCGTTATATCTTTGACTAAAAAGGCATGCTTTTTCTGTAACTCTTGTGTAGGCCCAGTAATTAATTATACATCAATTTTCTAGACTAAGTCATGTATAGTGTAATACTAACAGACGTTTGTCTCCTTTTTTACTTAAGCAAAACTTAAGCAAAATGCGTCTTATCAAACCGTTTATTTTTGTAAGTACATGTACTAACAATATTTAACCATTACTAAATGTATCGTTTTTAAAACATAGAAAGTACAAACTAAAACCAAATCTCTTACAATATGATTAAGTATGAATATTACTTCTTATCTCGTAACCGAGTCAATACCGGTACCAATCGGAGCACATCGGCCATCTCCGCGATACGACGAGCGGTGATCAGAAAAAGTAGTTCGTAATAATAATATCATCATCATTATTATTATTATTATTATTATTATTATTATTATTATTATTATTATTATTATTATTTTTATTATAGAAATGAAATAATACTAATAAAATAATAATAATAATAATAATAATAATAATAATAATAATAATAATAATAATAATAATAATAATAATAATAAAAATAATAATAATAATAATAATAATGTAAAGAAATCTGACACCAATCTAAACCTAGTTCGTTTCGACGTAAAATGACCGAGGTGATCCGATATTTAACGTACGTGACATTCCGAGCGCTGTCAGAGAAAAAAACACTTCCTACTTACTGTAATTGGCCTATGTAAACTAGGACATCAAAATGAATTATCTAGGAAGTTGGAGGAGAAATATGATAATTTGTTGTTGTTTTTTTTAAAATCACATGAAGTACAAAGCTCTTCAGGGGATCAATGTTTTTGTTTTTAGATATATCAAAAACGTTATCAATATGCTGAAAAAGTTAAAATACAAAGTAAATATTTTCCCTTGAGACGCACTATCGGATCTGGGGGTGGGGCGCACCGGCGTCTAACACCCCCACACTCAACTTTACCAAGTGTTTTTCTTATATGATATTGAGAAATGATATGCATAGAATACACCAAAATAATATAAGCCTTTTATGTCATTGGGTAGTAGTACCCCCCCCCCCCCCACACACACACACACACGCACGCGCGCATGCACACACGCACGCACGCACACACACAATGTCAAATGAAAAGCCTTTAACTTTCGATTTCGGGAGTACTTTTTGCGGTTTTTTTGCCTCGTCCAACACCCTACCCCCTCCCCCCCCCCCCCATTGACGTCAACTGAATACAGAAAAAAACGTGGTATACTCTAAAATTCAAATTATTCGACTCATTTATATGCCTGTTATATAAGGGGGGATATTTCATCCACCACACCATGCTAAATGTAAAGCCTATGATTTTTCGGTTTCCGGAGGAAAATTTTCACGTTTTTAGTTTTTGCCCCCCAACCCTTTCCCCGAACCCGGCGTCCTTCTCCTCCCCATCGACGTCAGCATCCTAGCACCGCCCCTTTGTTGACATTAATCTAGTTCATAATGCTCCTAGTTGACCTCATGATATCATGGGAACAAGGAAGTTAAGGTGTTATCTATCGATATATTGGTGGCCAAAGAGGCCTCTCAAGTTTATCTGTTCAGTTTAATTGTGTACTTAAATTTGATTTAGGTGCTTGTACCCGTTTAAGAACATCGTATCAAAGAAGATGTTGTAGAGTACAAACTGATCGAAACTCTTTGAACGGTCATTAATTGTTCAGGCAATCTCCAGTTATGATTAAACTGTTGACAGCATCCAGGGGGCGCCCCGACCATTAGTTACGCAGTAAAGGGGACTTAATTGAAATCTCATCAAATAAAGGATCGTAACAATTGTCCCCAAGTATGTTGAATAAGGTGCTTTTTCATCTTTGGGGAAAATAGATTTCGTTTCATATAAGACAATTTCTTATTAATGAGAGGGAACTTATATTTGTTTAAACTGAATCTTATATCAAAGAAAAAGGACACCCCCATTTTTTTTGTTAAAGTAACACTCTTATTCAAAATCAATACATGCACATGTATAACAAACATACATTTTGAATGATAATGCTTATTAAAACCACTAACTAAATAATGCATTTATGAAAAATATTGATTACTGATAACAAGATTATAACCGTGTATTTAATAGCTGCAAACGCCAAAAATTTAAATGATTGGAGAGTGCTAAAAGATTTAATGCGATCTACTATCGTCTCAAAAGGTAGAAATACCGTGTTTTCTGCACCGTTCTTTTAAATGAAACTTGGTGTCTTTCATAAGAACCATTGTTTTCGACATTTAGTCATCCTTTTTGGTATTATAAAACAATTGTATAAAAGATGCACTCTTACTCCCAAATAAGATTTACCACAATTAATTATATTGTTTTAACAGTCCTTACGATGAATAAATGTCGAAAACAATGGTTCTTATGTAGGATACCGAATTTAATTTGTAATAAATGTGAATAAAACACGGTAGTTCTACCTTAAAAATGTATAGTAGATCACAGTTAATCTTTTAGCATTCACCAATCATTTAATATTTTTACGCTTTCTGCTGTTAAATACACGGTGCAATCTTGTTTTCAGTAATTAATATTATTTAGTAAGAAGTTGAAGGTTTATCACTCAAAGTTTATGTTTGTTATTAATGTGTATGTATTGATTTTAAATAAGAGTGTCACCTTAACAATGGTAAATCTTATTCCGGAGTAAGAGTGCATCTTTAAAGGAAGATAAACGGTTTGTTATGTGTTGAATTGAAGGGGAAAAACATTTCAGTATGAAACAGTCCAAAATAAACGTGAAGTACTAATTAGCATCATGATAGTTATCCTTTTTTTTTATACGAAACGTATTTTTTACCAAATCGAACTTAATTCATCGACAAAACGTCGAAATGTATCTTCTGTTTTATCGAAAAGCTGTCGCATTCGGCTCTGGCAATTTGTCATTCGGAACACCTCGGCCATTTTCCATCGAAAACAACCTTCGATGTATATGGACGGTTTACAATGTCAGTAATTTTACATTTAACTACGCTGCAAGTAGATCGCGTAGTAATTTCAATTTAGCAGTTCAAGTGTATGACTTTACTCTTGGAAATCTCAGTAATTATAAATGAAATAATAAACTTAAATATACAACATACACGTTATCACAATACCATCAATTAATACTATTATTTAAAAAAAATACGAACTCCTTCATGTGATGTACCAGAGTACATCCGAGGTTGTTTTCGCTGGAAAATGGCCGAGGAGTTCCGAATGGGCAATTTGTCTTTTGAAGAGACTTGCACTGGATTGAAGCTTTCGATAAAATCGATACACGGACTCTCAGTCAGTTGGTATAAGAAACTTAATGACCCTTGTGTTCTTGAGAACCTTTTAATGTTCAATTTATTACTTTAAGAATCATTAATGAAATTCCGAAGTATCAAATGATAATTGATTCATTCATTGGCTTGCATCATCATTGAGGAAGTTAATATGTATTATTTTTCCAATTTAATGAGCGTTCAAAGCATGCAGATCGCTTTTTAGTGGTTTACATATTATGTCGTTTACTTCATTTTCGCCAATGCATTTATTTCAGTAATTCAGCAATTAGCCGTTATTGATTTAAATCAGGTGAACCGGTAGATATACACAGTGGCTGAACCACTTAGTGGGTAGTTTACATAATACTTTGTTGACCACTTAAAAGTTGCTGCGTCGCATTTAACCATTTATTTTTGTAATTACATGATAAAAACCTTTAACCATTACTTAATGATTGATTTTGATCGAACGATTTTATAAGTTGTTTTAAAATTTGAAATAATGGAAACTTCAATAAATGGCTCAAATTCTTGAGCATTTTTTTGTACAAAATATTTTCAGTCTTTTTTTTTGTATATATAATCATGCCGGTATATCTAAATAACGAATGAAAATTTAATCAGATATTGGTTAAAAAGCCGTTTGCCTTTTGACATAAACATGTAATAAGATAAATAAAATGGTTTCATTTGCCAAATGACTTAATACTATCCATTCGGATCTCCTCGGCCATTTTTTTTGGAAACAACCTTGGATGTATGCCGGTACATCAGTAGAAGTAGTTCGTATTTTATTTTTTTTGAAATATATAAAATCAATAAATTTAATGTAGTGTTAAAGCTTGTATTTATTCATCCTGGCTTAAATTGATTGCAAGTAAAGTTTATTATTGCAAACATAATTAAGATTCCCATGAGTTAAGTCATTAAGTTTAACTTCTAAATTAATTTACTACGCGATCTACTTGCAGCGGACTTAAACATACCGATTTCTGAGTATGTAAACCGTCCATATCCGAGGTTGTTTTCGATAAAAATGGCCGAGGAGTTCCGAATGGATGCTATCTAGTCAACAGCGCGATGCACTGGGGATTTGTAGTGATTGGTTCCTTTTTAAGAATAAATGTTATCAGGAAGTGACAACTTTTCTCTTTCCTATTGACTATTTTTATTGTTGAAAAAAGTTCATAAAGAAGCCATAATTCACTGTTGATGGGTTAGTCTGGAACATTTTGACACAAAGATCATATTTATATTGTTGAAATGAAGACTTTTCTTTCAACAAACCTCTGATAAAGCATTTCATCGTGAAATTTGCTCAACTCCTTATCACACTTAAAACGTAGACGTAATATTAAGGAAATAATCGTAAAATTCCATGTAACGTCCGGTGGGGGGGGGGGCATAATTGGACGTTAGAGGAGGTGTAACTAAAGGGGTGTAACCTTTTGACGAGCACCCCTCCCCTAGAACCGAAATTAGCATAGCCTGTAGTGTTGGAAGGGGGTGGGGTTTGGGGTACGACCCCAAGAAAATATAACAATTTCTAGTCCGCATTTGTGGCGTAATTTATTGAGAGGCTCAATACTAAGGCCTTTCCCAATGTTTCAGAGACTCTGTGTTAAGGTTCAATGCTAAGGTCTTACACAATGTTTCAGAGACTCTGTGTTAAGGTTCAATGCTAAGGTCTTACACAATGTTTCAGAGACTCTGTGTTAAGGTTCAATGCTAAGGCCTTACACAATGTTTCAGAGACTCTGTGTTAAGGTTCAATGCTAAGGCCTTACACAATGTTTCAGAGACTCTGTGTTAAGGTTCAATGCTAAGGCCTTACACAATGTTTCAGAGACTCTGTGTTAAGGTTCAATGCTAAGGCCTTTCCCAATGTTTCAGAGACTCTGTGTTAAGGTTCAATGCTAAGGCCTTACACAATGTTTCAGAGACTCTGTGTTAAGGTTCAATGCTAAGGTCTTACACAATGTTTCAGAGACTCTGTGTTAAGGTTCAATGCTAAGGTCTTACACAATGTTTCAGAGACTCTGTGTTAAGGTTCAATGCTAAGGTCTTACACAATGTTTCAGAGACTCTGTGTTAAGGTTCAATGCTAAGGTCTTACACAATGTTTCAGAGACTCTGTGTTAAGGTTCAATGCTAAGGTCTTACACAATGTTTCAGAAATTCTGTGTAAAGGTTCAATGCTATGGCCTTTCCCAATGTTTCAGAGACTCTGTGTTAAGGTTCAATGCTAAGGCCTTACACAATGTTTCAGAGACTCTGTGTAAAGGTTCAATGCTATGGCCTTTCCCAATGTTTCAGAGACTCTGTGTAAAGGCGTTACAAAAGGTTTCAGAGACTCTGTGTAAAGGCTCAATCCTAAGGCCTAATGCATTGTTCCAGAAACTTTGTGTAAAGGCTCAATGCTAAGGCCTTACACATTGTTCTAGAGTCTCTGTGTAAAGGCTCATTGCTAAGGCCTTACACATTGTTCCAGAGACTCTGTGTAAAGACTCATTGCTAAGGCCTTACACATTGTTCCAGAGACTCTGTGTAAAGGCTCATTGCCAAGGCCTTACACATTGTTCCAGAGACTCTGTGTAAAGGCTCAATGCTAAGGCCTTACACATTGTTCCAGAGACTCTGTGTAAAGGCTCAATGCTAAGGCCTTACACATTGTTCCAGAGACTCTGTGTAAAGGCTCAATGCTAAGGCCTTACACATTGTTCCACAGACTCTGTGTAAAGACTCAATGCTAAAGACTTACACATTGTTCCAGAGACTCTGTGTAAAGGCTCAATGCTAAGGCCTTACACATTGTTCCAGAGACTCTGTGTAAAGGCTCAATGCTAAGGCCATACACATTGTTCCAGAGACTCTGTGTAAAGGCTCAATGCTAAGGCCATACACATTGTTCCAGAGACTCTGTGTAAAGGCTCAATGCTAAGGCCTTACACATTGTTCCAGAGACTCTGTGTAAAGACTCAATGCTAAGGCCTTACACATTGTTCCAGAGACTCTGTGTAAAGACTCAATGCTAAGGCCATACACATTGTTCCAGAGACTCTGTGTAAAGACTCAATGCTAAGGCCTTACACATTGGTCCAGAGACTCTGTGTAAAGACTCAATGCTAAGGCCTTACACATTGTTCCAGAGACTCTGTGTAGAGACTCAATGCTAAGGCCATACACATTGGTCCAGAGACTCTGTGTAAAGACTCAATGCTAAGGCCTTACACACTGGTCCAGAGACTCTGTGTAAAGGCTCAATGCTAAGGCCTTCACATTGTTTCAGAGACTCTGTTAAATGTTCAAGAGACTCTGTGTAAAGGCTCAATGCTAAGGCCTTACACATTGTTTCAGAGACTCTGTGTAAAGGCTCAATAAGGCCTTAGACATGGTTTCAGAGACTCTGTGTAAAAGTTCAATGCTTAGGCCTTACACAAGGTTTCAGAGACTCTGTTTAAAGGCAAATGGCAAAGACCTAACACAATATTTAAGAGACTCTGTGTAAAAGCTAAATGCTGAGGCATTACACAAGGTTTCAGAGACTCTGTGTAAAGGCTAAATGCTGAGGCATTACACAAGGTTTCAGAGACTCTGTGTAAAAGCTAAATGCTGAGGCATTACATAAGGTTTCAGAGACTCTGTGTAAAAGCTAAATGCTAAGACCGTACACAAAGTTTCAGAGACTCTGTGTAAAGGCTCAATGCTAAGGCCTTACACAAGGTTTCAGAGACTCTGTACAAAGGCTTAATGCTAAGGCCTTACACATTATTTCAGAGACTCTGTGGAAAGGCTCAATGCTAAGGCCTTACACATTGTTCTAGAGACTCTGTGTAAAGGGTCAATGCTAAGGCCTTACACATTTTTTCAGAGACACTGTGTAAAGGCTCAATAAGGCATTACACAAGGTTTCAGAGACTCTGTTAAAAGGCACAAGGCAGAGGCCTTACACAATGGTTCAGAGACTCTGCGTAAAAGCTCAATGCTGAGGCCTTACACGATGTTACAGAGACTCTGTTTTAAGGCACACGGCTGTGGCCTTACACAATGTTTCCGAGTCTCTGTGTAAAGGCTCAATGATTAGGCCTTACACAATGTTTCCGAGTCTCTGTGTAAAGGCTCAATTATTAGGCCTTACACAATGTTTCAGAGTCTCTGTGTAAAGGCTAAATGATTAGACCTTACACAATGTTTCAGAGTCTCTGTGTAAAGGCTCAATGATTAGGCCTTACACAATGTTTCAGAGTCTCTGTGTAAAGGCTCAATGATTAGGCCTTACACAATGTTTCCGAGTCTCTGTGTAAAGGCTCAATGATTAGGCCTTACACAATGTTTCAGAGTCTTTGTGTAAAAGCTAAATGGTAAGGCCTTACACAATGTTTCCGAGTCTATGTGTAAAGGCTAAATGCTAAGGGTTACAAAATATTTCAGAGTCTCTGTGATAAGTCTCAGTGCTAAGGCCTTACACATTGTTTCTGAGACTCTGTGTAAAAGCTCAATGGTTAGGCCTAATACAATGTTTCTGAGACTCTCACACAATGTATCAGAGACTCTGTATAAAGGCTTAAGGCTACGGCCTTACACAATGTATCAGAGCCTTTGTTTAAAGGCTTAAGGCTACGGCCTTACACAATGTATCAGAGCCTCTGTTTAAAGGCTTAAGGCTACGGCCTTACACAATGTATCAGAGTCTCTGTTTAAAGGCTTAAGGCTACGGCCTTACACAATGTATCAGAGCCTCTGTTTAAAGGCTTAAGGCTACGGCCTTACACAATGTATCAGAGCCTCTGTTTAAAGGCTTATGGCTACGGCCTTACACAATGTATCAGAGCCTCTGTTTCAAGGCTTAAGGCTTTTGGTTCTGAGGGAGAGGCCCCTAAGTTACGCTCCCTCTTACGACAAATCCATGGATGATGCCCTGTGATGGTGCTCTGTAAGACCTTTTTTCCCTGATCATATTCTTCTTCTTCTTCTTCTTCTTCTTCTTCTTCTTCTTCTTCTTCTTCTTCTTCTTCTTTTTATTATTATTATTATTATTATTATAATCATAATTATTATTATTATTATTATTATTATTATTATTATTATTATTATTATAATTATTATTATTATTATTATTATTATTATTATTATTATATTTTTTATTTCTTTTTATTATTACATTTTTAATCAAAATTATAAAACAGCAATGTCATCGACAAAATCTGTGAAGAATATGATTCTCTTGCTTAGCACCATTTTGGTCAATCATATATGTCACAGTTTAAAACTGTGAAGAATAGGATCTGGGAATAATAAGGTCCTACAGTGCTCTACTTTGCATAAAATAACGGAAGCTCTGCTGATATTTCTAAAACGTTATATTCGTAAAAGTTTAGGTGCTTTATTAACTGCATTTTAAAAACCCTATGATCTCTCCGTAATTGTCAAGATAATTGTACCCGATTACCAATAATAAACACGCGTGTTATATACATATTACTCAATATCTCATAGATATATAACCTGAATTAGTAATAAGAAGTGTCTTGGTTGTAAATATTAACACAAAGCGGAAGCGGAACATACGAGTCTGACAAGGAAGGGACACAACGAAAAATAAGTGAAGTAAAGTAACATTTAAGTTTAATGTTAATTTAAAGCTAATTGCATTCTTCGCCTTTTTAAGCCAATGTTAGCTTTCTCTTTGCAATTTGATCTTCTAAACCATATTTACATATTGACAGTACTCGTTATAACCGAAATAATCAAAGAAAGTGTCGGAATCGTCACGTCCTCTTTTCATCTAACCAATAAACATGAGCAACAGAATCTGGGCTAAATTGTAATAGTTATCAGAATTTAACGGGTATGAACTGAAATTTATATTCATAAAGGGACTCGCTAATGTCTTTGGATTATTTTTTCTTCTTCATGGGTTTGCATCTAAAAACACTTGAATTACAATTATTTTACTCGATACCGAAATTGCAGAAAAAAATAAAGTATGAAGGTCCTGGGATATAGTGGGGTGAGAAATAACGCCGGTACAGTCAAGCAACAAATAGAAAACTGACAACAAAACCGCTCGCCCACGAGGACTCTTACATACATTGAGGGATAACTTAACCTTAAAAGCTAGATGTACCATTTTACAACTTTTTTTTTATTTTTTGTCTTGGAAAGAGCAAATTTTTGCGTAAATATCTACAAACCAATGATATATGATTGCTTACAAAAAATCAGATCATAGAGTTTCATATTTCCGTTCAAAAATTAATGTTTTATGGCTTAAACCTTTACTAACGGTTTAAGAAAAATGCACAAAACATCAGTTTTTGAACTTAAATATAAAAATCTGCGATCTAATTTTTTGTCATCAGTCTTATATAGTTGGTTTCCATGGATCTTCGCAAAAATTTGCTAGTTCCAAGACAAAAAATAAAAAAAGTTGCCAAAACGTTCAATCTGGGAGAGTGCAGCTTTAAATCTTTTGTTGAAAACCGTTTCTTACTCTATACAAAGTCCTGGACTTCAAAGACAATATTTGAGCATATTTAAAGATGCACTCTTACTTCCAGATAAGATTTTCCACAGTAATTTTTTAATGTTCCATAAAGGATGACTAAATGTCGAAAACAATGGTTCTTATGAAGAATACTGTGTTTAATTTGAGAGAAATGAGCATAAAATACGGTATTTCTACCTTATGAGACTATAGTAGACATCAGTAAATCTTTTAGCATTCACCAATCATTTAATACTTTTGCGCTTTCTGCTATTAAATACATGGTTACAATCTAAGTAGTTTAAGGTTTATCTGTCAAAATTGATGTTTGTTATACATGTGCATGTATTGATTTTGAATAAGAGTGTCACTTTAAATATTTGTTCAAAAGTTCAAGCCGTCAGTATCTTACATTTAATGAAAATGAATAAGTTTAATGAAAATTTATACGTATACGCATTCTTCACGTTTTAACCCAATGACAGCTTTCTCTTTGCATTTTGATGCATTTAAACTATATTTACATATTAACATAATATTTGCATTTTTACAGTTCCCGTTTATAACCGAAATACTCAAAGAATGTGTCTGATTCGTCACGTCCTCCTTCTCTTTCATCTACCCAATTAACATAAGCAACAGAATCTGGCCTTCATTCATTAGAAATAACCAGGTATGAATGAACTTATACATCCTTTAAGGCACTCGCACATGAGTTCGGACTATTTCTCATCTTCATGGTTAGAAAACACTTAAATTACAATTATTTTACTGCTTGATACCGCAATCGCAGAAAAAAATAATTAAAGTATGGAAATCCTGGTTTTCAGTTGGGTGCGAAGTAATTCCAGAACAGTCAAGAAAAAAGTTGAAAAACTGACAACAAAACCGCTCGCCCACGAGGACTCTAACATAAAATAAGAGATAACTTAACATTAAGCCTTAAGTTGAAACTTGTTATAAACGCTATATAAAATCCTGGACTTCTAAGACAATATTTGAGCATATTTAAACATTTGTTGAAAAGTTCCAGCCGTCAGTTAAATAGAATTAACCATTCTAAACATTTGTCACACTTTATTTTGTCATAAAAAGTGCATTCTATAAAAAAAATGAGCGAGTACCTTTAAACGTATATCAATAAAGTTATCTTCTTTATGCTTAACGTTTTTAATATTTTTTTAGACACTATGTATTCAGGGTACATATAGTTTCAAATATCATTAGTCAATTGTATAAATCTTGGACAAGTTGTCCGCAAGTCTGCACATCAAAATTATTGGACTGATTAATTGCAACATTTTTGGCTAACTTTGACCACACCGAAGAGTTCACCATTTTGATACAATCGGCTGTATATATTTATGTATTTTGCCAAGGCGGTTTTCCAAACGTTACCCAATTACGACATTTTTATATTCAGTTCAGTGTTAGTTGTATTGTGATAATGTGTCTTATTTAGTGTATGTTGTCCTGTGACATGGCCTCTTATTTAGTGTTAGATGTCCTGTGACATTGTCTCTTATGCAGTGTCTGTTGTCCTGTGACATTGTCTCTTATTTAATGTTAGTTGTCTTGTGACATTACCTCTTATTTAGTGTTTGTTGTTCTGTGACATTGTCTCTTATTTAGTGTTTGTTGTTCTGTGACATTGTCTCTTATTTAGTGTTAGATGTCCTGTGACATTGTCTCTTATTTACTGTTTGTTGTCCTGTGACATTGTCTCTTATTTAGTGTTTGTTGTCCTGTGACATTATCTCTTATTTAGTGTTAGTTGTCCTGTGACATTGTCTCTTATTGAGTGTTTGTTGTCCTGTAACATTATCTCTTATTTAGTGATTGTTGTCGTGTCACATTGCCTCTTATTTAGTGTTAGTTGTCTTGTGACATTGTCTCTTATTTAGTGTTTGTTGTCCTGTGACATTGTCTCTTATTTAGTGTTTGTTGTCCTGTGACATTGTCTCTTATTTAGTGTTTGTTGTCCTGTGACATTGTCTCTTATTTACTGTTTGTTGTCCTGTGACATTGTCTCTTATTTAGTGTTTGGTGTCCTGTGACATTATCTCTTATTTAGTGTTTGTTGTCCTGTGACATTGTCTCTTATTTAGTGTCTGTTGTCCTGTGACATTGTCTCTTATTTAATGTTAGTTGTCTTGTGACATTGTCTGCTATGTAGTGTCTGTTGTCCTGTGACATTGTCTCTTATTTAGTGTTTGTTGTTCTGTGACATTGCCTCTTATTTAGTGTATGTTGTCCTGTGACATTGCCTCTTATTTAGTGTGTGTTGTCCTGTGACATTGCCTCTTATTTAGTGTTAGATGTTCTGTGACATTGTCTCTTATTTAGTGGCTGTTGTCCTGTGACATTGTCTCTTATTTAGTGTTAGTTGTCCTGTGACATTGTCTCTTATTTAATGTTAGTTGTCTTGTGACATTGTCTGCTATGTAGTGTCTGTTGTCCTGTGACATTGTCTCTTATTTAGTGTTTGTTGTCCTGTGACATTGTCTCCTATTTAGTGTTAGATGTTCTGTGACATTGTCTCTTATTTAGTGGCTGTTGTCCTGTGACATTGTCTCTTATTTAGTGTTAGTTGTCCTGTGACATTGTCTCTTATTTAATGTTAGTTGTCCTGTGACATTGTCTGCTATGTAGTGTCTGTTGTCCTGTGACATTGTCTCTTATTTAGTGTTTGTTGTCCTGTGACATTGTCTCTTATTTAGTGTTAGATGTTCTGTGACATTGTCTCTTATTTAGTGTTAGTTGTCCTGTGACATTGTCTCTTATTTAATGTTAGTTGTCTTGTGACATTGTCTGCTATGTAGTGGCTGTTGTCCTGTGATATTGCCTCTTATTTAGTGTTTGTTGTCCTGTGACATTGTCTCTTATTTAGTGTTAGATGTTCTGTGACATTGTCTCTTATTTAGTGGCTGTTGTCCTGTGACATTGTCTCTTATTTAGTGTTAGTTGTCCTGTGACATTGTCTCTTATTTAATGTTAGTTGTCTTGTGACATTGTCTGCTATGTAGTGTCTGTTGTCCTGTGACATTGTCTCTTATTTAGTGTTTGTTGTCCTGTGACATTGTCTCTTATTTAGTGTTTGTTGTCCTGTGACATTGCCTCTTATTTACTGTTTGTTGTCCTGTGACATTGCCTCTTATTTAGTGTTTGTTGTTCTGTGACATTGTCTCTTATTTAGTGTTAGTTGTCCTGTGACATTGTCTCTTATTTACTGTTTGTTGTCCTGTGACATTGCCTCTTATTTAGTGTTTGTTGTCCTGTGACATTGTCTCTTATTTAGTGTTAGATGTCCTGTGACATTGTCTCTTATTTAGTGATTGTTGTTCTGTGACATTGCCTCTTATTTACTGTTTGTTGTCCTGTGACATTGCCTCTTATTTAGTGTTTGTTGTCCTGTGACATTGTCTCTTATTTAGTGTTAGATGTCCTGTGACATTGTCTCTTATTTAGTGTTAGTTGTCCTGTGACATTGCCTCTTATTTAGTGTTAGATGTCCTGTGACATTGCCTCTTATTTACTGTTTGTTGTCCTGTGACATTGCCTCTTATTTACTGTTTGTTGTTCTGTGACATTGTCTCTTATTTAGTGTTAGATGTCCTGTGACATTGTCTCTTATTTAGTGATTGTTGTCGTGTCACATTGCCTCTTATTTACTGTTTGTTGTCCTGTGACATTGCCTCTTATTTAGTGTTTGTTGTTCTGTGACATTGTCTCTTATTTAGTGTTATATGTCCTGTGACATTGTCTCTTATTTAGTGATTGTTGTCGTGTCACATTGCCTCTTATTTAGTGTTTGTTGTCCTGTGACATTGTCTCTTATTTACTGTTTGTTGTCCTGTGACATTGTCTCTTATTTAGTGATTGTTGTCGTGTCACATTGCCTCTTATTTAGTGTTTGTTGTCCTGTGACATTGTCTCTTATTTAGTGTTTGTTGTCCTGTGACATTGTCTCTTATTAAGTGTATGTTGTCCTGTGACATTGTCTCTTATTAAATGTTTGTTGTCCTGTGACATTATCTCCTATTTAGTGTTTGTTGTCCTTTGACATTGCCTCTTATTAATATTATTGTCCTGTGACATTGCCTTTTATTTAGTGTTTGTTGTCCTGTGACATTGTCTCTTATTTAGTGTTAGTTGTCCTGTGACATTGTCTCTTATTTAGTGTTTGTTGTAGTGTCACATTGCCTCTTATTTAGTGTGTGTTGTCCTGTGACATTGCCTCTTATTTAGTGTTAGTTGTCCTGTGACATTGTCTCTTATTAAGTGCGTGTTGTCCTGCGACATTGTCTCTTATTTAGTGATTGTTGTCGTGTCACGTTGCCTCTTATTTACTGTTTGTTGTCCTGTGACATTGCCTCTTATTTAGTGTAAGTGTTGTCCAGTGACATTGTCTCTTGTTGAGTGTTTGTTGTCCTGTAACATTATCGCTTATTTAGTGTTTGTTGTCATGTCACATTGCCTCTTATTAAGTGTTTGTTGTCCTGTGACATTGTCTCTTATTAAGTGTGTGTTGTCCTGTGACATTGCCTCTTATTAAGTGTGTGTTGTCCTGTGACATTGCCTCTTATTAAGTGTGTGTTGTCCTGTGACATTGCCTCTTATTAAGTGTTTGTTGTCCTGTGACATTGCCTCTTATTAAGTGTGTGTTGTCCTGTGACATTGCCTCTTATTAAGTGTTAGATGTCCAGTGACATTGTCTCTTATTAAGTGTTTGTTGTCCTGTGACATTGCCTCTTATTAAGTGTATGTTGTCCTGTGACATTGTCTCTTATTTAGTGTTAGATGTCCAGTGACATTGTCTCTTATTAAGTGTTTGTTGTCCTGTGACATTGCCTCTTATTAAGTGTGTGTTGTCCTGTGACATTGCCTCTTATTAAGTGTGTGTTGTCCTGTGACATTGCCTCTTATTAAGTGTGTGTTGTCCTGTGACATTGCCTCTTATTAAGTGTGTGTTGTCCTGTGACATTGCCTCTTATTAAGTGTGTGTTGTCTTGTGACATTGCCTCTTATTAAGTGTGTGTTGTCCTGTGACATTGCCTCTTATTAAGTGTGTGTTGTCCTGTGACATTGCCTCTTATTAAGTGTGTGTTGTCCTGTGACATTGCCTCTTATTAAGTGTGTGTTGTCCTGTGACATTGCCTCTTATTAAGTGTGTGTTGTCCTGTGACATTGCCTCTTATTAAGTGTGTGTTGTCCTGTGACATTGCCTCTTATTAAGTGTGTGTTGTCCTGTGACATTGCCTCTTATTAAGTGTGTGTTGTCCAGTGACATTGCCTCTTATTAAATGTTTGTTGTCCTGTAACGTTGCCTCTTATTTAGTGTGTGTTATCGTGTCACATTACCTCTTATCCTCTTAATTAGTGTCTGTTGTCCTGTGACATTGCCTCTTATTTAGTGTGTGGTGTCCTGTGACATTGCCTCTTATTTAGTGTTTGTTGTCCTGTGACATTTTCTCATTTAGTGTCTGTTGTCCTGTGACATTGCCTCTTATTTAGTGTTTGTTGTCCTGTGACATTGCCTCATTTAGTGTCTGTTGTCCTGTGACATTGCCTCGTATGTTGTGTTATTTGTCCTGTGACATTGCCTCTTATTAAGTGTTTGTTGTCCTGTGACATTGCCTCTTATTTAGTGTTTGTTGTCTTGTGACATTGCCTCTTATTTAGTGTTTGTTGTCCTGTAACATTGCCTCTTATTTAGCGTGTGTTGTCGTGACACATTGCCTCTTATCCTCTTATTTAGTGTCTGTTGTACTGTGACATTGCCTCTTATTTAGTGTTTGTTGTCCTGTGACATTGCCTCATTTAGTGTCTGTTGTCCTGTGACATTGCCTCTTATTTAGCGTTAGTTGTCCTGTGACATTGCCTCTTATTCAGTGTTTGTTATCCTGTGACATTGCCTCTTATTTAGTGTTTGTTGTCCTGTGACATTGCTTCTTATTTAGTGTTAGTTGTCCTGTGACATTGTCTCTTATTAAGTGTTTGTTGTCCTGTGACATTGCCTCTTTTTTAGTGTTTGTTGTCTTTTGACATTGCCTCTGTTATTTAGTGTTTGTTGTCGTGTCACATTGCCTCTTATTTAGTGTTTGTTGTCCTGTGACATTGCCTCTTATTTAGTGTTTGTTGTCCTGTGACATTACCTCTTATTTAGTGTCTGTTGTCCTGTGATATTGCCTCTTATTTAGTGTGTGTTGTCCTGTGACATTGTCTCTTATTTAGTGTGTGGTGTCCTTTGACATTACCTGTTATTTAGTGTTTGTTGTCCTATGATATTGCCTCTTATTTAGTGTGTGTTGTCCTGTGACATTGTCTCTTATTTAGTGTGTGGTGTCCTTTGACATTGCGTCTTATTTAGTGTCTGTTGTCCTGTGACATTGCCTCTTATTTAGTGTTAGTTGTCCTGTGACATTGCCTCTTATTTAGTGTTTGTTGTCTTGTGATATTGCCACTTATTTAGTGTTTGTTGCCATGTGGTAATGTTTCTTATTTAGCATTATGTTCAAGATAACTGTACCCGATAACCAATAATCAACACGCGCATAGTACTCAATATTTCATAGATACATAACCTGAATTAGTAATAAGACGTGTCTTTATTGTAAATATTAACACAAAGCGAAAACGGATAATACGAGTCTGACAAGGAAGCGACACAACGGAAAATGAAAGTGAAGTAAAGTAAGTTAAAAGTCAATTTGTACGTATACGCATTCTTTACGTTTTAAGCCAATGGTAGTTTTCTCTCTGCAACTTGATTCTTCTAAACTCTATTTACATATTCGCATAATATTAACATATGAACTGTTCCCGTTTATAACCTAAATAATCAAAGAAAGTGTTAGAATCGTCACGTCCTCCTCTTTTCATCTACCCAATAAACATATAGGAACACAATCTGGTCTACATTCATCAGAAATAAATGAACTGAAACTTATTTCCTTAAAGCTGCACTCTCACAGATTGACCGTTGTGTCACTCTTTTTTCACTGGGAATGAGCTTATTTAAGAAGTAATTGTCCGGATACCAATGATATAAGACTGCTCACAAAATATCAGATCGAAGTTTTTCATATTTACGGTCGAAAATTGATGCCTTATGGCTAAAAGAGTTACCGACGTTTTAAAGTAAATAATCCGTATTAATTAATAATAACAACGGCTATGCGTGTACCCGTATTATTACATGCGAACAGTAAGCGTAATAATAATAAATGTGTACTTGCAAAAAGTAAGCGTATACCCGCATTGATACTCGCAAAAAGAAAGCGTATACCCGTATTAGTACTCGCAAAGAGTAAGCGTGTACCCGCAATAATACTCGCAAAGTGTAAGCGTGCACCCGTATTAATACTCGCACAGATTGAGGTTATACCCGTATTAATTCTCGCAAAGAGTAAGCGTATACCCGTTTTAATACTCGCAGAGAGTGAGCGTATTCCCGTAATAGTAATCGCAAAGAGAAAGCGTGTACCCGTATTAATACTCGCAAAGAGTGAGCGTGTACCCGTATTGATACTCGCAAAGAGTAAGCGTGTTCCCGTATTCGTACTCGCAAAGAGTGAGCGTGTACCCGTATTAATACTCGCAAAGAGTAAGCGTGTACCCGTATTCGTACTCGCAAAGAGTGAGCGTGTACCCGTATTAATACTCGCAAAGAGTGAGCGTGTACCCGTATTAATACTCGCAAAGAGTAAGGTACCCGTATTAATACTCGCAAAGAGTGTGCGTGTACCCGTATTAGTAATCGCAAAGAGTGTGCGTGTACCCGTATTAGTAATCGCAAAGAGTGAGCGTGTACCCGTATTAGTAATCGCAAAGAGTGTGCGTGTACCCGTATTAGTAATCGCAAAGAGTGAGCGTGTACCCGTATTAGTACTCACAAAGAGTGTGCGTGTACCCGTATTAGTACTCGCAAAGAGTGTGCGTGTACCCGTATTAGTAATCGCAAAGAGTGTGCGTGTACCCGTATTAGTACTCGCAAAGAGTGAGCGTGTACCCGTATTAGTACTCGCAAAGAGTGAGCGTGTACCCGTATTAATACTCGCAAAGAGTAAGCGTGTACCCGTATTAATACTCGCAAAGAGTGAGCGTGTACCCGTATTCGTACTCGCAAAGAGTGAGCGTGTACCCGTATTAATACTCGCAAAGAGTGAGCGTGTACCCGTATTAGTACTCGCAAAGAGTGAGCGTGTACCCGTATTAGTACTCGCAAAGAGTGAGCGTGTACCCGTATTAATACTCGCAAAGAGTAAGCGTGTACCCGTATTAATACTCGCAAAGAGTAAGCGTGTATCCGTATTAATACTCGCCAAGAGTAAGCGTGTACCCGTATTAGTACTCGTCAAGAGTAAGCGTGTACCCGTATTAATACTCGTCAAGAGTAAGCGTGTTCCCGTATTACTTGTAACTAGTAAGAATCAGTATTACTTGCAAAGAATTAGAATGTACCCGTATTACTAGCAAATAGTAAAAATGTACCCGTATTACTTTGCAAATAGTAAGAGTGTACCTATAATGATATTTGCCATTGTGATTAATATTTGCTAAATCACGTTTTATAAATAATCGATACCGCCATACATTAATTGGAACATCACGTTCACCGACAACTATACCTACGAAAAAACTTCCCTTTAATTGACTCCGGTTACAAATGCATTGAAATCGTGCTTAGTTGTGAAATTTGTTTTTGAAAACACTATCAACTGTATATCACGTTCACATGAACGCCGAAAAGTCCCTATGACTTTCATTTTATTATTTAATGCATCATTTACAGAGCACATTAAGAATAAATCTATAAATATACTATACCCGACTGTCATAGTGGGTTGCAGCCAATCGTTAAAGATTTTCAACGTTCGTAAAGTGTCATTGGTACAAATCGTGACATCACGATCCCCTTAATAAAAAGCAAGACCCAAAATAAATTTACTCGCACGTTTTTTACCTCTTTGAATCAAAGACTCATGTTTTTAAGTATAATCACGAAATAATCATTAAACTAGTAAGTTGAATAAAATTTTAACATACATCGTGACAAAATATATATAAACGATGTAATCTTTAAATTTCTGTAAACGAAAAATGACGATTTGTCCTAATTAAATAAAGATTTGCGATCTTCACATAAATAAGAGACTACATTGCGACATGTTAAAATGTTGCTCTACCTTACAAAACAGTGGGTTCCCATAGATTAATTGATCGATAGATATGTCTATTTATAGAATTGAGAAATAGTTTACAGTGGGATCCCACAGATTAAATGCCTTAACAATATTAGTACATCTGTCTTACTCACTCAATACGTGAATAAACTAATTATTCACTAATCTCAAAATACAACAACACAAACAGTTTAGGAATTGGCAATGTATTTGGTGAATATGTACACAGCAAAAGACAGTATTCGGATGCTGGAAGATTGGTAATAGCGTCTGAGCACATCTGGAACTTAACATTTAGAGTCAGCAACAACTTTTAACGGAATCTTGGAAAACGCCATGAAGCAACTGGAACGAAACTTAATATACGGTGAATCTCAAATCATAAACGTAACAAATAAGTTACTAACTTATGTAAGATACTCACAGTGGAACTCTGTAAATGAAATAAATATACATATTAATAGAACACATGATACAGCAAATTCAACCTGAAAATAGGGATGGGATGGGCGGGAAATATGATCAAATTTATATCTTCACTTTCAGACATCGTAAAATACCTTCTAATGTCACCAAATACAAAACCTCGAGTGACGAAAACAGAATAGTTTTCCCCATATAACCAACAAAAACACGAGGAAATCATGTTACTCGTGTCCCGCCAAACTAATCCACCTGAATACTGAAGTACCACGGGTACTTGAACCAATCTCATGAAATCAATAATGTATATATTTTTCGAAACGTAAATAATTGTATTTAATAAAGAATTGTGAAATAGTTGCAATTGATAAGCCTACCTTTATTTAACCTGTTTTTGAAACAATGATTACTAAAATACTGACAAGCCCATTTTTCGGAAACAATGGCAATGCTATTTTTAGAAAAAAGGTGCACGGGAAAACGAAGAAAAACGTGACGGAATATGGAATTCCTTAAAATAGTTCCCCTAAATAATAAATTATCAATTTAGACAAAAATTCAAAAAAGAAAGACGGGCCCCAAATTCTTGTTAACAACAAGTGAACAGTACAGTTTCAAATAATTTGTTAAATAGTTATGTATATTAAATTGATAACAATTCTCAATGATACGTTTCATTCAATGGGCTGGCATTCCATATACATGTTGTTCGCAAACGTTAAAAAAAATGGTCTATTATGATGTGTCCGATACATTAGCGGGCAGGGTTTGGTTTGAAAAATATATAGAAATAATGGGAAAACTCTATTTTATGATCAACTATTGACTGGAATGCATTAAAAAACAGTGTCCATTTCCCCGGACATATTAGCGGGTTTGGCGTAAACAAATATTTAGAAATAGTGGAAAATTATATTGTATGACCAATTCATGACCTAGAATGCATAAAACCGCTCCTTGGCTTTTGTTAATCCAAAAACCTGATTTGGGCTGGTATTCATGTGCAACTTAAGTTATTCATAGGGTTATACATCATTGATTTCATTCACTCAGTTGGTCAATTATCAATAACAAATAATCCGATTAGCTACATCGTTCGTCTAGACCGATATTTAAGACCAGCCCTGATGATGCAACTCATTGCGGGTAAGCCTAGTTGTTTTCGAAAACAATGAATGAGTTTGCTGAAATGGGAAGATTTTCTGGGATCCCAAGAATTAGGGCAAACGTTCTCGCATTGTTTCCCGAAATTACCGCGAAAATTGAGAACATTCGGAGTCTTTCTGTTAATACAATAGAATATTGAAAAAAGAGACAAAAAAGTTAGGAGATATGTTCATCCCTTGAATTTGAAAACAGACAGCATAGTTCGTACAATTTTGTTAGAAGATATTTACGTTTTGGAAAGAAAATAGAACGGATTTTATGAACCTCTATATTTTTCCAGTCACAAACGGAACTGCTGTTGTCGTGTTATTTTTAATTTTAATTTTGTATATTTTGTTCAGATCCACCAACTCGCACTTTTTTAACATTTTTTCATACGTACGCTTTATTTGAATCGCTTCGTATAATCGCTTTAACAAGACTGACTAGATGAAATACTGCGGACAAGCTCGCAATTCCAGGTCTAGTTATACGACATCAAGTCTTATCAACCGCATGGTCAGAAATCACGTGACTTAAAGGGGTTCACACATGGGTCACCACGGGCCACAACCGATGTAAACAAACAAGAAAGTGACGTTTATAATTTCTTAAGAATTCTTTTAACAGAAAAGATAGGAAAATATTTCTGGGCCTATAAAAGACTATGTCATATTGTGCTTCTACAGATGTGAAATATTTTATATTTGCTTGTATTTTAATGATGCAGTCGTTGACCAATATTTAAACTTGACAAGATTATGCAGAACGGTACAACGCTGTGTGCGCTGTGAAACTAATTATTGGTTGGTAAGCCTGCTTGTTTTAGAAAACAATTATCATGCTGAAATGGGAATATTTTGAGGGATCCCAAGAATCTTAGTAGGGCAAACGTTTTTGTTATCGGCATTGTTTTCCGAAAATACCGCGAAATTTGAGTCCATTTCGAGTCATGTTGTAAACACAATAGAATATCGAACATAAAGTTAAAAGATATTATACCCATCCCTTAAATTTAAAAACAAACAACATTGCACGTACAAAATGTAAGAAGAGATTTGCGTTTTGAAAGAAAATAGAACGAATTGGGTTAGGAACCTCAATAGTCGTAAATTGAAATTATCTTAGTGGTCATAGTTATTGTCATTAATTTTGCTACATATGTGTGTCCCTCCCGGGAATATGATATCGTAAATATAATCGTAGAAAACGATCGCTGTTTATAAGTATCTTCCAGGGCCGAAAATGTAAGATAGGTTCATCCCATCCCAAGTGGTGTAGGATGTTTTGCGGATACGAGTTTTATCGAGTTTCCGCAGAACACTCTGAGGGAGGGTTGTGATGAACCTATGTTACACGAGCGGCCATGGTAGATGCTATTTCTCCCACCTCAGCTAAACAAAATATAGAAAAAAGTTTGTTTATTATTTTAACATACGAGTACTTTTTATCTTTGGCAGTGGGCAATATTTCCAGCATGGCCAACTATTTGGATCTACTAATCTGGGGTGGGAAAAAAGGTTTTATGAGTTGACATGATGGCGCCATCACTATAACATGGGGGAGAAACCAAACAAAACTAAGTTACACCACGGGGCACATTGTTCAGAACTTCGTTAAAGTTTATAAAAGATGCACTTTTACTCCCAAATAAGATATACCACAATTAATAATATTGTTTTAATATTCCAAAAAGGATGAATAAATGTCGATTACAATGGTTCTTATGAAGAATACCGAGTATAATTTGAAAGAAATTTGCATAAAACACGGTATTTCTACCTTATGAGACTTTAGTAGATCACAGTAAATTTTTTAGAATTCACCAATCATTTAATATTTTTGCGTTAACAGCTATAGAATACACGGTAACAATCTTGTTATCACTGACTAATATTTTCCATAAATGTATTATTTAGTAAGAAATTAAAGGTTTATCAGTCAAAATTGGTGTTTGTTATAAATATGTATGTATTGCTTTTGAATAAGATCACCGTCTCCTTGGCCTAGTGGTAAAGGCGTCCGCGTCCGTCTACGTAGCGGGAGGTCGTGGGTTCGATCCCTGGCCGCGTCATACCGAAATACGTTAATAGTTGGTACAAGTAGCTCCCTTGTGCCTGGAGCTTGGCATTTAAAGGGTAGTGCTTGGAAAAGTGGTGTACTGGTTTAACCCAGGAAAGTTGTACCCCGTGTATCGGTGCTCTACACCGAGCAATAAAACAACCAAGGGGTCTCTTCGAAAAAGAGCTAGGGTATCGCACTCGGACTTCCATGTATCCCACCACTTTCTCTTCCGCGTGCTGTCCCTTCAGCAAAAATAAAAAAGGATCCCATTGGAAATAAGTGCTTGTACTTTTATCCTTGAGCCTTGCGGGTCTAAAGAAATACAACAGCAACAACAACAAGAGTGTCACTTTAACGTTGTCAATTTATCGTTGATAACATTTGGAGAAACCAAACAACTCGACGGAACTTGATCAGAACTTCATTCAAGTTAACAATGATCCCTGAACAGCGTTGTTAACTTTTAAATCTGTTTTGCCTTTGAACATTTATGGACGCATTTGTGGACTGTGGTACTATTAGCAAGTTTCGAGACGGGTGTTTCAGCTATACTTGTTTAATTTAGATATATGAGAATATCACCAAAACAATTAACAAAATATTACAACTTCTTCAAGTCTAGCTTTTAAAATTGTTTATAATTAAGGCATTCGTCTCCAGTAAATTGTGTTTTAGATGGTATTTTCTTTTTGCTAAGTTCATGAATAATTGTTATTGTATCTATAAGCTAGACTAGTTAAGTTACGCCTACCGCGCCTCGTTTATTTTTTTTTTCCAAGCCTCCTACACCATTGAAAAACTAAACGACACATACGTTCAATAAACATTTACCTAATTGTATAATGACTTGTAAATCAACAAATGATTTCTGTGGTTTATGACTAAAATTGCACTTTTATATAAAAAGCTAACTTATGTAAATGTTAGCGTGGGCTTTGTGTGTATAATTTCAAAGTTCATTAGTTCGTTGCTGTGGTTTTCTCAACAGGGTTAACCCCATTTAATCTTTTCTTTAGTGTCGCTCGCATCTCGGTCTACTATTGTTTCTTTGAGAAGTTCATGTTCCTGCTATATCCTCCAAAAAACACCAACCGCTCGCGAAGTTGGACGGGATAGGATAAATCATTAATGATGAATGTTTATGTCCGGTCTTACAAGGAACCGAAGAAGGACAAGAAGAGGTGGTTGATGTAGGTGCGCTTGGTGAACGGGAAGTTCTGCACGTATCTTCGATTACTGAAACTTGCACTAGCGGATTCAGTGAGGGTTCTGAGAAAGGGTCACAAGTCAAAAGCGTTCACTCCCAAGTTACGCCCTCTCTTACGTCAAATCCTGGATCCGCCCCTGGTTTGTGATTTCATTGATTTCATTGAAGTACTTTATGATGTACAATGTATTTTCCGCCGTATAAAGGAATGACGTCACCATTACGTCATATGTACTTCCGTTGTTTTCCGGGAAAATTCTCAATAAAAAAAAATGTTCTTATGATTGATAGACATGTTTTCACATGCTCAATACACTGTAAATCAAAAATATCATTATTCCTGAAACTTTTATACCTTAAGTATCTATTCTTGCTTGATTTATCATTTAGAGTAGAGATTAAAGCATAAACCGCTGCCCTATAGTTGAAAGGTCATTTTGGAAGAACTGTCATGGCGGACAATGCAATTTTTAGAGTTTGTTTTTCAAGTGAAGCGATTTTTCTTAGGAATAACTTGACCCCCCTTTTTATTGGCTTAAAAGGTAATTTAAAGCTTGTC
This sequence comes from Mya arenaria, assembly GCF_026914265.1. Taxonomy (NCBI): domain Eukaryota; kingdom Metazoa; phylum Mollusca; class Bivalvia; order Myida; family Myidae; genus Mya; species Mya arenaria. Next base: position 51,400,932 of record NC_069135.1, read on the forward strand.
CTTTAAGAATATATATGGTTATCATAGCCTGCATTCGCTCGAAATGCCTTTAAATGTTGTCTAAAAATTATAATTTTACATTGAATTATATAGGGAATAACAATGGTGGTGTGTAACCTAAACAAAATGAATGCATAGGGCGGGAAATAATTGCCCCTATACAAGTCTATTTGCCAATACAAACTTTTTTGTAGTCAGCTGACCAGTGGTCATTAAGTAGATATTGGTATATATTGGTCATTCAACGTTGGACATTCGTTATAAAAAATCAAGACAAAATCAATTGTATAAATTCGTTGTTAAAATCGTTGATTTGATACATTTTGCATTTATCCTTGATTAGAATGGATTGCTGGTATTTCGTGTGTGTGTGTGTGTGCGTGTGCGTGTGTGCGTGCGTGCGTCTGTATAGAAAAAGTGACCCCCACCCCCTGTTATAGAATTTTGCCCTTCCCCTCCACAACATGCAGATAAACATATTGGTCACATATTTAAAAGTTATATGACAACCTAGTCAAAATAAGTTTACGTTGACGGATTTTTTTCGATTTCTATATAACAAATCCTTAACAAGTCATATTCTTCAAATCCAATTAGAAGAATCCTGTTTTGAACGTCTATTTTTTTATACTATTTGACACACATGAAGCCATATCGTCTGCTGTTGATGAATAAAAATGTATTTGTGTTCTTGCAGGATGGTCGCTAAATACGTGCGCAAATAACGGGTGTGTTTCGAAGCACAAACGTTCTTTTTTAAGGATGTGAACTCAGGTAAACATGTCGTTTTGACTGGCGCACGGCATTTTATATATATATTCTAAAGCTGATGCAATTTCGGTCAGAATTTATTAAAGCTGCACTCTCACAGATTGACCATTTTTACAACTTTTTTTTTATTTTTTGTCTTGGAAAGAGCAAGTTTTTGCGTAAATATCTGCAAACCAATGAAATAAGATTGCTGACAAAAAATCAGATCGTAGATTTTCATATTTCCGTTCGAAAATTAATGTTTTATGGCTTAAACCGTTACTAACGGTTTAAGAAAATTGCATAAAACATGAATTTTTTAACTTAAATATAACAATCTGCGATCCAATTTTTCGTCAGCAGTCTTATATCCCTTGTGTTATGGATTTTCGCATAAATTGGCTCGTTCCAAGACAAAAATTAAAAAAGTTGTCGAAACGTTCAATCTGTGAGAGTGCAGCTTTAAATAAAAACATCTGCGATCTTATTTTTCGTCAGCAGTCTTATATCACTGGTTTCCATGCATTTTTGCAAAAATTGGCTCGTTCCGAGACAAAAAATAAAAATAAAAAGTTATCAAAACGTTCAATCTGTGAGAGTGCAGCTTTAAGTAATTGACGTGAATAAAAGACGTCGGTTGATTCGCTGCGCTCTGCTCTCTTAGGCTACTTTTAATATTAGCGAATAATAATAAATATTCTAATCTATACCAATAAGACTACTCGTCCTTGGTTAATAATGCACACTAATTTTCTTGCTTTCTTGCACGACGGTCAGATCAAGTTTTATACGAGACCAAAGTTCAGAGTACAAAATACTGACATGCGAATTACGTGCGCAAAATCAAGGGGCTATTTTGAAGGAAAAACTTTTTTCAAAGAACTCAAGATAACTCAACAACTTTGACAATTTGATTTTTTTTTGTTGGCGTTGTCGTTATTGTTGTGTAAAAGATGCATTCTTACTCCTTAATCAGATTTACCACAATTAAAACAATTGTTTTAATTTACCAAAAAGGATTAATACATGTCGAAAACAATGGTTCCTTTGACAGATAACGAGTTAAATCTGAAAGAAATGTGCATAAAACACAGTATTTCTACCTTATGAGACTATATTAGATCACAGAAAATCTTTTAGCATTCACCAATCATTTGATATTTTTGTGTTTTCAGCTGTTAAATACACGGTTACAATATTGTTATCAGTAATTAGTATTTTCCAAAAAAGCATTATTTAGTAAGTAGTTGAAGTTTTATTAGTCAAAAATTATGTTTGTTATATATGGGTATGTTTTGATTTTGAATAAGAGTGTCACTTGAATGTGTTTGTTTTGTCATGAATGAAGGAACCGGTTCGATTACAATTTCACCGTCCCATATGCCTTTGAATAAGAATGTCACTTTAATGTGCTTGTTTTGTCATGAATGAAGGAACCGGTTCGATTACAATTTCACAGTCCCATATGCCTTTGAATAAGAATGTCACTTTAATGTGCTTGTTTTGTCATGAATGAAGGAACCGGTTCGATTACAATGTCATAGTCCCATATGCCTTTGAATAAGAATGTCACTTTAATGTGCTTGTTTTGTCATGAATGAAGGAACCGGTTCGATTACAATTTCATAGTCCCATATGCCTTTGAATAAGAATGTCACTTTAATGTGCTTGTTTTGTCATGAATGAAGGAACCGGTTCGATTACAATTTCATAGTCCCATATGCCTTTGAATAAGAATGTCACTTTAATGTGCTTGTTTTGTCATGAATGAAGGAACCGGTTCGATTACAATTTCATAGTCCCATATGCCTTTGAATAAGAATGTCACTTTAATGTGTTTGTTTTGTCATGAATGAAGGAACCGGTTCGATTACAATTTCACCGTCCCATATGCCTTTGAATAAGAATGTCACTTTAATGTGCTTGTTTTGTCATGAATGAAGGAACCGGTTCGATTACAATTTCACAGTCCCATATGCCTTTGAATAAGAATGTCACTTGAATGTGTTTGTTTTGTCATGAATGAAGGAACCGGTTCGATTACAATTTCACAGTCCCATATGCCTTTGAATAAGAATGTCACTTTAATGTGCTTGTTTTGTCATGAATGAAGGAACCGGTTCGATTACAATTTCACCGTCCCATATGCCTTTGAATAAGAATGTCACTTTAATGTGCTTGTTTTGTCATGAATGAAGGAACCGGTTCGATTACAATTTCACAGTCCCATATGCCTTTAAATAAGAATGTCACTTTAATGTATTTGTTTTGTCATGAATGAAGGAACCGGTTCGATTACAATTTCACAGTCCCATATGCCTTTGAATAAGAATGTCACTTGAATGTGCTTGTTTTGTCATGAATGAAGGAACCGGTTCGATTACAATTTCACAGTCCCATATGCCCGGGATTTTATGATTTTCGATGATTATTGTTTTACTTTATTTTTATTCATTTATTTTTTTATTTTTTTTATTATTATTATTTTATTTTATTTTTGGGGGTAGGGGTTGAGGGGGTAAGGGGGGCTGGATACAAATAGACGGGAGAATAATTTGACTGTACGACTCATAGTTTGATGTAAATAAATCAAGATTAAGAATGTTCGATCGGCGCCAGTATCATAAAAAAATACCTTTATGTAACAGAAATCATGTTTCCTTAATTTCATAAAAGATATGTTAATCCTAATTCCCATCCCCCTTATTCTATTCCATATAAATTCACAATTTAGAATAGTCTTGAATATTCTCATACTTTTGATATACAAACTTAATGTTCTTTAAATCCAGCTTGAAATTGCGAATTTCTACTACTACGTTAGACATATAACATACGACTCTGTATTATACGGTCTTCGAGGTCTCTTAGTTCAAACAAACGCGAACAAATCAGAATCGAATGAAATGTTTATATTGACGTAAGTACGAATGTTCTTATCAAAAGGACATCCTTCATCTAAATCTGATTACTAAACAATTTTAAAAAAATCAATGTCTGGCCATTTCTGACGTTTATAAAATACCAATTTAGGATTTACCTTACGACTAAAACCCTTTATCAAAACGTCCCCCTCACGAATAAAATATAAACTACCTAATAACAACACTAAGCTTCTATGTTAATAACACTGCCATTCTTAATACATTTTTTATATCAGTAAAATAATATTGGTGCGAATTCTTCTCCAAAAATCGATCACTCCTTTTATAGATAAAATAACCGCGAACAAATCAGAGTCGAATGTATGTTTACATTGACGTAAGTTTGTTTGTTCTTAACAAAAGGACGTCCTTCTTCTAAATCTGATTACTAAACAGTTTTCAAAAAAATATATATTATATGTTGCAATACCTGCAAATTTATCAATGAACTATGTTTTACACTGAATGAAATCCCAAGAAAACCAGTTATCTACATAATAAATGAGTAAACCAATCAGGTAAGATCTCATATCGTACCATTATACGAATACAATCGGTAAACCCTGGTAAATATATCCACGACCTATTATTAGTCAGAATGAGGTCAGATTTCAAAAGATAACAAAAATTCATATAAATACGTGAAAATACATCAGTATACCGCATAAATACCACATAGAATTGTTAAATAACAACAGTATAGGTTTATCCGTCTAAACGTTTATTTCTAAGTAAATAGTATTTAACACTATCAAGCATTAAACACACGTTAAGTCTAGTTCACTAGCGAACGTAGCGGGCTAGCGATTGGTTGAGAAATAGACCAATAAAATCCGATATATATAAGACAGCTGTAACAGCGAACATTCAAAATCTACTACACTACAACGAACGCGGTATAAGCGGATACTTAACTTAGTGCAATGCATGAAGCGATGGCTATTTCGTTACTTGAAGCGATCAAAAAAGGTGATGATGAAACTGCAAAAAGGATTTTAAGACACAGATTATATTCCAACATAGAGCGACAAGGGCCGCGAAAAGATGGCACGCCATTGTTCTGGTGCTGTTGCAGGGGAGATTTTGAGCTGGCACGGCTGCTGTTGTTGCACGGTGCAGAAGTGAATCGTCCGACGGCTTGGGGTGCGTCCCCCTTGCATGCAGCCGCCGACCACAATCAACCTGATGTTATATTGTAAGTACTCGTTGATTTTATATTTTAATGATTGTTGGTGTCGGGAAGCTATGAAATAACGTTACGAGTATATAAGATACAGCAAAATACTTAGTCTGCATACTAAATATTCATGGTTAAATTCAACGCAATTAAATAAGTAAACTCGGTTTTAATGCATTTTTATTGCCTGTCTCGAAGGCAAATAGTGTTGAAACAGATAGTGCATAATAATTGATCACAACTTAATAAAGAACAAAAACGTACATATATAGACTATATATACATTTTTACGAACTTTTTGGTCCATAAATCCGCCTTGTCGAGTTTTGGTCATGTAGCGCGATAAATCTCGTTTTCGGAAGCATACCAATACTAGATTGGTTGCTAATCACTCAAGTATATGACAAATAATTTTACGCCATACTGCGACAGCCGTAACTAATAAGAAAGAAGTCGTTGACCTATATAATTTTACCCAGGTAATTTCTCACATACTGACGAGGAAAACGTATGTATTCTCTGGCGAATGCACAACGTGGTTTTAAGTGAAAATATAGAGCATGCACATTTGCATGATATCGATTGCTTTAATGAGACCGGAATGAGTTGGTGTATCCACTTGCGTACCGAAATAGTCTCGACAATTATATCCGAATCCTGCGTAAGAAAGATTTTAACTATTTTGATTCTGCGTACCGAATAATATCCATTGTGTGAGTTTCTGCATACCGCGTACCGCCCGCTCTTTTGAGTACCGAATATTATCCATTGTGTTTGTTTCTGCATACCGCGTACCGCCCGCTCTTTTGAGTACCGAATAATATCCATTGTGATAGTTTCCGCATACCGCGTTTGCAAAGGGGGTGGGGTTGGGGCTCAGCCTCAAGCTTCCACGTAAGTAAAGTAGGAGAATACTCAATTATAAATGCGAGTATGCAATGTATGTATTATTACGAGTTTAAGATCGCCACACACTTTATTCATAAGTTCATATTTGTAGCACACAGGTTATCGCTTAGTGCATGGTACATGCTGATTAACCTAAAATGTGCAGTTTTTAACAACATTGCTAAAAGAACAACACAAATAAATGCCCCAAAATCGCCATTTAGGTCATGTTCCCACATAATAGCGTTGATCAACAATCCAGTTGCTGACGATTTTTCCGCGTTGACAGCCGAATGAATTCAAGGCATAACATAACGCCGACCAGGAAATGGAAAGAGGTGAAAAATATGTTAGGATTTACGACAGCTGTCTAATGTTTTTACACATTTATGGCATTGTATTTATGTGTTTGAACATATCTTTTAGTACAAGCGGTTTGTTTCATCTCACCTGGGAATGCGGTGGTGAAAATATTTACATATGTATGATTTCTTTTGCGATTGTGCGAATGAATGGACCAAATGTTATTCCGTATTGTTTTTTATACAGACAAATTTATTATTTGCGGAATATCCTATTTTAACAGTCTATACACAGGTTGTGAGCATATTCAGTCTACTATGAACCAAACATTATGCACGGGGAAATCAATGGGCGCTAACCCTTAAACTCTAAATGACCAAAAAACGCTTAAAGATGTGCGGTTTAGTTCACCGATGATTCAGTGATTAAATAGTCAAATACTAGCATATATCTTTTTAGTTCAAATAATTGTACGTTGACGGATTTTTTACGATTTTTTATATGGCAAATCTAGAAGAATCTCGTATAACATGTCTATTGTTTTAGACTAATATCTTTATATCAGTAAATATGAATGAAACAATTCGGTATATCATTTTGATAGCGTAAAAATACCGTGTTTGGAATATACTAGATTTCGATCAGTCGCGTGTATACATATGTAAATCTAACTACCAAAAATAATTAACTAGTATTTAAAAAGCTTGTCATCATTGAAACACGCACGTTGCGTTCGTACCAACACCTAGTCACGGTGATGATGAATGCGGAAATCTTCTCCACAACTAATCGATTTCAAATGATGTGATTTGCATATTTGGTGACGTCTCGAACCAGTAATATACGAGTTAGAAACTGTTTAAATATAAAGGTTTTCATTTAGCCGCTGGCCAAGGGCGCATTTCCGTATTTTGTATCTTTCTAACTTATAAATGGTCAAATAATAATGATATTATTTATTTCAATTTTATTTTTTTTAAAGATAGTGTCAAATATTTACATGTTTTTAAATCTCATTTCTTAAGATTGGCTGATATAGTAAGCATTTGATAATTTCGGAAGACCGTTCCGGAACCGGATGTAAGGACTATCCCTATTATTTGAAGGGAATCGTTTTTGATATCTGAATGTACGTTTCCGTAGGAAAAACGAAGAAGGAGTGAACATCTTCCTGTGTGCGTTATGACCTATCAATATAATTTAAGCGACCTTAAACCTATCACGTGAAAAAAAAAAACCTTTCAGGTAAATTATTAAGAAACAAGATTCGTAAATAAGGAGAAATATAAGCCACTTTCACGTGAAAAAGCCCCCGTCATGTGAATTATTTAAAAACAAGATTCGTTATTACGGAGAAATATAAGCCACTTTCACGTGAAAAGGCCCCCGTCATGTGAATTATTTAAAAACAAGATTCGTTAATACGGAGAAATATAAGCCACTTTCACGTGAATTGTTTAAAAACAAGTTTCGATAACAAGGACACACATATAAGTCCCTTTTAAGTGAGTTATTTAGTTCAAGTTTCGATAATAATAATAATAAGGACAAATAAAACGTCCGAATCACTTACAGTATGAACAAATCACGGGCTTTAAGTGCGATATTGTTGTAACTTAGAACAGAAATAGGGAGCGGAAGAGCAGTCTGGCGCTAAGCACTTGAAATGTACATATTGAAACTTGCTCGGACGAACAATCTCTCAATGTTCTCCGCTTATTGGACTCGGAAGAAGTAGGGAAATAGAGCGGAAGACATCGTTATAAGAAACGAAGAGGACACGGTCATCAGGTCGCCAAAGCAATTGATAGTATAAATATGCGGTTAAGGTTTACCAAATGGGAGGTTTACCAAATTTATATGCAACAGAAATCTATATTGTTAATGGGGGATGTTGTGATGTGAGAAATGTGTTTATGAGTTTGTATGAGTAAATTGTTTAAATAAATCGCATCGCAACACTGGCACCGGATTTTCAAACTCAAACATTTTTTTTTTTTAAATCAAACAAATCTTATAATTCCTCACTAAAAATTATAATACCGAATATGTGAAAAAATATTGATTTTTTTTTTAAATATGCACTTTGTACTGTATATTATAATATACAGTACAAAGTGCATATTTGAAAAAAATATATTTTTAGTTTGAAAATCCGGTGCCAGTGCATCGCAAAGTCCATTCAAACAGGACCGATCTAAGCTAAGCGCACTATTTTTTTTGGCTTTTAATTTTATTTTATTTTATTTTATTTTTATTAGACTTTATGTAAGAATACTGTCATCATTGGAGAATGGTGCTATTAAAAGTAAAACTCATTTTAAAGCTTATTACAATAAACAACCCATTGTTTGGTAAAATCAAGCCTATAAGCAAAAAGTTTAGCTAGCTGAATGATGTTCGAGGAATCGGTGCTTGCCGTCAGACGGTACAATTACCGACCCACGCACTATTTAACGTTTGTTGATGATTAAAGCATACTCCTTCTAAGCGATTATTAACAATGATTAATACGGCTGTGTATTGCAGTATTAAACTATTCCAATATAGTACTCCGTCACAGCCGGAGTGTTATACAACGTTGTTAGAATGAGTAATCGTTCTGCCATTTCATTGGATCATTTTAAACGTTCTACGATTTGATTGGACAATATAAAATGTAAACAAACTGGATGTAAACAAACCGATTCATTTAAAAGAGGAACGTATAGAAAACAAATGAATGGCTATGACCTCTGCGTTTTCATTGAAAATATCAAAGCTAATGAAAATTATCAATTACGTCAAGTGAAAACGACAAGCGAGGGTAAAAATGAACAATTTTGACAAATAATCAAGTTTAATGTTTATTTTTTTTGAATGATGATTTGAAGTTTGAAAACATTTGCGTCAATATAAGCTTAATACAAATAATCCAGTTAAATGTTTAAATTGTTTAAATGATGATTTAGAACATATTTGTGCCAAAAGGATAAAGATTTCAAGCACCAACTTTAGATTCGATGTTTTTTAAACACATGTATGGGAAGTACATACGACTGTTCTTGTTATCATTTACATAATAAGGAGTAATATACGTGCTGCTTTTATTCGAAAACATAGAAGGCCAATGCAAGACTGAGGCTTCTCTGATCTAGGATGCTTTATTAGCCTAAAGCTAGGTAAAGATTTCTTAAGATAAATTGATTTGTGTTATCCTATCACGCAATGCGGACAAAACGGAAGTCAACGAAGCTTCACTTTATTTATTTATTTTTTGTCCAAATAATATCCATTCATCCTACGTGCTTTTATATGTGTTGTTACTGGTGTACGTATTATATTATCAAAATAAATACTGGTTAAACCAAATAATAACCATTTATTAAAATACCGGTGACATAGATCCGAACACGCGAAGGTACATCTATCTCCGTACTACCACAGCGAAATGAGAACAAAAACTTTTGGTTTGGGTTACCCGGTCCTACCGACGAAATAGGCGCCGACATTACCGCCATATAGTCTGTTGGTAAAATAATATAGATACAAAAATAAATATATATATATATATATATATATATATATATATAATATATATATATATATATTAGAGTGTGTGTGTTTTAATACGTAGTTTAGAACCCTTTCAATCTTTAACCAGAATATATCTTAAACGCAATTTCCCAATGATGAAAATATTTTTCTTACATAAAGCGTAATAAAAAAAGTCTACCTTTAACCCTACCTGATTTTAAATCGGATGTAAAAAAAACAGAAAAATGCAGAAACAATCCTAGCCGAAAGTTAGCTTGGCCTGTTTCAGTAACATAATCACCTGGCTGACAAATGATTCTTTTGAATAATAAACACCAGTCGCGGTTTCGTATTTTCGTATGTCCTAGTTTCGAAGAAAAACCAAAATGAAAATGCAAAAATAATTTCAACAGGTCATGTTCTTATTGAAAAACGTGACGACAAAACGTATTCCGATGATTTATTTGAAAAGTTTATTACAGCATTACGTTTGAATAGGTGACTTAGCAATGAGAGTGTACTTTTCACTGTGATCGTTGCAGATACGGAAAGAGATGCTTTATGATTGTGTTTGTCAAATTTCTTTATACTGTTCAAATATACATTCATCATTTTGACTTAATACTTTCATTCTGATTTGATTTTCATCACGGCGTAGTTTTTTAGTAATCGTAACTACTCGGTCATCTACGGCAAGCTCCGAAGATTGACTCTTTGTATAATAGCTGAATGTGTTTCGAATGACAATTGTATATGCCTTTTAGTTCTTGGTCAGAGCTTGATAAGATTTAGATGCCCTCGCCCCGGTCCCGATTTCTAACTCAATACAACAAAATTGTTTTTGGTCAGTGCTTGGTTTTAATATTGACGTCAGATTTAAGATGCCTTTTGGCTCAAGTTCTAGCCCCGGTACATTCCCGAACTCAATGCAAATAACATCCGTGTTTAGGTTAGTACTTTAATAGATTAAAGTGGTCAATCAACGAAGGCCGTTGACCGCATTAGAGATAAGAGTAATCCCCGATCGGTTATAAGATTGTTTCAATACAGGACATTGATTTCTGCTTGTGTTTTATGAATAAAAACACTATAAGGTCTTTTGGTGCAGGTTGGGTGCGATTTTTTACCATGACATGCACAACTCAGTACAAGATAAAGTTTTTTAAAGGGATTTTAAAATTGTATCACACGATTTGGTATTACGTGACGAATTTGAGAAAGCCCATGACTATCCGTCACAAGTCCTATGTAAATATAGGATCTCTGATTCAGTGCTATAAAAATGTATCATGAGTGAACGTTATCGAAGTAAACAGCTCGTCGCCCGTGGGTGGGTACAAGTCATTGTATACCTTCCCGTTTAAACGATTTGGGGATATATATTTAAACATTGCAGGATTTATTGCGCAACCTAGTTTAATAATTACTAGTATGATTCAAATATGTAACACCCAAAGTACTGGAAAATAACTTCTTTTACGAAGTGAAGGTTTATTTTGAAGATTTCTAAAACGCCTTTGTGTAGGTGTGAACAGGCGCACAATCTTTTCAAATGCTCTTTGTTGAATTATCACGATTTAAATTACGTGGAAGCGATGCATGTTTTTACGGAAGAATTTTCGCTGATCTGTTTTAGTTTAGGTGCTGATGATTTTGATAACATTGATGTTACATAAAAGTCGGGTGTCTCCCTCCTTCGCCCTTTGATGTCTCATAGCTGTACTCACTGTATGTTTACAGATACATTATAAATAAAAATAATAGGCAAAATCAATTGTCAAATAAATTAAACTGCACTCATGTGAAGGCGTATATTTCTTTATTAATATACTTCTATACCAATACACTGTGTCGCCTCATGTATATTATATATAGCCTTAAAAGTATTAAAAATAATAATGCTAAGCTCATACGGCAAGTATGGTTCAAGTTGTTCATATTCCTTAAAGCTTCCCTCTCACAGACTGATTGTCTACACATCTTTTTTTTGTCTTGGAATGAGCCTTTTTTGCGTAAATTTCTGGCAACCAGTGATACAAGACTGCTTACAAAAGATCAGATCGCAGTTGTTCATATTTACGTTCAAAAAATGATGTTATGTGACTAAAAGCTTTACGGACATAATTTTCGGCAATTTATAAAACAATTGAGATCTGTTCTATTGTGAATGATCTAATATGACTAAATTGAAGGCATTGATGCTCAAATCAGCCGATTCTAAGACAAAAAAAAAAACCGTCAAAACTGACAATCTACAACCGGTTAATTAGGGTCTGCGAAACGGAAGAAAATACTGTGCTGTGTGTCCTTGGCCATCAGTAGCATTGTAGAACAATCCTGCGTCATACTATCAGGGAATAGGAAGAGTTCTTCAAGACCGTAGAACCCGGAAATTAGCTTAAATGACGCTTGTTCTAAATTCCAGACAAACTGAGATCTGTTGTTATATTAAGGAATATATCGACCACAACGTGCTTGGAGAAACTGATAAATAGTTCACCCATGTGTGTACTTTTATATTAACCTTGTGGTGTTTGTAAATAAATCAATATTTATAATTAAATAATACCCCCCCCCCCCCCCACACACACACACACACACACCAACACAAGTTACATCATGCTGTCTCCTCCAAGTTTTTTTCAGTACTTGCATCTTATCCAGAGAAAAAAAATATTTATGGAAAACGATTTCAATGCGTTTATCTTTGCACAGGAACGTGCAGACCCGGAAGTTCTTAATGTAAAGGAAACATTCCAGACAATTGCAGACAAGTAATATATCTTATTTATATTGTTCAAGAGTTCAGGAAGTGTGAAACAATTGCCATGGTTACTAAGTATGATCTGACATTACAGACTTTTTTTTTTGTTTCATTTTTATTGATGTTGGTGGTGTTGTTATTGTTGTTGGTAGTGGTGCTGTTGTTTTTGTTGTTGGTATTGATGTTGGTGCTGTTGTTTTTGGTGTTGGTGTCGGTAGTGGTGGTGTTGTTGTTGTTGTTGTTGATAGTGTCGGTGGAGGTGTTGTTGTTTATGTTGGTGGTGGTCTGGGCTGTTGGTGATGGTGATTGTGGTGCTAAGAAAAAACTTATTTATACATTTGCATCAACTTAAGCAATCTATAAAAAGCCAATGATGCTTAAATGTAAAGTGTGATTCCTCTTACTCAAATGGAAAAAAATATTTCACTTTAAAATGGAATACTATTTTTATAAGAAAACTTCTTGAAACACTTGTTGCGCAAATTTGCATGTTTTATTTTTTTTATAATTGGCTTACATTGAAACAAAGAAATACAAAACCTAAACATCATAATAATTCTGTCTCGTTATGGAAACATTATGAACATATTTTTCGCCAAAAAATGCAAATATTTTGATGGATGACCATTAATTCATTTGCGTTATGCTTTAGTCAGAATTATGTAAAGAAACGACACTTTTGAAATGAATTACATAACCCGACTGACGTCAGCAACGTCAATTGATATCTTAAATGGGTCAAAGATTACAATGGCGTGGTGCAATTAGGAAGAAAACTAGAACATATTTCAATTCAAAATAACAATGCATATAAAAGAGAATAATACCGCGAGACGGACACTGATATTGTTATTTGAGACGATCAGGAAGTTTAACTGACACTCAATAAATCGGTCATGTTTACAGAAGTACAAAATGATGAAACAGCTAGCAGTGTTTACTGCATACCTCGTTTTCAGAAGACGGTCAAATCCGGTCCGGTAGCCTTAAAGGAGTACGATACAAGTTGATGCAAAACAAAGTTGTTGTTTTTTAAAATTTAATACATTATCATGACTATACAGATTAAAACAAAAACAAACGTATTATTTGTGAACAGATAATAATATTAGCGATATGTTGGCGCTTTTGTAACTTTCAGCATCTATTAAATCGTAAGTTTTACCGATATAGTGTCCCTTTAAATGTAACCAATATCCTGTTTACACGGGTCAATGCCACGTTAACAAAAGGGATTTGAAAGAAGATTTGCGGTTATGGTATTCCTCTGACAAACTTCGTTTGCACTTTGGAGCAGACGACAATTTGACGTATGCAATTTAAAACTCGTGTAGGCATTGGCCAATTTAATTTTGATAATCAAGCGAAAAATGAAAAACAATTCAGAAAATCTTTCCGGAATAACTTACAAGTGGCGTTCAAACCCAACAAAACTTTCTTGATAATTTCAGGATATTTTATATCAGGCAACGAAACTTTTTTATTGACATCTTTTAAGACCTTAACCGTGTACGTCAAATACAGCTTGCCAAATATGGAACACTCAGGAAGCGAAGGAAATGGAGTCACTCAATTAAATTCAAGGACGTGCATGTATATGCGCCCCTCCCCACACGAATGTTTCTGTTGATATGAAATACGTCATAGAAGAGGGCGCACTTAGCATCCTCTTCATTTTTTTGAATATGCAATTTAAAGATATAGTGTCACGTGCATAAATACGTAAACTTAATGGCAATATTTTTTAACAATTATTATTTGAGGACTAGTGCACGAGACATACTGAAAAAATGCAAATTGTTTTCAAGTGTTTGCAATATTAAGAAGTAGTTCAGAACCAGTTTTACACTGGTGCTCGTGTTTGAAAGATTGTCGTTCATATTAATATGACACCGTCGTGTTTATGTATCAAATATTCGCATTAATATTTTTTTTATGGAAAAAAACGACATTATTAAAAGGTATTAATTAACGAGAGTTGCTATTTCCTATACATTGTTTTTTTATGGTTCAGACACGTGCATAACATTCTCAGTGTTAACATTTGTATAGGCAATTGCCAGGGGCGGGTCCAGGAGTTAACGTAAGGGGGGGGGGGCTGACTTAGGGGCGCAACTTTTTGACATGCGCCCCTACATAAGAACCGATAATATATTGCAAAAACTAATTGCATGTGGGCTTGGGGTTACTGCCTACAGACCATTGTAACGATATGAAGTAAAAAAAAGTGCAATTTGAGCATGTTCAATAACTTTTTTAACTCCCATAACCATATTTTCACTCTAAAAAGTAAACAAAAACAGGTGCGCCACCCTCTAAAACCGCTAGTGTTGGCAGTGTCGAGTTTCGTTTGTTTCAGTTTTTTACATGGTCAGAATAAAATGGGAATACATACAACATTGAATGAAAAGAAATTAAACTTACTTTCATCAAATTTATCAGTGTCTTTCATGTATCTTCAGATTGTTGATCGAATTTGGCGCCAACGTCAATCAACAGACGAACAATGGAGACACACCCTGCCACCTGGCGGCATATCGGGGATACAAAGAATGCGTGCGCAACTTGATCCAAAATGGCGCTGATGTCAGTCTCCGAAATAGCAGACGACACACCCCGATCCAGGAGGCATACATCCGGGGACATACCGAAATATACACGTATCTACTCAACGTTCAAAAACTAGGTAAGTTTGCTTAATGATAGATCAATTTATTTGCTGACTTGGAATTTGAATGGAATTGAACTGAATTTCGAATATTTCAACTAAAATCTGGGCCAATAAATACAAACAGTCTTATGTCTGAATCTAGACCCAGAAAGCTTTTTTTTAATAAATGACAAAAACGCTTCTTTATTCTTTTTTTATTTTTACAAAATACATTTTAAAAATAGTAAAATGTTCAAATAGAAATATAATTCAGCTCAAGTTTTAATCAAGTTTTACCAATAAATGCTCTTAATATTTTACAATAAATATCAGGGGCAGTGACTACGAACAGTCTCAAGTCTGAGTTCAGACTCAAGACTCAATATGACAAAACTTCATTCCATTGCAATTTTCCTTTTATCCGAGCATTGATAGTTAAATTTGCTGAAATACATTACTATTTGAATGGTTTAATATTATTAACATTTTTTGTTTGGTGAAAAAGAAATGGAAAAATATGATTTTTTATTCCTAAAGTTATAAAAATGCTTATCTGAGTCTGAGTGTAGAATTGGACTTGAGACTATTCGTAATCATAGCCACTGATTTCAATTTTGAATCTTAAGTCTTTAAACACATTTGAACCTGAAACTCAGTCTCCTGGTGTGAACGAGTATAGAGATCCGGGATGGTAATCAATATTCAAATTAAGTAAATATTATGGCCATACATCATTGACTTCATTCACACTATTGGTCAGCTATTACTAACAAATAATCCGATTAGCTACATCGTTCACAGATCCAACTTAGATCAATATTAAATACCAGCTCAGCTCTCAGCATTAGGTTACTGAACATGAAAAGGAAATGAATCAAATAGTGTTTTGTTCTGGATTTGAATCGTGGGTGGTCTGATGGCTTATTAAAGATGTGCGTCTACCAAAATGTATTAAAAGATTGGGTGCAAAATTCGAGGAGTGAATGCAAAAAGGTTCTAAGTGACATTAAATAAAGAACGAGATAGAACCTTTTTGCTTTCACCCCTCGAAATGAAACTTTCAAAAACGATATCTTAAGTATCACGTGAACCTGCTGTGATTATATTTCTTCAATGTTTTGTACAGATGGCTCAAGTCGTTCATCTCAAGTTCGTTTTTAGTCAAAAATAGGCTATGTTGATTTTTTATCGGAAGTTTGACATGAAATTTCAACTTTACTCTTTTCAAACGAATCACATTTGACATTTCCTTAACGATTTGTTTTGACAGTTTGGCTGCCTTGAACAGATTAATGGATGTTCCCATCTTCCAAAACGAACAATAAACTCCTTTCTTGCTTCAAATGCCCTAATTCATCAAAATGTTCATGTTAATTGATCAGAATATCAAGTAACAATTTGAAGTAACATATTCTTCATCAGCCACATTAATCATATATGTTGTGCGCCTGGATTTTGTTTAGGTTTTTGTTCTCTGAAAAAGATTTCATTTAAAGAATTTAAGTACATTAATACTAAAAGGTCAAATTAGACACGAAACTACGGTGGGTTAATAAGTAAAATGAAACCGAGAATCGAATACAACCAGTGTTTTTTATACTTCTTTGCCGTAGCCGATACCCGGTTACTTCCCCAAGGGCCAGACCCTCTTTTTTTCTCAAGATAGCCTTTGAAAATCCCCATTTTCAAAAAAATAATCAAATAGAATCTCACTATTAACTACTTGGTGTGACATATTTCCTTCTTTATTGATATGATTCTCCATTTATTCCTAACATGTTTAAAAAAGAATCCCCCCCCCCCCCCAAACTAGCAATCTCGTGTCAAATGTTAACTATTTTCTAATTTATTCTTTCAGTCGTACAACCCAAGAAAACGCTATCGACCGCACAGAATGGAATGGCTCTCTCGCACAAATCAACCAGAGATGCATCCTTTCTAAGCGAGAGTAAAACTCAATCCCCAAATCTCACTACCGGAACAAGTCTTTCATTACCCCGGCGTTCTGTTGACTATTCTTATCAGACTGACTACGACTACGACTCAAATTACAATACTCCTATGTTGAAAGATGGATTTTCCAAACGCAAAGAAGTTGTTGGTGTTTTAAAGCTTAATTTTATTCCACACAACGACTTATCATCGACCGATATGAGTAGTTTTCGCTCATCTGTAAGTCGGTCTAATACGAGTTCAATGAATGACTTATCTTCTGTTGAATCAACAAGGCTTACAAGTGGTGCTGCGCCAAAGTCGCTTATGTCTTTCAAGAACATTTGAAGTGTGTGGATGCGTGATAATTATGTGATAACTGTTTTACTTTGACAATATTACACCCCATCTGGGCATTTGTTTTTGGCAATTGAATACAAAGGTACTACGAATTGTACTAGTCAGTTTACGACCATATAATAACTGTAAGAGACAGTTTAACCTTAAATAAGAATAATACTTATTACAAACATCGTTTTACCTTAAACAAGGATATTGTTTATTACAAACATTGTTTTACCTTAAATGAGAATGTTATTTATTACAAATAACATTTTACCTTAAATAAGAATGTTGTTTATTTCAAACATGATTTTACCTTAAATAAGAATGTTGTTTATTACAAACATGATTTTACCTTAAATAAGAATGTTGTTTATTACAAACATGGTTTTACCGTAAATAAGAATGTTGTTTATTACAAAATGACATTCCTAGCACTTTCTTTTGTATACCATTTCGTCTGTTTTCTTCCTAATGCTGTAATTTAAATTTCAACATATCAAAACATTACAACAATACAATAATGTTATGACACGTCTATTTTTAATTCTAGTCTCAGCCTGGTGCAACTTCCTACTCATATGTTTTTATTCTCAAAGAATTTTGTACATGTAATAAGGTATTTGACCTACAAACATGTGTAATTTGGATGTCTAGTTATACATAGGCGGCTTTGTTTTTTACTTCATTTTAGCATGGTGAAATATAATTGTTGTCGTTAAAAGGTTATAATTTTCGAAAGATATGCTTTTTGCAACAGAAATTATTTGAATTTCAAAATATGTGCTTTACATTAGGAGTTATTCCATTTTCAAAGACCAGTAGTTTTAGTTTTTAAAGCTATTCTTTCTAACATAAATTATTTGATTTTCAAAATATATGCTTAGCAACAGAAATTACTTGATTTTCGAAATATATGCTTTGCAGTAAGATTTTTGTTAACAGCAACTGTCACATACTCATTTCGAAAGAATTTTGTAAACTTAAGCCTTAAATAACTCAATTTTCAATAGTGCTGCTAACGCTTTGAGGCAAAATAGAGCATTTTTGTGGGCACATGTTTAATTATTTTTTAACAAAAGAGCTCCTATTTGAATTGTCGAAGATGTATCATTTTAACAAGCATTTTTTCACATTTCTCATGAAATTATTTGTTTGCAAACATTCGCATTTCCAAATCACATCTATGAAAATATGCTATGTCAGATGTTATTGAGTTATTATATCATAATAGAATTGTAATACTTAATTTAAGAACATGGTTTACGTATAAAGTAATTGCATCATACGATACGTTTAATTCTTAACTTAAAAACATGGCTTAAGCTTAACTTAACTTTTAACTTAATAGGAAATGGCTTAATGTGCTTTATGACAAGACACAAGATTTGGTGTTGTTTCGATAGGTAAATACTTCTCGGTTGAAGCAGGGGAGCTGTCAATTAAATGATAATATAAACAATAACTGTCGCCAAGTATAAATTTCGAATAGCTGATACGGACCAACTTCGATTTACTTCCTACAACAAGTTCACATATATAAATTGTATGTCAATATGATACAGGCATTTATGGCTACATTCAGAGGCTAAAGGGCAAATCGGTGAATTCATAATTAAAATGAAGGCTTAATTGATTTCCTACTGGCAAATGAATATTTAGTCATTCAAGGAAGTGACTGTTTCAATGTAAATTGTTTTAATACTTTGATACAATTGTTGGCCGTTGTTTAGAAATTACACATGGTAATAATTTGGCAAGCCCCTTGGACATAATGTCTAAATCATTTTAAAAACACGCGCTAATTTGCATTTTAAACTCAATGATAAAAATGTCATATTTAAACAAGCACTGCAGGGCTGGTATTCAGTATTGGTCTTAACTGGATCTAAGAACGATGTAGCTAATCGGATTACTTGTGATTAATAACTGACTAATAGATCGAATGAAGTCAATGATGTATGACCATAATATTTACTTAAGTTGTATGTTGAATACCACCCCTTTTAATTAATAATATGAATGGTTATATTCTTGAAGTGTGTTGTTTAAATAAAACCTAGTCATCTTATGCATAATGTTGATGTATTGATGTATATCAATTCGGGTACGATTTACAATATACATGCTCTGACTACATGGCCAGTATTTGTAGTGATAAACCTAGTTTTGTTTGATATATGAAACATTATGTTTATGCATTTCAGTCATTTACTGTTTCATTCGGAACTCCTCGGCCATTTTCCATCGAAAACGACATTGGATGTTCTATGGACGGTTTACAATGTCAGAATGTTTACATT
The DNA here is from genome assembly GCF_026914265.1 of Mya arenaria. Classification (NCBI taxonomy): domain Eukaryota; kingdom Metazoa; phylum Mollusca; class Bivalvia; order Myida; family Myidae; genus Mya; species Mya arenaria. The sequence goes on from NC_069135.1 coordinate 51,420,481, forward strand.
TAACTACACTGCAAGTATATCGCGTAGTAATTTCAATTTTGCAGTTAAACTTAACGACTTTACTTCGAGGAAACTTAAGTATTTATGCAATAAAACACTTCACTGGCAATCAATTTAAACTTAGATATACAACATACAGGTGAAACCAATTAGTCTATACCATTATTTAAAATTTAACGAACTATTATTTAAAATTTTACAAACTACTTCTACTGATGTACCGGCATACATCTGAGGTTGATGAAAAATGGCCGAGGAGCTCCGAATGTCACTGCTGTGATACAAAAATGTTGCATAACACTTTGCTAATAATATTTTCGTTAACTTTGTACATGCATTCATAATCATGTTTATTTATTTGTACAGTTCTTAAGTGTAATTCTTAAACTACGAATTTAATAATACATTGTTTTCATTAGAGGGATGATTTATATTTTACGAGATTTGAGATACTATGTATCTTGTAAATTCCATAGGTGGCAGTGTCAATCAAATATGGTAAAACACTATGTTTATCTATACGTAATTGCATATCTGTTAAAGTTTGGTACCGATACTGGCGCCTATGGTTTAAAGTTTAAAAGTGGTATCTTATATATTATTAATAAATGTATATGATTATCGATACTGGCGCCTATGGTTTATAAGTGGTACCTTATATAGTACTAGTAAATGTATATGATTATCGATACTGGCGCCTATGGTTTATAAGTGGTACCTTATATAGTACTAGTAAAAGTATATGATTATCGATACTGGCGCCTGTGGTTTATAAGTGGTACCTTATATAGTACTAGTAAATGTGTATGATTATCGATACTGGCGCCTGTGGTTTATAAGTGGTACCTTATATAGTACTAGTAAATGTATATGATTATCGATACTGGCGCCTGTGGTTTATAAGTGGTACCTTATATAGTACTAGTAAATGTATATGATTATCGATACTGGCGCCTGTGGTTTATAAGTGGTACCTTATATAGTACTAGTAAATGTATATGATTATCGATACTGGCGCCTGTGGTTTATAAGTGGTACCTTATATAGTACTAGTAAATGTATATGATTATCGATACTGGCGCCTGTGGTTTATAAGTGGTACCTTATATAGTACTAGTAAATGTATATGATTATCAATCATGATGTTACGGTATCAGTTATTATTGTATTGATTATCAATTTCAATCTCTGTGATTTTTGTGTCCATTTTTGCAATGGTATATTTTGTCCCAAACAATATGTTATCATATTAAACCCTTAAATGTATGATTGAGTTGATATCTTTATTTAAGTAGCATACCTCCGTACGCCTGCACTAGCAGTTGGTAATAAATTAAGCTAACCACGACGCATAATTAATTATACATTCATAACAAATGTTAACAGAGTTGCAAAATTACTTTTAGTGAAAAGAAACAAGAGGGCCAAGATGGCCCCAACATGAATGACGCAACGCCATTGGTCCAGGACTGGACGCGGTGACCCCATATTTTTCCATAATGGGTCACCAAATTTAAATCGAACCAAAATGGCGTCTATTTTCCGATTCTGATGACTATTCCGATAGACTATTCCGATAAACCCGAATATGATTACCTGTGCCCCGTATATCCCATATCGGGTCACCTACTAACCCCGTGACTTATAATATCGTTCATCTGATTGAAATTGCACTTTGTGCTCAGGTGGGCTAAACCCCTGAAATCTTGGGCCATCTTATCGGAAACCAACAGAACACGTTATCTAGCGAATTGTTATTGGAATCATTACAGAACGAGCTTGTTTAAGTAATCATTATACGCGTTATTAGGGATTTAGAGAAAGAACGAAACGCCGTATTTAGGGAATTGTTTTTGGGAAAGAACGAAACGCCGTATTTAGGAAATTGTTATTGGGAAAGAACGAAACGCGGTATTTAGTGAAAAGATACAGGGAAAAAACGAAACGCCGTATTTAGGGAATAGGTATTGGGAAAGAACGAAACGCCGTATTTGGGGAATAGTTATTGGGAAAGAACGAAGCGCCGTATTCAAGGAAATGTTTTTTTGGGAAAGAACGAAACGCCGTCATTAGGGAATTGTTATTGGGAAAAAACGAAACGCCGTATTTGGGGAATAGTTATTGGAAAATAACGAAACGCCGTATTTAAGGAATTGTTATTGGGTTAGAACGGAACGCCGTATTTAGGGAATAGATATTGGGAAAGAACGAAACGCCGTATTTGGGGAAGAGATATTGAGAAAGAACGAAGCGCCGTATTTACGGAATAGGTATTGGGAAAGAACGAAACGCCGTATTTAGGGAATAGTTACTGGAATAAGTTAAGGAATTGTTATTGGGTAAGAACGGAACCCCGTATTTAGGGAAAAGATATTGGGAAGGAACGAAACGCCGTATTACGGTATAGGTATTGGGAAAGAACGAAACGCCGTATTTAGGGAATAGTTTTAGGAAAAGAACGAAACGCCGTATTTAGGGAATTGTTTTTGGGAAAGAACGAAACGCCGTATTTAGGGAATTGTTATTGGGAAAGAACGGAACGCCGCATTTAGGGAACGGATATTGGAAAACAACGAAATGCCGTATTTACGGAATAGGTATTGGGAAAGAACGAAACGCCGTATTTAGGGAAAAGTTATTGGAAAAGAACGAAACGCCGTATTTACGGAATAAGTATTTGGAAACAAGGAGAAGACAGTATTTAAGGAATTGTTATTGGGAAAGAACGAAACGCCGTATTTTAGGAATTGTTATTGGGAAAGAACGGAACGCCGTAATTAGGGTATTGTTATTGGAAAAGAACGAAACACCATATTTAGGGAATAGGTATTGGGAAAGAACGAAACGCCGTATTTAAGGAATTGTTATTGGGAAAGAACGCAACGCCGTATATAGGGGAATAGATATTGGGAAAGAACGAACAGCCGTATTTACGGAATAGGTATTGGGAAAGAACGAAACGCCGTATTTAGGGAATAGTTATTGAAAAAGAATGAAACGCCGTATTTAGGAAAAAGGTTTTGGGAAACAACGATAAGACAGAATTTAAGGAATAGATGTTGGGAAAGAACGAAACGCCGTATTTAGGGAATTGGTATTGGGAAAGAAATAAACGCCATATTTATGGAATAGGTATTGGCAAAGAAGGAAACGCCGTATTAAGGGAATAGGTATTGGGAAAGAAGGAAACGCCGTATTAAGGGAATAGGTATTGGGAAAGAATGAAACGCCGTATTTAGGGAATAGGTATTGAGAAAGAATGAAACGCCGTATTTATGGAATAGGTATTGGCAAAGAAGGAAACGCCGTATTAAGGGAATAGGTATTGAGAAAGAATGAAACGCCGTATTTATGGAATAGGTATTGGCAAAGAAGGAAACGCCGTATTAAGGGAATAGGTATTGGGAAAGAATGAAACGCCGTATTTAGGGAATAGGTATTGAGAAAGAATGAAACGCCGTATTTAGGGAATAGGTATTGGAAAATAATGAATTTGGAAAAGAACAGAGCGCGGAATGTAGGGATTTTTTTTTGTGAAAAGATCAAAACGCGAAATCTAGATATTTGTTATTTGAAAAAAAATGACTTACATTCTTATCGGAGCACTTACCGGATGGGCAAAGCCAGAGTGCGAGTATAAATAAGCTTACACACCACCACCATTATTGCAATGTTTCACTGATGACGTTGTCACGTTCTACTGCCCTCTCAATCGCAGCTCTTGTCAGTTGCCAGTCTGGCAGTTCAAATTTAGTAGTTTTGTCTGGTGAAACTTAAATATCTTTACTGGCAGTATTTCGAAGTTTCCATGAACACGATATAGAATGTTAAATACACCAGAGACGCGAAGTAACCATGAAGTCTGAAATAAATATAGGAACGGTCTGGATTTCTTTTGGATCGTTTGCCAAATAAAGACAAAAATGCTTTCTCTGTTTACATGGGTTCAATAACAAATGACAAAGGTGGCGGAACGTTCATTCACTTCAACAAGTAGACTTTAAAACGATTAGCTGCATAAGTCGGTTACCGGGAACTGAAAGTGTATCCGGGTTCCCATATCAGGGTTTTAGCTGGAGGGTTTATGGAAGGGTGCTGCACCCTGTCCTTTTTTGGAAGCACCCTTTTGCCCTTATGGAAACTAGAATGTGCCCCCTCCTGCCTTCAAAGAATTAAATGCTAAAAATAATCAAATATTTCGTTTGTTTTGATTAAAACTTAAAATTATGATTATGAAATTAAACAAACTTTATATAATAGGTAGTTAAAAACCTAATATTACTGCAAATAAGCATTATTTCTTTCATTTTCTATGAAATTCTTAATGCTTTAATTATTCACTGCCCGATACAATGTTCCCTTTTGTCCCTCAGCACCCTGTCCCTTTTCTGTGGTACCCTGTCCCTTTTCTGTAGCACCTTGTCCCTTTTCTGTAGCACCATGTCCCTTTTCTGTAGCACCCTGTCCCTTTTCTGCAGTACCCTGTCCCTTTCTGCAGCACACTGTCCCTCTTCTGTAGCACCCTGTCCCTTTTCTGTAGCACCCTGTCCCTTTTCTGTAGCACCCTGTCCCTTTTCTGCAGTACCCTGTCCCTTTTCTGTAGCACCCTGTCCCTTTTCTGTAGCATCCTGTCCCTTTTCTGCAGCACCCTGTCCCTTTTCTGCAGCACCCTGTCCCTTTTCTGCAGTATCCTGTCCCTTTTCTGCAGCACCCTGTCCCTTTTCTGCAGTATCCTTTCCCTTTTCTGTAGCACCCTGTCCCTTTTCTGCAGTACCCTGTCCCTTTTCTGTAGCACCCTGTCCCTTTTCTGTAGCACCCTGTCCCTTTTCTGCAGCACCCTGTCCCTTTTCTGCAGCACCCTGTCCCTTTTCTGCAGTACCCTGTCCCTTTTATGTAGCACCCTGGCCCTTTTCTGCAGTATCCTGTCCCTTTTCTGTTGCACCCTGTCCCTTTTCTGCAGTATCCTGTCCCTTTTCTGTAGCACCCTGTCCCTTTTCTGCAGTACCCTGTCCCGTTTCTGCAGTACCCTGTCCCTTTTCTGCAGTATCCTGTCTCTTTTCTGTAACACCCTGTCCCTTTTCTGCAGTACCCTGTCCCTTTTCTGCAGTACCCTGTCCCTTTTCTGCAGCACCTTGTCCCTTTTCTGCAGCACACTGTCCCTTTTCTGCAGCATTCAGTCCCTTTTCTGCAGCACCCTGCCCTTTCTGTAGCACCCTGTCCCTTTTATGCAGCACCCTGTCCCTTTTCTGTAGCACCCTGTCCCTTTTCTGTAGCACACTGTCCCTTTTCTGTAGCACCATGCCCTTTTCTGTAGCACCCTGTCCCTTTTCTGTTGCACCCTGCCATTTTCTATAGCACCCTGTCCCTTTTCTGTAGCACCATGTCCTTTTTAAAACCAGGCTAAAACCCTACCCATATTGAAAAACGTACCCAGCCCGCGGGTACCCGTCCATTGGCTACTGTTAAACGGCATGGTAAATATTGACACTTGATTGCTCAGCTTAGGTCCCAAAAATGGTTTGGTTGGGGTTATGCATCCTTTTCAAAAACAGGTAGGGTAAGTAGGCTTTTTTATAGGCTTTATATAAGAGCGTAAATTGTCATCATAGGAGAATGTTGTATTCAGTACAAAGCTTTAACTACATTATATAACATACTAAATTTTATTCTATTTTATTTATTTATTTACTTTATCTTTATTTTCTTCTTTAATTAATTAATTTATTTATTTATTTATTTTATTTATTTATTTATTTATTTATTTATTTATTTATTTATTTATTTATTTATTTATTTATTTATTTATTTATTTATTTATTTATTTATTTATTTATTTATTTATTTATTTATTTATTTATTTATTATTCCATTTTTTCATTATTATTTTTTAACAACTGACTATAAAAGCGGTAGCGTCTGCGCATTTTTCATATGTATGTTCGGGTAACCAAAACCAAAATATTTTCTTAGGCCTTATCTGTCCAGCAGTTGTCAATATTATCATGTTTATAACTCTCCTAAATCAGCAAAGAAAAAAATGAGAAGAAAAGCCCTGCACTAAAAAATGCAGCCGTATCGGCGTGTCAAAGTGCAGCGAATGCAGAAATATTCTTTATCAATGAATAATGTGTTTACATGCAATGCATTGCACTTTTTTACATCCCGAAGAGGAAACTATTTGATCAATATAATAACACCCACAAATAATTCATAAGGATTCCGACCCACAAATAAACTAATTCTCTGACTCGATAACATAGAATAAGTGTTTAACCGGGAACACTAATTTTTGGTTCAAAAAATACATGTACTTTTAAAGAATAAAGAATAAAGAAGAAGAAGAAGAAGAAGAAGAAGAAGAAGAAGAAGAAGAAGAAGAAGAAGAAGAAGAAGAAGAAGAAGAAGAAGAAGAAGAAGAAGAAGAAGGAGAAGGAGGAGGAGGAGGAGGAGAAGGAGAAGGAGAAGAAGAAGAAGAAGAAGAAGAAGAAGAAGAAGAAGAAGAAGAACAAACTGCTGGTAAAAAAACCCGCACAATGCCCCCGCACCCTGGGGACATTCCAGGAAAGACGCATTCCCCGATATTTTCGGCACGAAAACAAAACCACTGCATTCAGTCGACTCTGCGGGGCCACCTGAAAGGTAAAAAAACGGCCCATTTCCCCCGGTATACCCCAAGACCTGGAGGGGGGGGGGTACAATTGACTAGCGCATTACTGAACATAGGACCAGACATCCAAGTTCACATACAGTCGAACCCCATTTGCTCGAACTCCCAAATAACCGGCGAAAATACCTCGAGCCTCAGAAAATTCGAGCCAAGCGGGAATGCTTACCTTAAGTTTATAGAAATCGGTTCTTACCATCCAGTTCGAGCCATCGATGAATTCGAGCCAAGCGAGTTCGAGCCATCGGGGTTAGACTGTATTTGTGATTCTGATGCCTTAACACTGCATTGACATATAAGGAAGTAATTTGTTCATGAATGTTGACAAGCAAGGTTATTGCACAAATCGTAAAACAAAATTCAGGTGATAGTGCATCAACAGGGGGGTTCTGAATTATTGCACAGAATATCACCTTCCAAGATATTTCAGATTTAAAAATCGGGCCTTGATTGGGCGCATGATAGCTGGCATTCAAAGATTACATTGTTGGAATACATCAAAGGAAACTTAAGCAAAGTCTGGGTGATTTTATTCTTTACGTAAAACAATTTACAAAAGCATTAAAAAACGACCATTCAGACATAATGCAACCAATGTAGTGCATATAAAAGGTATTCAACTTCTTCCGGGAGGGGCGTTTAATGGGTGGCTTGTATGCAGTGCATTGGAACTTAATTGTTCAAAGTGCGTGTGTGTGCCACAATTCACAGACAGAATGTAACCCTGGTTAGAGCTATTTGGGGCGTAGCCAGCGTTACGCAAATACGCATGTGCGTAACATCAATTTCAAAAATGAAAAATATATATTGCCAAAAATGGCATCAAAGTCGAGGGCTAAGCTAAAAAAAATGATATCAGAATAAAAGGAAGACCAGCTAAAGGAAGCATTGCTTCTCTGTGCTTGATAGCTTACTGAGCCTAAATCGATCAAATGGAAGGTACAAAGTCGGCGGCCTCGAACCTATAAATCCCTCCAAATACACCTCAGAGCTCAACATGGTAGTTCCATTTTCCATTTTTTCCCTGGGGAGACCCTTCCCCCCAACCCCCAACCGGCTACAGGGATATTACCCCTCCCATACCCGCTCCATTTCGCGCGTCACATTCAGTAAAGCCTGGCTACGCCCCTGGCTATTCTGGTAGTTACATAATGAATAAGATAATTGAGCAATATCTCATTGGTTTGTAACTTGATAATTACAATGATATTTCCTTATGTGCATTCAATATTGGTGTTAAAGGGAGTAGACACCAGATGGTACCAAACTCGGCAAATATAGTATCTCCTCAAAACAAGTCTAGAATTATAATTACAAGCTAGTATGAGGCCGATAATGTATCATTTAACATACTTAAAAAATATTTTGTCGTGTACGTGAAGTTAGCGGCCTAGCGGCCTAGCAGCGTGAAGTTAGCGGCCTAGCGGTCTAGCAGCGTGTCAATGATGTATGATCCTAAGATTAAGTTATGTTAGATATGGAATGTTGAATACCACCCCAGAGCGACGTCGTTCATAAGAGAAGATTTCAGAAAGCAATACTACTGAAGAAGTTATAGACCTTGACCACAGGCATTTGGCTCACTGATTGTGTCTTAAAACTTCACTCTCACAGATTGAACGTTTTGACAACTTTTTTTTATTTTCTGTCTTGGAACGAGCCAATTTATGTGAAAAATACATGTACACCAGTCATATTAGCCGGCTAACAAAAAATAAGATCGCCGATTTTTATTTTTAAGTTAAAAAAAATAATGTTTATGCATTCTTATACCGTTAGTAACGGTTTTAACCATAAAACTTTAATTATGGAAAGGAAATATGAAAATCTGCGATCTGATCTTTTAACAGCAGTCTTATATCACTGTTTTGCAGATATTTTCACAAAAAAATTGCTCATTCCAAGACAAAAAAATAAAATAAAAAATGTAAAAACGGTAAATCTGTGAGAGTGCACCTTTAAATGGTGATTAATATCAAAGACCTGGATTTATATAGCTAAGGCAAATACTATCCCCAGATGTGTAGTTTATATCATTATATGTACCCAAAATAATATTTACCAACCTTTCAGACACAAACAGTTAACGAAATTGTATACATGCCCTTGACTAAGCAAAAATATATTTTTAGGTTATGGCGTACATTTCCCTAAGTGTTTGTTACTGTAAATACAAATAGTGTTAATTGACTGAAATGTGCACTTCATTAGTAACTTGCAAGCCATAATTAGTGTCAGTTTTCAACGTTAAAAAATTACACGACTTGGGTGGTATTCAATAGTGGTCTAAATTGGATTTAAGATTGATATAGCGAATCGGATTGTGTTGTGAATTATAACAATAGTAAACGATCCATAAATTCAATGAATTAAGACAATAGAATTGAAGTTTTATATTAAATATAACCCTGGGTCAGTTTTCAACGATGATCAACTCCTCAAGCGACCAGGGTCATTAATAAACGGATGGGGTCAGTTTTCAGCGTTGGTCCGTCATCGAGTGAAAAGGCCGGGGTCAATATTAAACAGGGTCAAACTTTAATACAACGGCATCACAAAACTCAGCCAACGAACGAATTTTAATAATTCATAAATCAACATGTATCAATAAATGAAGGGCGGAAACCATGCACTCAGCAAAGCATGTCGGCGCCTTCAGTCGAGTTTCATTGAAAATTATCTTCCGATTATTAAATAAGTATGTATTGTTCGTGCCTTGTACTGACCCACAAGCCTGAAGTATAAGTGTGCATTTTTTCTTAAACGTTATGTTATGTTAGATGCATAATTGCACATTGAAGAACATATGTTTCTTCGCCTTTGCTAACCAGGAAGCGAGCTCCGCCTTGCAATCTCATTGGCAACATTTAACATTCAGGATTTTAGTTGTATTAACAATACAGGGGTGGTTCAATGATTAGACAGAGGGGCCCACGTAAGGGGCTCACCCCTGGGGGCATGTGTTCCCTTTCCTTAGAACCCCAGAAATATGCTGTAGAAATGTAAGGGTATTTAGGGATCCTCCTCTTTAACCTCTTTAACACCATTGGCTACTTTTATACTGAAAAGGTGCTTTTGGAGTTATTTACATCAAATGTCAACTTGGAGGGTGGAGGGGGCACAGCGTGCGCCCCACCCCCTCCCCGGAAATCGCTAATGCACGACACCATATCTTGTAAATAATTTTGCTATACAAAACATGCTTTTATTTCCTGGAAAATTACAAGCGGAAATTGTAGCTTTCTGAATTGCAAGGTTCGAAATTGGACTCAAGTGTCCTTCAAGCGACATTAAACATAATTATGTGTCTTGAAAATTGCATTTTTTTTCTTGTAAAGTGTGCTATAACAACTGCTTCATTTGTAACAAACCTGTGACAGAAGCATAAATTGCAAACTTTCGACAAGGATGGCGCAAGAAATTGACTTTACACCAAAAATTATCGGGGTTGGACTTCCATATTGAAATGCATGCACTGTTAATTATTATTTTTTATTTTACAAGTATTAACAAAACGTCAAAAATATCCACTCAGAAACATCCATCAATACAAAAAACAATACACCCAGATTGTTCGGTCTGCCATGATAAAGGTGGCGCGTTTTGTCCACCGTAGAAACACAGTGTTGACATAACGTAACATTAAAATGGTGCATATCCTTTTGAGGTTGTTATGCACTACATAAAAACATAAAAAAATGACGTTTTATCAGTAAAATGACCAATTGAATGCATGCAAAATTCAGTTAAGTACTTACATCCTTAATGGTTTACGATTACTCAAGTGTTGATTTCAGCAAAATCCTTTGTAAAAAAAAATACACATATATGGTGCGGCGTTTGTACCACAAGTTCATATTTATATAGAATTTTCAATCGTAACAACTCGGCCATTTCCGGCAAGCTTCGAGATAGACATTTCCTGTTTGATACTGGCCGAGGTGTTCCGATTGATAGAATTGTGTTTTGCAAAAATGTTTTAGACTGGAATGATGTATTTTTAGGTACGGATCAACGATTGGTCTTGATATTTTGTATGGATTTATTTATATATAAATTACCATCAAGCTGGTCATCATTAAGTAAGGTTTAACGATTTTTAGAATGTACTCACAAAATAAGATTTAAGTAATTTGCATGCGACGATTAAGGTCATTTTCAACGTTAATTTTTTTACCTGACTTCAACTTGGCTGGGCGGGGATATTGACTAGTGGTCATAATGTAATGTATAATGATATAGCTAATCGGATTGCGTGGTATAAATAACGATAATATGCAATTAAAAAATAAATGAAATATGACTACAGGGCAGATATAGTTTTATATTTAATACCACCCTTGATTATTTTTCAACGAGGATCAACTTTTCAAGCGACATGGGTCTTTGATTAACGGACGGGGTCAATTTTCAACTTTGATCCGTTATCCAGTGAACAGACCCCCGGGCCGGGCTCGATAGTCAACGGGATCGAAATATAATAATCATTAGTTAACGAACAAATTGCAATTACATTCGGAACACCTCGGCCATTTTCAATCGAAAACAATCTTGGATCTATGTCGGTACATCAGTTGAAATAGTTCGTAAAATTTTAAATAGAATTGATTAAAAGTACTGTTTTAACGTGTATTTTGTACTACAAAGTTTACTTTAATTGCCAGTGAAGTGTATTATTGCATATATAATTAATATTCCTTGATAAAGTCATAAAGTTTAACTACTAAATTGAAATTACTTCGCGATCTACTTGCCGCGTAGTAAAACTGTTTAGATTTCTGACATTATAAACCGACTATATACACCCGATGTTGTTTTCGGTGAAAATGGCCGAGGTGTTCCGAATGATTTAAATTATTCAATTATCCATTATTGAACGGAGTAAATGAGAAGGATATCACAGAGGAGTTGAAACGGATCTAAGGGCACATGCACTCAGCACCACATGTACTTCGGTCCGCTCAATCCAATCTTCACGAATCTTCACGAACAATTATCCTCTTTATCTACCGATCAAGGTCGCCAGAGTTGACCGATTTTTTTACAAATACTGCCCGCATTCCGTTGAAGATCGCGTGATCGGAAATAATTTGGAATATGATCCTTAAAAGAAATCAAGGCAATGGTTGTGAATGAATGAAACAAAGGTTTTGAATGAATGAAGCAGTGTTATAGCAAACGCAATGAAAATGTTTAAGACAAGTATCGGTGTTATTTGTCATCGAAATCCTGCACGATTAGAAATGACAGTAATGTTAATATTAGGCCAATAAAGATGGCACTATTTTCGTTGCCAAATAATTCGCAATCACTTAACTAAATACTGTAATTCATTAATTTTGTATTAAGAAACCAGTCTGTAGTAGTATTTAAATTATATTAAGACTAGCGGATCCTGGGGGTGGGGGCAACAGGAGCGCGTGCCCCTTTAATAATCCAAATTTACTTTTTGTTACCAAAAATTAATAAAATAGGACTTAAGTTAACCATTTCGGATTAGAGATTGTTCAAAATTTCGTGTGTGTGTGGGGGGGGGGGGGGCAAGCCCCACTGCCAACACTTTTTAAACCAAATAAATTTCAGTTCTGAGGGAGTGGCTCAATTCAAAAGGTTACGCCCCCTCTAACATGGAATCCTGGACCCCCCCCCCCCAAGTGAAAAGTTACTGATATTTATTAGGGCTCTCTGATGTCGTCAATACATTGTTCAGATCTTTATTATTAGTTTAAACGTATTTATTTTACAACGATGGTGAAACAAGTTATAACTGACAACAGTATATTAATTACCCTCGTTAACTGTAGTGTTTTAACATGTATCATGTCTTACTAAGTTTAACTCGATTGCCGAGAAGTGTTTTATTGCATAAATAATTAAGAATACCAAGAGTAAGGTCATTAAAGGCCTAGTTTCAGCCTTCTATAAGTACCCCCCCCCCCCCCCCCCGCCCCAAAATCGGTGTATAGTACGCAACCTCTGTGTATTGCTCTTAATCCAACTGCCTGGTGCCTTCTTATCAGATCTCCAATCTGAATATCCTGCCGTGCAGTTTGGGAGGTTTTATTATCAAATTGGACCCTAACTGTATCTAAGCCAATAAACCAATATACAGGAAATTGGCCGCTACTGTGACACCAGTCCAATTAGCAGAAGATGCACAGCAGGGGATTATCATGCCAAACATTCCTTAAACTAGGCCATTAAGTTTAAGTGCTAAATTGAAAATACTTCGTAATCTACTTGCAGTGCGGATAAATGTAAAGAATTCCGACTATGTAAACCGTCCATATACGCCCAAGGTTGTTTTCGATGGAAAACTGAATTCTAGAAAATATCATGCACGAGTTCCGCGTTATATTACAATAACATATAACCTATTAAATAATAATGTATTGTTTATGCCAAGCACTGATCAACACGCCTATCAAGAAGTTTAATTATACATTTTTCGCAAACATTATATTCATTAGTTGCATGCCATGAACTGTTGTAGTGATATATTTTTTTTACAATCTTTGTGAACCAGGACGCGATTCGGCCTTGCATTCCTATTGGCAGCAATCAACGGTAAAATATTGTTATTCGGGCGTTTCCAACTTGTAGACATAACAGTCGCGGTTCCATGGTTAGATGTTAGAGGGCGAGGGGGGGGGGCTGCTGAAGGAGCGCACCTTGGGGGCATGCACCCTCTTTCCAAAGTAACCCCCAAAATATGCTGTAGACATGTACATGGGGTTATGAGATTCATTCTGCTTGAAAAGAAAACAACCTAATTTTAGACTAAAATGGTGTAATGACGTGTTATTTAATTATGCATAAAATATCTACCATATCGACATGAAATGTTCATTTGGATGGGTAGGATGGAAGGTTCACATGTTGCGCCGCCCCCTCCACCCGGAAATCGCTTGTGCAAGACAATTTATCTTGTTTTTAAATTGTAATTAACATGCTATTGTTTCCCAGGAAAACTACAAGCGGAAATTGTATCCAGGTGAAATTTGACATCGTTAAGTTCAATACGTGCCTTTTGTCTTGTTATGTTTGATATAACAACTGGTTTATTTAATGGTGGAAAAGTAAAAAATACAAAGCTTTCGATAACGATGACGCTTGAAATCAAGAATGCAAAGCAAAATGGGTCGGGAGGAACTTTCGTTATAATTACATTGTATGTTTGCACAAGTAGTTTTAATTCATTTTACAAATTGATAAGCCCTTTGATACATTTTCTTGCACTAAAAATCAGTGAATAACAAAACATTAGTTATAATCCACAGCAGAAACATCCGTCTGGAAAATGAATACACAGAGATTGGTGGATTTGCTGTGGTAAAGGTGGTGCGTTTTGTCCACCGTAGAAACACCATACATGCATGACGTCACATTTAAATGGTGTTTTTCCTTTTGAGATTGTATTGCACTGCGCAGAACATTAAAGTTTGATGTTTTATCAGTAAAATGACCAATAACAGGCATAAACAATTGATCAAGTACTTACATCCTTAATGATTTACGTTTATTCCAGTGTTGGTTTCCGCAAAATCATGTTGGCAATACACATATATGGTGCGGCGTTTGTACCATAATTTCATCTTTATAGAATTTGACTTTGAAATTTGTTTGAGACGGAAATTATGTAATTTTCAGATAAATATGAAACATTGGACTAGCTATTTTTCTCGTCATTTATATCAAAAGTATCACCAAGCTGGTCTTCATAAACAATTTTAAACGTCTACAAGCTACGCCGTCATAAATAACATGTATTTCATTGATCTATATATGGGTGAACAAAACCATCCCAAAGCTATTTCAGCAGGTCAAACTGAATCATCCCAAAAGCATTTATGTGGGGTGAACGAAACCATCCCAAAGCTATTTCAGCAGGTCAAACTGAATCATCCCAAAAGTATTTATGTGGGGTGAACGAAACCATCCCAAAGCTATTTCAGCAGGTCAAACTGAATCATCCCAAAAGCATTTATGTGGGGTGAACGAAACCATCCCAAAGCTATTTCAGCAGGTCAAACTGAATCATCCCAAAAGTATTTATGTTGGGTGAACAAAACCATCCCAAAGCTATTTCAGCAGGTCAAACTGAACCATCCCAAAAGTATACATGTGGGGTGAACGAAACCATCCCAAAGCTATTTCAGCAGGTCAAACTGAACCATCCCAAAAGTATTTATGTGGGGTGAACGAAACCATCCCAAAGCTATTTCAGCAGGTCAAACTGAATCATCCCAAAAGTATTTATGTGGGGTGAACGAAACCATCCCAAAGCTATTTCAGCACGTCAAACTGAACCATCCCAAAAATATTTATGTGGGGTGAACGAAACCATCCCAAAGCTATTTCAGCAGGTCAAACTGAACCATCCCAAAAGTATTTATGTGGGGTGAACGAAACCATCCCAAAGCTATTTCAGCAGGTCAAACTGAACCATCCCAAAAGTATACATGTGGGGTGAACAAAACCATCCAAAAGCTATTTCAGCTGGTCAAACTGAACCATCCCAAAAGTATACATGTGGGGTGAACGAAACCATCCCAAAGCTATTTCAGCTGGTCAAACTGAACCATCCCAAAAGTATACATGTGGGGTGAACGAAACCATCCCAAAGCTATTTCAGCAGGTCAAACTGAACCATCCCAAAAGTATACATGTGGGGTGAACGAAACCATCCCAAAGCTATTTCAGCAGGTCAAACTGAACCAGCCCAAAGGTTTACATGTGGGGTGAACAAAACCATCCCAAAGCTATTTCAGCAGGTCAAACTGAATCATCCCAAAAGTATACATGTGGGGTGAACAAAACCATCCCAAAGCTATTTCAGCAGATCAAACTGAATCATCCCAAAAGTATTTATGTGGGGTGAACGAAACCATCCCAAAGCTATTTCAGCAGGTCAAACTGAATCATCCCAAAAGTATCTATGTGGGGTGAACGAAACCATCCCAAAGCTATTTCAGCTGGTCAAACTGAATCATCCCAAAAGTATTTATGTGGGGTGAACGAAACCATCCCAAAGCTATTTCAGCTGGTCAAACTGAATCATCCCAAAAGCATTTATGTGGGGTGAACGAAACCATCCCAAAGCTATTTCAGCAGGTCAAACTGAATCATCCCAAAAGTATACATGTGGGGTGAACGAAACCATCCCAAAGCTATTTCAGCAGGTCAAACTGAACCATCCCAAAAGTATACATGTGGGGTGAACAAAACCATCCAAAAGCTATTTCAGCTGGTCAAACTGAACCATCCCAAAAGTATACATGTGGGGTGAACGAAACCATCCCAAAGCTATTTCAGCTGGTCAAACTGAACCATCCCAAAAGTATACATGTGGGGTGAACGAAACCATCCCAAAGCTATTTCAGCAGGTCAAACTGAACCATCCCAAAAGTATACATGTGGGGTGAACGAAACCATCCCAAAGCTATTTCAGCAGGTCAAACTGAACCAGCCCAAAGGTTTACATGTGGGGTGAACAAAACCATCCCAAAGCTATTTCAGCAGGTCAAACTGAATCATCCCAAAAGTATACATGTGGGGTGAACAAAACCATCCCAAAGCTATTTCAGCAGATCAAACTGAATCATCCCAAAAGTATTTATGTGGGGTGAACGAAACCATCCCAAAGCTATTTCAGCAGGTCAAACTGAATCATCCCAAAAGTATCTATGTGGGGTGAACGAAACCATCCCAAAGCTATTTCAGCTGGTCAAACTGAATCATCCCAAAAGTATTTATGTGGGGTGAACGAAACCATCCCAAAGCTATTTCAGCTGGTCAAACTGAATCATCCCAAAAGCATTTATGTGGGGTGAACGAAACCATCCCAAAGCTATTTCAGCAGGTCAAACTGAATCATCCCAAAAGTATACATGTGGGGTGAACGAAACCATCCCAAAGCTATTTCAGCAGGTCAAACTGAATCATCCCAAAAGTATTTATGTGGGGTGAACGAAACCATCCCAAAGCTATTTCAGCACGTCAAACTGAATCATCCCAAAAGTATCTATGTGGGGTGAACGAAACCATCCCAAAGCTATTTCAGCACGTCAAACTGAATCATCCCAAAAGTATCTATGTGGGGTGAACGAAACCATCCCAAAGCTATTTCAGCAGATCAAACTGAATCATCCCAAAAGTATTTATGTGGGGTGAACGAAACCATCCCAAAGCTATTTCAGCAGATCAAACTGAATCATCCCAAAAGTATTTATGTGGGATGAATGAAACCATCTCAAAGCTATTTCCTGCGGGTTGAATCTTAAACACCAAAGGCTTGGCTTAATGTTGTGTGCGCCCATGATGCTGGGCTAAAAGATTCAGGGGGAATGGGGGGGGGGGGGGGGGGCTGTGGGGGGGGGGGTGAGAGAGAGAGACTCACAGATTTTTATGTCAGCAATGTTTCTGTTTTTATACCTCGAAATTTTACTTAATTTTATGAAATAACATGGCGCAGTAACCGGGTGATAATCATTTAAACCATTTTTTTTGCAACAATACAAACCATATATAATTCAATTTTTAATAGTGTTACTAACACTTTACGGCAAAAGGATTTTGTGTCATATTTTGGAATGATTTTAAACAATTGAGCTCTAATTTGAACATTTGATGATGTTTTATCAATTAAACAATCATTCATAACATTCTACACAACTTTTTTTTCGATGTTTGAGTCAAATCTGAGCATTGACGAGTCCTTGTAACTTACAACAGTAATAAATCAAAAACACACAAGTACAAGAAAATAAAATCTTTTATTTCTTATCACAAGTGCAAACATAATCTCTCTTGTAATATTTTAAAAATGCATAAAACAAAACATGACTATGTAGTTTAATACAGTAAAGGGAAGAAAAACAACTTTTCTAGTGACATAGTCAAACATGAAAATATTGACATTAAATTTTTCTACATTTGTATATCATTTATGTATCCTAAATCTTCAAACAATACATAAAGCAAAATGACTTGTCCATTTTTTACCTAGTGAAATGAGGCTGTTTTCCACTTTGCTTACGTCTGGGGCCGTATTCAATAAACAACTAAGACTAAATTAAAAATTTAGTTTAGAAACTAAGTGCTTTGATTGGCCAGTATATTTAGATGACCAATTGGCAGAATGGAATCACTGAGGCATGTCTAAGGCTAAGGATAAGATCAATATTGAATACTGGCCCAGGGCTGTATTCAATAAGCAACTTAGATTGAATTTAAATTTAAGATTAGAAACTAAGTGTTTTTATTGGCCTGTATATTTAGCTGACCAACAGGCTGAATGGAATCACTGAGGCATATCTAAGGCTAAGGATAAGGTCATTATTGAATACTGTCCCAGGTCATTACAAGTATCATTGTGCAAAATTGAGATGATGTCATCAAATGAAATAAGGTCTTCGAAAGATATAGTGCATTATCAAACATTAAAATGAAATCTAACATGTTTAAACTGTAATATAACATTGTAACATGTAATAATGAACATTCCGAACAATTTTACAAGTAACAAACAACACAGTCAAAACTGGCTATGTCGAACTCTGTTATCTCGATGTTCTGGTTATGTCGAACCTTTGTTTATTTTTTTACAGTTTAGTTATACACCTTTTGAACTTCTTAATATGGAATGTTCGTTATCTAGAAGTATTTTCTGAGGTCCGAACAACTTCAACATATCGAGTTTTGACTGTATAATAAAAGTGCGAATAAAAGGTTTATTGGTTATGCATTTTGATCCGGGAGGTTGTATTTGACTGTTAATGATTTGAGCGCCTTGTGAAATTCTAATCCGCAAAAATCTTCTTAAGTTGAACACCTCCCTCCAAATCAACTTGCAGTTCCAATAAACCTGATGTCCTTTTTATTGGACACACAGGCACATAAATATTAAAACAATTATATAATTTATAATCCTTAAAATTTCCCAGAAATCATGGCAGATCAAACGTTCCACCCATAGAACATATAGAATACAGTGTACATGTATAATTAAATAAATAAAATAAAAACTAATATTTTGATATATACTGGTAATGACTAGTAAATATAACTACCTGTAAAGATTCTGACAAGAGAAAGTTGAGACACACTACTGGTAAATGTGGACTACTTTTTGAGTACTACATTAGTATGTCATTAAAGTTTGTGAACTACTTGTATGTTACAGT
The DNA here is from genome assembly GCF_026914265.1 of Mya arenaria. Taxonomy (NCBI): domain Eukaryota; kingdom Metazoa; phylum Mollusca; class Bivalvia; order Myida; family Myidae; genus Mya; species Mya arenaria. The sequence goes on from NC_069135.1 coordinate 51,439,330, forward strand.
GACCACATTTTATAGTGTGTGTAGGAAACACATAAAAGCAAAAACTACAGATAGTGTTACGCAACAAATTTCTGAAGTTTTCCATTACATTTATTTCAGTAAAGCAGCAGTCAAAAGATCAAAGATTGTAAGTATGTACTGTGTCACATCAAAACATTTTTTTGTTAGTACTTACAAACAATCTTTAACCATTTAATTCTAAAATCCTTAAAAACATATAAATGCACACATAAGTATTTCGCCTTAGAGGCAGTGACTCATTTTGCTCTGCAGCTGTCATTCATTATCTGTGGCAGTGACTCATTTTGCTCTGTGGCAGTGATTCAATTTGCTCTGTGGCAGTGATTCAATTTGTTCTGTGGAAGTGATTCAATTTGCTCTGTGGAAGTGATTCAATTTGCTCTGTGACAGTGATTCTATTTGTTCTTTGCAAGTGATTGAACTTTGCTCTGTGGAAGTGATTCAATTTGCTCTGTGGTAGTGATTCATTTTGCTTTGTGACAGTGATTCATTTTGTTCTGTGGCAGTGATTCAATTTGCTCTGTGACAGTGATTCATTTTGCTCTGTGGCAGTAAATCATTTTGCTCTGTGTCAATGATTCAATTTGCTCTGTGGCAGTGATTCATTTTGCTCTGTGGCAGTGATGCAATTTGCTCTGTGGCAGTGAATTAGTTTGCTCTGCGGCAATCATTCCTTTTGCTGGGCATTCTTAGTCCTATACTCATAGTATTATTCCCATTGGACCCATTTTTCTTTAACATGAGCAAAATGAATATTTTTAAAATTTAAAATAATGTTTGCACTAAACTCTGCTTTGGTCTTTCAATTTTTTTGCTCAGGATCCATGGTATCGAAATATGTAAGTCAAAAAGATGCATTCGATCAGATTTCAAAATAAATATATTGTAATAGCAACCACCTTGCTCAGTTGCAAAGCTTCACGTAAGCACTATTATTACTACTTTTATAGTCAGGGCCTGCACAAGATTTTCAATATACAGTAAAATCCTGTTGGCTCGATATCGTTCGGCTCGATTTTTTCGTTGGCTTGAGCTTGATGAAAAGGACCATTTTGTTACTCTATGTGAGCAGTCTTGCTTGGCTTGATATCTGCCAGGCTCAAAGTATTCTGGCTGGTCACTGGGATATCAAGCCGATGGGATTTGACTGTAGTAGAAATCATACCTCAATGCATCCTGCATTAAAAAAAGTAGCGGGGAGCATGCCAAGGAGCACCACTATAAAACCGGACTTGCACATCAATTCTATTCTAGCTACGCTCTTGTTTCTTCAGAGCAGGATATAGACAAATAAATTGTTGTGTGTTCCCACTAATCCGACCCCACTCAAACAAAACATAAATATGTGAAAATAAACATGCAAGTATGCAATATTTTTATATTTAGTGGAGATATATGTAACATTTATTTTATTCCTGCACTTAATTTTATTTCCAGTTAGAAACCAATATCAAAATCCGTCGGCTTATCTTTAAAGCTTAAAAAGTTAAGATTAAGAATTGTGAAGTGTATAAAATTACGGAAAAAATCCAAAATCGTGATTTTATTAGCTATGTCGAGTTTTCTTTAATTATTAGTAATTAGAAAGCATCTTGAGACTTCGTGTTTCTAAGTATAAACAGCTATATCATAAGAGAGTTAAACTCAATAATTTAAAAGAAGCGACACAGAAAAGTCCCCTGACTGTTGTTATTTTTCAGTCAAACAGTTTTAGGGCTTCAAGGGACTAGTTACCAGATGATACAATTGCAAGAAAAAAGGAAATTGTCAAGAATTACATAAAATTGATATTGTTGTTTATGATGTATTGAATGTTACTTCCTTATGCAGGTCATCTTAAGAGATTCTACGCATTTTTTTCAATTTGAAATTTACTGAGGTTGCCTTCCATGTTAAATCCAGTTAGTTTAAAAAAAAGCGTTGACATATTTATCTGTACTCGTACACACATAATGGCTTCCTGGAAGAACAGACTTTGCAGAAAAAAAATGCAAAACGTTTTTTGCTTAACGACAAGCTACTGCTCTCCATAACAACAATAATATCTAATCTTTGGCAGTACCCATATGTTTTTTCTTTGAAAATCAAACAAGCGAAAAATAAATGAAAAACAACAACAACCAGGAGCAACAATATCAATATTTTACAAGAAACAAAAAAAGTAGTTCTCCGATAAAATTATTTATGAAATATATGCCATAAGTTTACCAAATGGAAGAAAAATGAATGACCAGAAAAAAAAATCAACAAAAAATGTCCAACTTCAACAATTAATGTCGTCACTAAGTGATGCACAACGAAGCAAATGAAACCAATATCAGTATTTTTTGTTTCCTTTTTGGTATATTTCAATACCATATAATATTATTTTAGAATTGGACATTATTTATTTTTACAGAATAGTGATTGTTAAACCATTGATGTTAAATATCTTAAGTAAAAAAAATTGATACGTGTCATAAATGGTAAAGAGAATTTACACAAGTTAAAAATTTATTATTTTTATATTTATTTTTATTTTCCATCTACGCCAAGAAAATATTTTTCAAAAAGTCAAAGAAACAATTGTTTCTTACAACATTTTAAATGCAATTTTTTTTTTTTAAAGAAAATCAACAATTTACATTTGGCAAGATATCAATTTCTTAACAAACATGAAATTTACTGAAAATATGGATAAAATACAACAAATAACCACATATAAACCACCTGGATTTTCCAATAAATAAAATATCACATGTAGATAAAACATCATTAAATGTTATCCATCAACTCAATTAAATTGTATATTTTTTTAATTTTTTTTTGTGTTAAACATAATCATTTACATATTTATTTATTTTTACTTTTGTTTGGGGTTTATACAAAAATTTATATGACATAAGGGTACACTTTTTATTTTACAGGGTCTTGTTCGTGTTTTATAGTGTCAGCCATTGAAATTAAATAATTTAGTTTGAAATGCGAACAAACTGCTTGTTTCAATAATAAATAATAATCATTAGAATTTTAAAATACTGTTATTAATTATTTATCAATGTGACAGAAAATACTCTATTTTGTTGAAAAGCATTATTAACACTTTTGAAAATTGAATTATTTTAAGTTGGAATTATAAAGGACTCTGTTCAAATGAGAATCTGTCTGTTGCTGTTTGATGTTTGTTCATTGTTTAATAGCTGAAATCGCACAAATATTAAATCACTGGTGGGTCCTAAAAGATTAACAGTGATCAACTATGGTCTCATAAGGTAGAAATGTGTTCTGCCCATTTCTTTCAAATTAAACATGGTATCCTTCACAAGAACCATTGTTTTGGATATTTTTGCATCCTTTTTGGTAAATTAAAACAATTGTATTAATTGTGGTACATATTTCATCAAAATATAAAAAAAAAATATATACTCTGTAAACAAGCCCTTTAAACTAAAGTACAAGAAAATATTTTTAAATAAAGTCAGCAAATAAATTCAGCAAGATTCCCCATTGCCATGCTTCATTAAACAATTGTGAAAATGAATCAGATTTCTACTTATTTATTATTGCTTTACTCTCCTCATGACGAATGTTCGCTTGCTTTGTCACTACATTTGCATTCATTTTTACTTTCGTCATTATAGCCTACAATTTTCAGTAACAGTACGTAAATAGCTTTAGCTCAACTGTGAAATAGACATAGCTATTGAACCCTGTACTTTTTAAGTGTTTTCTACCGCATAATTATAATGCCAAGCATGACTTAAAGCAAAACCACACTTAATTTGTTTTTCTTCAATATCTAATGAAAATAGAATGTATACAGAGATGTGAACTCTACTGGTGGTAAGTAAAATCTACCTCTTTTGAGACCCCCCTACCGATCTACCTACAAATCTACCACTTTTGAAAAAATGAAAAAACAAAAATTTGCCCTTAAATTCATTTTTAACTTACAGTAAGGTCATAAAATTGACATAAGGCTACTGCAGCCATCTTTAAACACATTGATGAACATAATACTTTGGAATTGCATGCCAATATTAGTTTGTTTTATAATCATTACTTTGGGCTCAATTTTGATTACACCTATAAGCTTATAACCCAAAACCCTACTTGCCAATCAACATCCGGCAAGAGAATTAGAACTTAAGACTTATTCAGGTCTAGTGCACCTGCCAAGTATCAGTGGTTACTTGCCAGTAAATAGTATTTCACTTGCCCAAATTAAATGATTACTTGCCTTTAAATTGCATTTTACTTGCCCAGTAGCATTGGTTACTTGCCAATAAATAGCATTTCACTTGCCCAGAATCAATGATTACTTGCCAGTAAATAACATTTCACTTGCCCATAATCAATGATTACTTGCCATAAATTACATTTCACTTGCCCAGTATCAGAAGTTACTTGCCAGAAAATAGCACTTCACTTGCCCAGAATCAATGATTACTTGCCAGTAATTATCAATTCACTTGCCGCAAATCAATAATTTAACTTGCCAGTAAATAGCATTTCACTTACCCCATATCAATAACAACTTGCCAGTCAATAGCATTTCACTTGCCCAGTATCAGTTCTTACTTGCCAATCTATATTAAGCAGGTGTTATACAGATCATAACAGCACAATTTAGGTGACTGATTGTTGCCGATCCATAGCATCTCAGATATACTGTGTATGGTTTCGCTATGAGAATTCTATACCCCACCATTAAAACTTGCCGATTTATTTGTGGGAAGCTAAGATAAATATGTTAAATCATGTGATAGTGAGTTGCCGATGCAAAATGGCAATTAATACTTTCAACATTTAATAGCTCATAACTACAATAGATCGTGTGACAGTAAGTTGCCGATGCAACATGGCAATTAAGACTTGCAACATTTAAAAGCTTATAACTACTATTGATCATGTGACAGTAAGTTGCCGATGCAACTTGGCAATTAAGACTTGCAACATTTAAAAACCTATAACTACTAAAGATCATGTGACAGTAAGTTGCCGATGCAACATCTCAGGTATAGTGTTTATGGTTATCTGGGAGGATTTTATCGCCAGGGCTCGCGCAGGATGATGCGAGAAGAAATCTCTGAGAGCTTGCCCGCTAATAATGTCCCTGTAGTTCAAGGTACCCGAGTTTGTGTAGTTGAGTTCTTCCACCAACGTACTAAGTTGACGCTGTAATAGAAAGGGAGTTTAAAAGTTAAAACGTCATCTATTTTACAAGAAAGATATATCAACTTATGCTAAGTCACTCTCGTTGCCATGATGTTGCGCAAGTGTTGGTCCTGGAAAAGATTAATAATTACACATTAGGCAGATTGTTCAGAACTTAGTTAAAGTTAACAATGTTTTTAATGGCATCGTTGTTAACTTTTTTACGGTGAAATAATTTACGATGTGCTGATATATTTAAATAACGCACACTCAGCTGAGACATTTGTCTCAATGTTTGTAGATCTCAGTATTCAAAATTTGAAAGTTAACAATGATAATGTTAACAACGTTGATAACTTTCAACCCCTTATTTGGAGGCATCAGAGGCCAAAGATATGAATGTCCGATACATTAGATTGAACTTATATAATCATTTTTTGCAGGTGCACAAAAAACTGTCAAAAACGCTTTCTTTTTTGGCAGCGATCATCTTATGAATATAAACAGTACAATAAAATGTTAAAAAGACCCACAGACCCCTCCCCCACCACACGCCATTAGCATAATACAAAATAAAGGATCAATAAGGCCTTATTCACGGTCTGGCATGTCCAACAAGAAATAAGGGCTGCATATTTCGCAGTGCCATTTTTACATCACCATCTCATCGATTTGCCCTCAAACAAACTAAAAATAGAAAAGAAATTCTTACACTAGTCAACCTAAGTCCTGCATCTTTCAGCGCCATTTTAACGTCTTCCAAGCCCAGAAGCCCGTTTCTATCCATGTCATACTGGTGAAAAGCTGTGGCCAGCTCCTTCTGATGGGCGCCGACAAACTTGCTGAACAAGCGCATTACACTAGTAGCAGTCTGGAATATTTAAAAAGCACAGACATATTATCTTTTATTAATCAATTAATCAACTGTTACATATTTGACACGATACTGGTACAATCATATACTTGTAATTACAATTAATAACAATATATGCCAAAACTCGCCCAATATCGACCAGACGGCCAATCAAGTTTCTACCTTTTGATCAACTACTTAACTCGCCAAATACGGGATTAGAGGAACAGACCATTTTCAGTTTGCTGTCGAAACTAGCCCTAATATCAGAGTGCTGATTCATATGCCTATGAGCATCATAGAATTAATTTTGACAAAATATGTTTGCCTGATTGTAGAACAGATTATTTGTATCAGTTTTTACAAACTTTGCTCCTTAAATAGCATTTTTACGACAATATTACAATTTCACTCGTCTGAGTCTGAATCTCAGACTCAAGAAGTTAGTGAAAACGAGAACAGGGACCATGACTAAGGCCAGTCTTACGTCTGAGTTCAGTTTAAGACTCAAAACGAGAACAGGGACCATGACTAAGGCCAGTCTTACGTCTGAGTTCAGTTTAAGACTCAAAACGAGAACAGGGACCATGACTAAGGCCAGTCTTACGTCTGAGTTCAGTTTAAGACTCAGAAAAGCATTTCATTAAGCAACAAAATCAACCATCTAAATTCCATTTTTTTTTCATATAGAAATATTTAAGAAATATTGCATAACACTGAAGGTCATATGACATTATAAGGACCGGCCACCGAAAGTGTATATTGACCGAATCGTTAGCCGAGGTCTATTCACCTTTGTGGGCTAACTGGATTCAACTTTGTGGGCTAACTGGACGGTGCTTTTAATGCCATATGGCCCGAAGTGTTCTTATATTATACCGAACATTTTATTTTACCAGTCAATATTTTTAAAGCAGTTTAGATGTGTTTTATTGAACAAAGTTAAGAACGTTTACTTGCAACAAATTTTTACCGTTGTAAAAATAGCAAGCCGCACTTACCATTTGTATCACGCCAGCAGTCCATATTACATTTGGTGAGGTCCAGACCGGCCAAAAATATGATATGGACCGCTGACTTTATAAAACTAGATTTTTCTCAAAATACACCTATATACAGACCTATCAACTTTATATATACAAAGAAGGGACACATTTATGTAAGGTATCATATATGTGAATATTAGTTAAAGGGACTTAACACCAGATTGGCACCCAATTTTTTTTTTCTGTGTAATGAATTTCAGGACAATTATTTAATAAAATGTTTTACTCTTTGATATCATAATTGTAAAAAAAAAAAAAGAGTAAAATAAAATCAAGTCAGAGACCGGGTTGGAACCGGTGTCGCCAAAATTGCAGTCCAATGTTGTATCCACTGTGCTACAAAGACTTACCCTAAACCATTGGAATATTTAAGCTATTTACCTAACTTGGTAATATCATGTGATAACATCGACTAGCCAATCACGCATAAGAATGAATTATATGTATGGTATACATACCTAGTAATCTTTTTTAATGAAAAAATACGAAAAAACTGCAAAAAATAAATTAATTGTAAACTATGTGGTACTTCAGTTAGTTAGTTTCAATGCATTGTACCATGTTAATGTCATTTTGTAATTTTTTTCATTTTTTTTTTCGCTATTTCATCATACGGTGTATAGCCCCTTTAAACATTCAAATAGTAATATAATTTAGCACAGCTCACCTTCAATGCTTTGGCCCAGGTATTCTGTGATCCAATCCAGACATTTACAACAGTTTCATTGTGTAATCAATGTGCGTTAATTTTAACCATTTGTATCTATTTTTATGAGTTTGTTTGAACTTTAATGAATGCAAAGGATGAATGGAAAATAAATTGTTTAAATAAAAATTCACCCCACAGACATTGCATGTGTGAATGCTTACGATGCAAAACAGTTTTCATGTGCGCAGACTGGCACCTGCTCCGCCTACAGAAGCGTTTGTTAATTACTTTGTACTCTTAGATGCACTCTTATTCCCAAGTAAGATGAACCACAATTAAAACAGCACTTACATAATATGTGATTACAAACGATGCAAAGCAGTTTTCAAGCGGCCTGATTGGCATCTGCGCACCTACGTAGCTTACAGAATCGTTTTTTTACTTACTTTGTTTAATATATTGAATCAATTAGGTGGCGCGCATACCGGTATGTTCAGGTTTACGAATCTCTCGATTGGTTTAACTCTTACAAATATTTTTATCAGGGCGGCAATTGAATAAACAAAACATTAAGATGGCCATTAAAGTTTAAATAAATTTCCTCAAGAAGTAAAAAAAAAAAAAAAAAAAATAATGCTATAAATCTCACATTTTTTTTTTTTGACTCGCGTAATTTTTGCGGGTCAGTTGTGGCAGGGAAACAAACAATGTTATATTAACATCCCTGCCATGTCAAGTAAATGTAACGACTTATTTTCTCATGATAAGTGTATACACGGTTAATGGTATTCATAAAGCATCTTAAGTCATATCCAAACTTAAATCACTTTCCTACTTTAAGTATATCTCATTGGGCATATGATATAACAAGAAACGCCACAATGCGACAAAACCAGGTTTTCAATGATTGACAGAAGAACTTCAGCCTGTGTTGTGAGAATTATAATAAAGTTGATTTGTAGTGTGTTGTGTGTATGTAGAAGAACAGCCAAATTGGTTAGAGGATATACACAGAAGACAGGAAGCATGCATAAGAGTGGAAATGAATATTAAAGGGAAAGGTAAATCAATTAATAAAGATGATTATGTTGCTTTGTCATGGCACATATAAACCCTAGAGGCCCCAAATTCAATCCCAAGAAAGGTATCCATTTACTCTTCCTATATATCAAGTTTGGTCAAGATATGTCAACCTTAACTAAAGTTATTCAGTTTCAACCGTTTTCCTCTTTTTAATAACAGTGACCTTGACCCTAGGGCCCTTTTCACAATCCCATGAAAGGTCTCCATAAACTCTTCCTTTATACCAAGTTTGGTCAAGATATGTGAACCCTGACTAAAGTTATTCAGTTCCAACCATTCTTCTATTTTTAGTAACAGTGACCTTGACCATGACCCTAAGAAGCCCTATACCCAATAACCATGAAAGGTCTCCATAAACTCTTCCTATATACCAAGATTGGTCAAGATATGTGAACCCTGACTAAAGTTATTCAGTTTCAACCATTCTTCTACTTTTAGTGACAGTGACCTTGACCTTGACCCTAGAAGCCCTATACGCAATCCCATGAAAGGTCTCCATAAACTCTTCCTTTATACCAAGTTTGGTCAAGATATGTGAACCCTGACTAAAGTTATTCAGTTTCAACCATTCTTCTTTTTTTAGTAACAGTGACCCTATAAGGACCCCAAACGCAATCCCATGAAAGGTATCCATAAACTCTTCCTTTATACACAGTTGAGTCAAGATATGTCAAACCTAATTAAAGTTATTCAGTTTCAACCATTTTTCTATTTTTAGTAACAGGTTCCTTGACCTTGACTCTAGGGACACCAAACACAATCCCATGAAAGGTATCCATAAACTCTTCCTAAAGACCAAGTTTGGTCAAGATATGTCAACCCTTACAAAAATTATTTAGTTTCATAGGTGAGTTTGACGCCGCCCGGCAGCCTGCCCGAACAACGACTAAGAAGTTGACTTAAAATAAGAGGTGACTTAAGATGACTAATGAACACAATTACAATATTGTTTGTCAATATCAGACTAAGTCCTGTTTAAGTACAAATAGTGCTACTTTTACTTAAACAGTATTCTACAATAAATTTAAAAAAAGAATTACCGTAGCCCTATTGTATCCCCCTACTCCACCGTGAAGAATGGTGAGGTCCTTGTTAGCTTGAAGTTCTTGAATCTTACTGTAGTTTTCTCTGGAAATACCGATCTCCTGAAAGATTCATACGCTAAAATATTGAAGCTTTTGAAGATAAAGACATTTCTCAAGTTTTGTCCGTTTAAGTCTTTGATTTGGAATAAATTGCTTCATTGAGATGTACATTTTCCCCACCCTAGATCCAAGAAGATCCAAATATTTGGTCATGCTGGAAATCCAGCATGGCCCACAGGTAAAGATAAAAGAAGTCTCCATACAGAACTACTTTTTTTTTCACTACACACAAAAGAGTTCCGGTGAAATCATACATTTATACTTTAATTTGTTTAACTGAGGTGTGAGAAAAAGCATCTACCATGGCTAGTTGTGTATGAAAGGCTCATCCTCTTGCTGTGTGTTTTGCGGAAACTATAGGTAAATATTAAGCCTCGTTTCCGCAAAATGAACTTTGTTCAGGTTTTGATGAACCTATCATTTTACTCTCAGCCATGGAAGATACTCATAATTACTACTTAACAAGAGTACTGATGAGGCAATGTGAACGCCCTCCCGGTTTTCGGGTAAATCATTAACATGAATGTTCATAACTGGATAATAATTAAAGTTATGAGCTTTGCCACACACGTGTGTATAAATTGTCTCTAACAACATGTGTACCAAGTTTCATTTAAACATCTTGAATGTTTATGAGTTATGGCCAAGATTTTAAACATTTATGCACCAATGCCGACAACAACAACACCAAGGATATATCAATAACTAGACTCTACCCCTTCGAAAAAAGGATGAGCCAAAAGGACGATTTTATTATTTCTTTCTGTGGACATGATTGCGTAGCATGAATGCATAGTGGAGAATGATGCAGAATGCGTGCACTTGGAAAACCAGCCTAGGAGTCTTCCTTTATAATAAATATCTCATATATAGAAACAAAAAATAAAAATTATGCACTAAGATCGATCTTTAACTTTATCTATCCATTTGTCTGACTTACCAAGGTGTTTACAAATTTGTCTTATGAAATATTTTTCTTACTAATTATCATTATGCATCTATATATATTGAGCCAGAAAACCAATGTCGAAAACACATTTTAGAAACCAATTCAACAATTATTGAAATTAGACTTTTGTATAAACAAGCCCTAGTTCTAGCATTTATGCTCGTCATTATTTTTTTAATATTTGAAGTAAATAAGATAAACTATTTTTTTTTATAAAATCATGTTTAAGTAAGTAATTTTGCTAAATGAAATAAGATACTTTTTGAAAAATTGGGGCCTGCTACAATAGGCAATTCAGGCTTTGTTTCAAATCTATTCTATCCAATCTTCCTCTACTCCCATCTCGATTGGGGAAAATATTTCAAGCAAATAAAAGAAGTAAAATAAGCTATATATTTTAAAATGATGTTCCTGCTATTATATTAAACCAATCATAAGATAATGTAAAAACACTTCACATGGCTATTAAAATTTCCCTACGATAACAATTTGATAAACGATGCTCATTATTAGCGTACATAAACTACAGACATTGTTAAACAATATCTTAAGAATTGTTTTAACAACGACAGGGGAATGTTGCAAATATGTTTACAAAAGACTGAAATATTCTTCCTAGCATCACTTCAAAATACCCGAAAAAATATTACATTCATGCAATATTAATAAAGGTCATCAACTAGCACACTCAAAAATGCGAATAGCAAGTTTATCAGACATAATTATATAACCAATTCATAAGTCGAGCTAATAGTTTTCATATTGTTGAAATACAATGATACTTACAGCGCAATTCTATGTAACAAGGAAATAGTGTTATAAACATGCATTCATTCTGATGAAACAAAAGATAAAAACGTTACAATATCAGGCCGTACCAAATCGTTTCTATGTTAAGCGTCCTGGACAGATAGGTTTGGGGATTCCTGATCAAAAACAACAACAACACATTTAATATGATTAATGATCTTAAAGATTTTTTTTTATATCCTTTAATTTTTATTCTGACAAAAAAATGCTTCATGTTTTGTACTTAATTAATACGGAACGTGACCCTGAGCGAATTTTCGAGTTAATGTCTGAAAATTGGTATACAAATAGAAGAGCATAAAAAAAGTTATGCCCAGTTAGGGACCATTTTTAAGACAAATTTAAAAAATAAAAAACGTACAGCAAGAGAAAGAAAAATATATGTCCGTGAATGCTTTCACAAGATGCACTTGAGGTTGAAATTTTAAAGCACTGAACGAAGAATTAATGAAAATACCGGTTATAGTAGCTGGGACGCAAAAAAATTACAAATGTCTTAAAATTGACGTCAGTGGTATATTTTTATGACTCATAGTTTCAAAACTGTTCCGAATATTGAAAAAGTAAAACAGTCCCTAACTGGGCATATGCTCTTCTATTCGTATACCAATTTTCAGACATTAACTTAATTCGTGCTTAATTCTATCGAAATTTTGCTCAGGGTCGTTCCACCTTAAGCATAATTTTAATTATTGATGGTCGAAGTTTCAGTATTTAATCTTGGTAATTTGATCACATTTTTTTTACAAAATGCCGAAGTAACAATTTTTGTAGTTACAATTTCTGAAGATTCGGCATTTTTGCTCCTCTGTAAGATGTCCAATCACTGCTCGACATTTTGATCACATGATACAACACCATTTTCTCATTGGACTATTTACTGGGCATTTTGCAGTTAGATGCGACTCGCCTTTATAATTTTAGATATGTAAAGAATTCCGAAAAAGAAAAAAATGAAGCTTCGGCATTTTAAAGTGAAGCCAAGGATAGGATATTAGAAAATGATGTATTCAGTGTGATTCCCATGATCGACACGCTTTAAAGGGACTGTACACCACAGATTGGCACCAAAAAAAGTTTTTTCTGTAACAAATCTCAGGACAATTATTTAATAGAATGTGTTACGCTTTGATATCATAATTGTAAAAAAAGTACCAAAATGTAAAAAAAAAATTGTGTCGGAGACCGGCTTCGAACCTGTGTCGCCAAAATTGAGATCCAGTGTTGTATCCACTGTGCTACGAAGGCTTACTACAAATGAGTGGTATATTTAAGCTATATACCTAACTTGGTAATATCACGTGATAACATCGAGTAGCCAATCACACATTTGGAATGAATTCTACTAGGTAGACATACCAAGTAATCTTTTTTAATGGAAAAATACGAAATAACTGCTAAACTTAAATAAATTGTAAACTATGTGGTTACTTCAGATATTAAGTTTCAATGCATTGTACGCATTAATACCAAGTTTATGGTATCTCAATGGTTATTTGATATAAAATCTAAATAATATCTGATTTTCTTTATTTTTTATTGATGTTTTTGAATAATACTTTTTTTCCAAAACCGCTTATACTTTTCTTTTAATTTGACTATGAAAAAATAAAGAATTCAAATTAAGTTAAGAAATGTCTTAAGATAATTTTAATGAATACCTGCCCTGGTGTCTATATTTTACATATGATGTTCCTCATTTTGTATTCGTTTTTTTTTTGTGTCTCGTTCGTTATTTTTTAGGAAAGCTTTTTTGAACGAAGAGTATATGCCTAACAAAAAACAATTTGGTATGCCCTAAAGCTACGAGTTGAATATAAACATTGTTATTCTATCGCTAAACATATCTCTACATTTATTTTGTTTATTTCATTTCCAGCCCCATAATAAAGGTGGTAAAAACATTACATCCTTGTGTGCAATGCATACAATTCTGCCCATCCGGGTAAAACTTCCAGACATAAAAACAAAAATCACCAACACAATTAAACTATTCCCCATCCATCTTGCTTTATTCTTACCCCTTGTTGCTAAAATCATAAATTCATTTTTTATTATTTTTTCTCAATTTCTTTACATCTTGCTACGTACTGCTGTTGCTGCTGCTGATGATGATGATGCAGCTGTTGAAGTTGTTGCTGACAAAAAAATATGTGACATAAAGATGATACTGATGATGATGATGATGATGATGATGATGATGATGATGATGATGATGATGATGATGATGATGATAATGATGATGGTGATGATGATGATGATGATGATGATGATGATGGCTATTAAGACAATGAAGTTGATGATGATGCAGAGGAAGATGCTGATGGTTCTGCTGCTGCTGGTGGTGGTGGTGGTGGTGGTGGTGGTGGTGATGATGATGATGATGATGACGACGACGACGACAACGACGATGACGACGACGATGACAACGACGATGGTTCTGCTGCTGCTGATAACAATGATGCTGATAATGTTGCTGAGGATGCTAATACTGTCATGCTGATGCTGATGATTATGATGATGATGGAGCTGATTATACAAAGGTGATGCTACTGTAAATGATGATGAAAATATGGGGAACAAATATGGAAAAATTATAAAAGTTCTTGGCACATCTATACAAAAGCAATTTAAAAATGAATATACCGTATCCCTTACTAGCACTAACAAATAAAAATTCATAAAATTTAATGTTACACCCATTTTAAAAAAAAAATCATATTACATGATGTAGTGCATAATTTAAGATTGAATAAATGAATCAAGCATTCTCATGGCTGATATTTGTAAATTCTGTAAAATAGCAGGGTCTGTTTGAATATCAGGGATTCATGCCTGAAGCAGGGTGAAGGGGCTGGGAGACCCTTTCAAAATTGTTAACAAAGTCATTTATATTCATTTCAAGGTAATGCTTACTGTTTTTGATGCAAATGTATGACCAATTATCAATCTTCATGACTTGACAATAGTCTGAAGTTAAAAGCTCTCAATCCGTATTTCAGGATCAATCCGGAACATGAGAACCCCTCCCCCCCTCCCCTCGCCCTCCCCACCCCCAAAAACTTAATCCCGTAATCAATTAAAATTTACAACATATCAAAACAACCATTTTTGACAATGAAACAAAAAAAAGTGGTGTTCTGGGAAATTTTGAAAAGTTTACAATTAGCGTTGCTTTTAAAAGTGACAGTATTAGAAAATAAAATCTAGCAAATAAACGAACAGGATGTTGACATGCAATATATCATGCAGATGTTAATTGTAAATAAAACTAAATATCCTTGTAAACATTATTAATAAAAAACTTTATTTTCTATGTTCATAAAGTTGTTTTTTTAAATTAAACGAGGCATGCAATCCGGGGTCAAAAACTAGGATTTCAGTTAAGATAAACAGATTTATAACCCAATTGAGCTTTGGGGGTTTTTAAATGTTGCTTTTATACTTTTATTTGTTTACTTTATAATATGCATTTCATTTCTTATATTTCAATGTTTATAATGTTCTAGCATCTGATTGGTCAATTATTGTGTGAACATTTGAATGGTTAAATATTATCTGTAAAATCTAACAGTTTACATTATTATATCCTGATTTTGAATGCAAAACATGTCAAATGCTGACGTAGGGCATAACAATATGACTCATAATCATCATATTTGTATTTACATATTCAAAGATCAAATAAACTAGGAGCAAATTCAATGCACCAATATAAGGGTTCAGAGAATGTAAATATTGCGTCTTTACCATAATGTAAGGTAAGGTTCAGATCAAATAATATGATAATCTAACATTGCTTCGCTTATGACAGTAAGTGCACGTATACAATCAATACTTACATCATAATAAAAACAATCCAATCAAAAGCGTAATTGCCCATGGCCAGGGTCAACAAGTGTAGTTTAAATTAAAACAAAGGTCAATTTAAACATTTTTTTAATATTGCAATTAATCCAAAGGTCAATACCAGCTTTTTTAATTTTAAAATATCACAAGGTCAAATAGCATTTTCTTAATATTTTCAATTGATCCAAAGGTCAAATAGCATTTTTTTAATATTTCAATTGTTCCAAAGGTCAAATAGCTTTAATAATATTTCAATTACCAAATGGTCAATACTGTAGCTTTTTTAATATTTCATTATCAAATGGACAATACCATAGTTTTTTTAATATTTCATTATCCAATGGTCAAAACTGTAGCTTTTTTAATATTTCATTATCAAATGGTCAATCACGTAGCTTTTTTAATATTTCATTATCCAATGGTCAAAACTGTAGCTTTTTTAATATTTCATTATCCAATGGTTTATCATGTAGCTTTTTTAATATTTCATTATCAAATGGTTTATCATGTAGCTTTTTTAATATTTCATTTTCAAATGGTCAATCACGTAGCTTTTTTAATATTTCATTATCAAATGGTCAATCACGTAGCTTTTTTAATATTTCATTATCAAATGGTTTATCACGTAGCTTTTTTAATATTTCATTATCAAATGGTCAATCACGTAGCTTTTTTAATATTTCATTATCAAATGGTCAATCACGTAGCTTTTTTAATATTTCATTATCAAATGGTCAATCACGTAGCTTTTTTAATATTTCATTATCAAATGGTTTATCACGTAGCTTTTTTAATATTTCATTATCAAATGGTCAATCACGTAGCTTTTTTAATATTTCATTATCAAATGGTTTATCACGTAGCTTTTTTAATATTTCGTTATCCAATGGTCAATACCATTTTTTTTTTAATATTTCACTATCAAATGGTATATACCATAGCTTTTAATTTTACAATATCAAAAGTACAAATAGCACTTTTTTAATATTTCAATTAATCCAAAGGTTGAATAGCTTTTTTTTATATTTCAATTAATCCAAAGGTCAAATAACTTTATTAATATTTCAATTACCTTTTTTTTTTTGGGGGGGGGGGGGGGCAGTAGGTGTACCGGGGTACCCCTTTGAGGCAAAATTAGGTACCATTGGAGGCAGGCACATGGATTATATAACTATTATTACTATTACTATTGTATAATTTTGATAATTTCTATAATAATAATAACAACATTTCTTAAAATATATATATTTTATACAAACCCCCACATTTCAAAAAAAACATTAAATGTGTTTTACTCTGAACTCAAAATAAGCTTAAAAATGGGGGTTACAATAAATGGTTTCCATGGTTACATAACAACATCGATATAACATTCTTACATGTATATTTTATCCAAGGGAGCTTAACCCTTTAGCACATAGACAAGTGGCCAGATTACACCTCCCAGTCAATAGCCATCTTACTGATAAGCAGTCCTTATCTGCATAGGTACTTTTCTGGATATTTGAAAATGAGAAAATGAATACAGCAGTATGACCTTAAAATCAATGTTACTCCAAATAATTGTGTCCAAATCTTTTTTATATGAATTTTTTTTTTCATAGATAATTAAATCATCTAATAAATGGTGTCAATGATGAAATATTAAATTATTTTATTTCAGCTGTGAATGTATTTTCAAGATGGATTTGTAACATTTCTTTGAAATGTCATAATTGCATTAAATCAAAGGTAATAAAATGCTGGGATCGATCTAATTTTTATTACCCCTATCATAAAAAAGACCCATATGGATTAAAAAGCGGACAATTCATGTTCTTGTGTATTAGTACACAGAAATATGTCAGGAATATCCGGTGTCATCCAGCTGAGAGATCCAGTCCAAGGTGTCTGTTTAACTTTATTACCCCCTCATAAAATTGTTTACAAAAAAAGAAAGCCGATAAATGATTTTCCGGTATGAATAAAAAGATCTAGATCAAACAAAACGCTTGCACATGACCTATTTTACAGCCAAAACTATGATGGACATTATATAAGCTTCACAGAAAATTTACCCATCATTTTCTCATTTACTAATTGTTTCTTTTGTTTGTAAACAAAATATTACCTTTAAGTGAATATAATCTCAATTGATTTTAATGGTAAACTGAACTGACGTAATATATTTAATGATTTACGCATCAATGAATTTGGGGGAAATTCCATACAGTACTTAGCTCGTGGTCTAATTACGTCACAATGGGATATCACACCTGCGATTGGGAGTATAAACACCTTCTCAATTTAGCAGACGATATTTTCAAGGGAAAATCAATACACAAAAGGTTAAACTTTAATTTTATAAACATCCGGGATATTGTTTACAAAAAGAAAGATGCAAAATTGAAATATTGAAATGACCCTATTGAAATATGCGGGCCATGCGTTTACATCCAGTAATGGATACGGTCGGCCAAATGCGTATACATCTAGTAATGAGCTATGTCGGCCTATCTCGTATACATGCGCTAAAGGGTTAAGCTGCAAAAAAATTGAAATAAGCAAAAGTGCATCTGTGGCTAAAGTATATTGATGACAACCAAATTTATTATTTTTTTCTGAAATAGAAGATATCATTTTTCTAGGAAATGGATTACAATCAAAACCCATTGATTCGATATCTCAGGGACCGGCCAAAATACAGCAAGCCTCGTGAATATCGAGCCAAGATGAAATGCTTACAAAGAGTATAACAAAATCGGTGTACAACAAGTTCAAGCCAACGAGGAAATCGAGCAAATCAATATCCAGACAACGGGTTTCGACTGTACATGCCAAAATAAGCCATGAAATTTTATTTCTTTACACCATTTCTTTTTCAAAATCAAGGGCCTGTTTCAATATAGGATCTTCGTTGTTAATTTGATAATCTTATATCTGTATGGCAACAAGTTGATGTTTCATTCAATTAACTTTGGCTCGATTGTTCCGAACATTGTTAAAGTAAACAACGGGATTAACAACATCGTTGTTAACTTTTATACGATGATATATTTAATGATGTGCTCGTATATTTAAATAAAACAAGTACAGCTGAAACAGTTGTCTCATATCTTTTGAAAAATACTGCAGATCATAAGTGTATCCGTGAAACTTACAGAGCAATATTGATGTGAACGTTAACAATGATGAAGGTAACAATGTTGTTAACTCCAACAATGATCTTAACAATCAGCCCAATTTGTGTTATATTTTAATACTGGCTATTTAGTCAAGTTAAATTCATACAAATATGTAGCAAAATACCAAAAATATGACGCTAACAAAATTTTAATTTATGACTTAAATCAACGAATATCTTTATTAAAACTGGCCCTAGAAGTATAAGAGGGGGACATATACCAACAGGGACACATCATAATGTTTACTTATATCTGTGTGCAATAAATAAAGCTTCATTGTATTAAAATAAGTGTTACATTGATAAATTAAGGACGTCAATTTGACGGCCACCTATCTAACATAAGGTATAAACTGTCTTTGAGATTTAATGCCGGATTATCCCAGGGAAAGTTTGCAACATTAATATCGAGTGTAAATCTAAACTTTAAGTATCTTGAAAGTCATCGTCTGATACTCCTCATACACCAATGGACTATACTTTGTTGTGTATTTGGCTATAAGAATCTCGTAATCATGAATAATTAATGGGGCAGTTTCAATGGTTCCGCAATGAAACCTCTCTGCAAATTTAAAACCAGCAGCTTAGACCACTCGCCTGTGGAGATAATTGACTGTAGAGAGTTATTGAAGAGTATTTAATTGTAATATGCGGTTTCATTCTAAAATTGTAAGAAGAGTTGTCTCCCCTGCCTCATGCATATTCATAAAAACAAGATTTTGTCAGTCAATTTTCCCATGGTATGTAAGAAGTATTACAGAAGAAAGTACCATGGTAGCCAATGATGATTAACAAGTTATTTATTGGCTAGGAGTTTAACCCATCACTTGGTGCCTGGTTCATATCATAATGCGGCAGCTGCTGTGGACAAGTTTAACAGAAAAAGAACCGTGGTTGCTGATGATACGTGAAAGTTAGGTTGGACAGTTCATGGATAGTCGCGAAGTTCTCAAACTGACTGAACAATTTCAAATAACAATAAGCCCCTGTTTTAAATAATTCAATCCTTATGCGTTACCTCTATGGAAAGCAGTCTGAGTTCAGTATTTTTCTCAACCGCTTTCAAAATGGCCGCCACTCCTGCGTCCTTTAGTGGGTTAAGATTCAGCTGAAATTGATAAAATATAGAAATAAACGATCGTTATCACAGTATACATCTTTGGAAAAAGTAAAATGTTAATTTTCTGATTTCGAGTCATAGCCAACCTTAAAGTTTTTGCATGACAAAGACAGCAAAAAGATGTTTTACAGGCATCATACAAGCTCAATTCTAGGCTTGTTTTGAGGAAATACTGTATTTGCAAATTTGGGGTCCATCTGGTGTCTAGTCCCTTTAATATTAGATTTTCAGAAAATTGCCCAAAATTGCATTCAAATGAACATCATTTGGAAAATTTCAGAACAGTGAAAATATAATATTGATTTCCCTGATAGATCACTATAAACCACTGGAATCTAAATAAATTTCTGACACGTCTTATGTTGTTTTCAGGGCTTTTAAAAACCGACAATTTGCTGGTCGTGACCGATTTTGATCATGCCAGACCGATTTCAGTAACAGAAAATGGTTATTTCAAAATCGGATTGAAATTTGTTCTTTTTTTATAGTTTTGGTCCAAAATGTTTAATTCAGGGTGCTGGTTTGACGAGCACCCAGACCAATTGAAGTTTCAAACATTTAGATTGAAGCTCTGGTTGTTATCATTCATTCAGGTTTGATTATAAGAGCAAAGATGGTGAAAAACTGCTGTATCTGTTACAAATAATCTGTTTTGCAATCAGGCATACATTATTTGTCAAAATTAGCTATATTATAGATTTTTTGAAACATTTAAAAATACAGTTGTCCGAGTCTGAAACTCTGACCCAAGATGTAAGTAAATATGGAACCAGATTTAAAATAAAAATTATTATGAAAAAAATTCGAAATTGATTGTTGCCGACGTTACTCTTTGCAATTAATTTCCTATTATAATTGATCATTGGAACATCATTAATCAGACTATTTTTTTTTATTTACCTACCATGAGGCTATTGAGCCCAGCGTTTCTGGCAAGGCCCCAGCTAATGGCTTCAGCAGCCTTTGTACTTAAACGGTTGTTTCTGAAAAAATAATTAAAATTGTTAAAAAACCCATCACATTTCCCTTAAACATATATGTACAAGGAATAGTTCAAGCACACTTTAACATTTTAAAAAGTTTGACACTTTTTTGGGTTAATTATATTTCATTTCATGAAAAGGCGGTGCCCACCTAAAATATGCTCCCTCTAATTTCACATCCTTGATCCACCCCTGATTTTGATAGTTTAAAGCTGCACTCTCTCAGATTGACTGTATTGACAATATTGATATCTTTTTTTTCTTGGAATGAGCTTATTTTTTTCGTGAATGTCTGGAAACCAGTGATATAAGACTGCTGACAAAGAATCAGATCACATTTTTTCATGTTTATGGTTGAAAATTAATGTTTTATGGCTAAAAGTGTTACTTACGCTTACGGTAAAAAAAGAAGAGTTTATTGGCATAAAACATCAATTTACAGACGTAGATATTCAAACTTATGTTGCAGATCCGGTAACCCTACCCAACCTATTGGGTAAAGTCCCGGCCCTTCTTTTGGGGGGGGGGGGGGGCGTGGGGAAATCTGTTTGAAAATTGCTTGAACCAAATCGTAAAATGTGATAAAAAAACAAAGAAATAAGTTCACAAAATGAAATATTTTTCCTTCCTTCCTAGCTTGTTTTTTCAGTAGGTATTAGGACCCATGATAAAAAATGTCTGCCCTTTCAGTGTGCTCAAATGAAATTATTTTGAATATAAATTTTTGTATTCAACTGTATGACATTTCTATAAAATAAATTGCTTAATAAACTTTGGAACATAACAAAAAATTGCAAGGTAATCTCAATAACTGTCGAAATAAATCATATCATCTGTAATATTTTAAAGACAGAAAAAAACAAACTTAATTACCTTCAAAATGTCAAACATTTTAATAATGATAAATTTATAATTAATTTGAAAAAAAAAATGCATTTTGAATTTTAAGTGCAAAATTGTTTTTATTGTTCTTGAACAAAAAGGTTGCTGTCATTTATTCATTTATTAAGTCAAAATGACCCGACAAATTAGTAATTTATCAAGAATTCTTCATTTGCTGTAATTATCAAGAATAATGTCAATATAAGAAGGGAGAAAACTCTGTTACCAAGATTTAAATCTTGCAGGAGTTCATGACCCATTGTATGAAATATTGCACGGTTGAAGTTTTACAGATAATGGGTTCTGTGTTATTTTAGTGATATTAGAAGTAAATATGTTTCACATGTCTTTGTAAATCACCTGAGTTCTTAAAAGTTGGAAAAACTCATGATTTGAAATAATAAAAAACCCTGTTCCCATTTTTTAAAACAATTTGAAGTCATTTTAGATAACTCATTCTCTGTGTACCATCAGCACATGTATTATGTAATAATGCAATTTTCGATAATGATCCTGTTTGTGTTTATACCATGTTTGTGTATTTGTGTCTGTGTATTGTGCTTATTCCTTTAACTTTCTGTCACATGCTCAAATGGAATATGATATCAAAATAAAACTAAAACCTGTTCAAACATGTGACTTTGGAATAGCTACAGCAAGTCTGCTTCTGATCATTTCAAATCAATATCACTATTGGTCAGGTATATCTAGTTTATTCAAATTCAGTTTATACATATTCATTTTAGCTCCATTGAAAAGAAAGCTATATGTGGATATGAATTATTATCAAGTTCGTTTCCTGGTTGCCTGGTACTGGTGTCCATTTCAAGAGGCCATAAGAAAGTACTCCTCGTAGGAATTCTACCCACAACCTCTTGGGTGAGAGGGGGACACCTTTACCAGCTGACCACTCTCACCATTATGAGATAAAAGATAAAAATGTGTATAATTTGGTGTTCATTCGTTGAAACATTAACTCTAGAAGCTTCACCCATTTATTTACAGTAATCACTGCTTGAATGCACGTCACTTGACGTTGATCAAAAGTATGTGACTGCGTTCAAAATCTTGAAATAGTGTTTTTTTAAAATGTATTTAAACTGTAAGATGCAATAATTTAATATTTGAAAGATTTAAACAAAACAATATGGCAATTGGCAAAAATGAATTTGATTTCTTATCAATTGAATAGTAGAAATCCAGCTGTTGTTCGTATGTTTGTGGCAAAGACTTTTCTGCTCGTCAAGAGGGACCACACAGCAAAGGAGATTGCCATCATTGGTAAGAGGCACACCTACATCTCCCTGACGGCAAGGTAAACAAGAATCATTTGAAACTTACGAGATATCCAGCACTTTCAATGTGTTATTTATTTTGAGCCCCTGTTTAAGGGCCTCAGCCCCTAGGGCCCCTAGTCCGTTCCAGGACAAATCTAGCACTTCTAAGGTCTTGTTTTTCT
Source organism: Mya arenaria (assembly GCF_026914265.1). Taxonomy (NCBI): domain Eukaryota; kingdom Metazoa; phylum Mollusca; class Bivalvia; order Myida; family Myidae; genus Mya; species Mya arenaria. Next base: position 51,462,478 of record NC_069135.1, read on the forward strand.
GAAATATAAAAAAATGTATACAAGCTGAATAACTAAAATCAATTACATTTTTTAACAGCTTAAAAATATATCTTTTGCAAAAAGGATAAAAATATACAACATCAGAACTCGAATTTTGTGAATCTGTCACCATGACCTTGACCTTTGACCTACTGACCCTAAAATCAATAGGGTTAACTTCTGACAATGGCCAACATGCATACCAAGTTTAAATACCATACATGTCATTCAAGAGATATTGATCAGAAACGCAATGTGACGCCACAAATTACCACGCCGAAGACTTCCACATAGAAAATGACGCCACTGGACATAGTAGTCCTTACATTTCTGTAATGCTTCATAGGTGACAAACATCTCACATATATACATGTATGTGAGAATAATGATAAAATAGGTTATATGGCATGGGAGAAATCAAAGCTCCCAATGAAAACCAAATTGTCAGGTCTAGTTTTTACATAGATTGCCAAGCAAGTTATTAAACGTAAATAAGGCTAATTTGTGCGACGGTACGTGAAAGTATGGTCTTTCGTTGTGGGATAACAGAAGTACTTGGGAGAAACACTAATGTCCAGCATGGTGACCAGCCAAACTTGTATTGACAACGTGAGAAATTTAACCTACATCACATTTGAGAAAACCAAGAATGCTGGATAGCTATTAACCCAAGCTATAATAATTTGTGACTTTAATACTTAAGTCTTGCAATATTGCATAAACTAGATATAAAAAATACTGCGAAGTTCAATATTATACTCATCCTTATGCTCAGATGTATGCCTCTGTGATTCAATTCTGCTTATAGGCGAGTAATTTTTACAATCCAATCAAAACACTCAGATTCAACTCTTAAATATAACTCATGAGTACCGCCCTGTTTCGAAAAACCACCATAAATTTAACTTAATTTTAATTTTAGAATCCAAGTGATTCGATTGGACTGTAAAAATAACTGGCCAATTGCACTGATTGGAATTATTGAGGCATGTCTAAGAATACGGATGAGACTGAAATTGAATACAATAACTGGCTATCTTGGAAGAACATGGATTTTTTACTCACGGTAAGGCAAGAAAGCATGGCAGCAGCTCCCCTGTTTCGTATGGAGTTCCAGCTAAGGTCAACGTCGATTAGACCCTCGTTTAGGGACTGAAATGAGACATTGAATTTATATTTACACTCCAAACAAGGAAGTCAACAGCAACCTGCCTTAGTTGTCCAGAGTTTATATGTTGGCTAGTTTGCACTTTGAAATGAAGTGATTGGTTAAAAATTATAATTAGATAAATATTGACCAATCAAGGAATATTTCAGTTAACTTTCACCAAATGGAAGATTTTACCAGTATCATACAACTTTCTGCAGATATGCTGTAATTTATATGACGTATTCATTCTGTGATATTTTTTAATAATATTTGACAAAATTTAATATTTAAAATATTCTCATTTGATACAATGATATTTCAATGAAGAGCCAGACAAAAATATTGCTGTGATTACTTTCACATGCTGATAAAAAACAATTTTGGTAAGTAGGTAAAAATATATATATATTTAAATTCTTTTAATTACAGTTTGTTATTTCATGCATGCAATTTTTATACGGATTTTTCCTCCCCAAAATATCTGGTCAGGACTTAAAAATAGGGTCCGCGTGGAAACAAGAACTACAAAATTAGTTTTGATATGCCTTAGAAAAATATCATGCAAATCCTCAATAAATCTAAGCAAATCTGTGCTTACCAAAGCAGCCCCTATGTAAGCCCCAGCAAAGTCCCCAAAGGTGTTTTCGCTGAGATTGAGTGATGTCAGAGAGGAATTGTTCTTCAGGGCTTCCACAAGGGATGGAGCACAACTGTCAGTCAACCGGTTTCCTTTGGGAAATAAGAATGTTTTGTGTTAAACTTGAAATCAATCAAGGTCTTAAAAGTTCCCTTAGACAATTTTAAGGGGTTGTACACCCAAAGTGTCCCCAGGGTTCTATGACAGTTAATATGAACCCCTCATTTTACATATCTGTTCATGTTTTCTTGATGATAATTTGTATTAAGATTACTTATCTTAAGAATGTTTGGTACAAACATGGTTTTTGTATTACAATTTCTACTGACTAAGCTAATTTTAAATTTACTTAAATTAAAAAAAAAAAAAATAAGCAATACTGTTGGGTTAAAACATTGATGATATTCAAATAAAAATTAACATGCCATTTATGTGCATTTCATATTAAAACTCTAATAAACATGTAAAAAAATTTAACAAGTTTTTAAATCTGTACTGAACAAATAAAAAAACAACAACAACACCAAACATGAAAATAAAACAATGATTAAAGGTTAGTTCAGTACAAAAGTGGCACCCACTCAAAATAATTGTTTAAGGTCGTTTTTTTTGCAATATAAGAACAGTCGATTAACACTAAATCAAAACTTTTCCACACAATCTGTGGCATATAACATCATTTTTGCCAATTATTTCACATTCTATAATAAAAGTTATTGCAATTTCATGTCGCTCTGACATAAATGTTAACTCTGCTTTATGACTAGAAAAGAAACATATTAAACACTAATATATGTCTTAATATTTCAAAAATGACCTTTTCTTTGATTTATTATTTAGGATTTTTGCATACTCCTACAACTAAACCTTTTGTAACCGCATATAACTTTGCACTTAAATCAAGGTAACTATTAATTTTGCACCGATTGCTGGTTTAAATTTGATCCTTAAAATAACAATATAAAAAAGAATCACAAGAACATGTCACGTTTTTAAAATCTTTTACAGAGCTACAGATAATTTTTTACTTAATTTTTTTTTTATAATTTGCCCTCTTGAATTTTTGTAAAGTGTAGTGTACACCTTTGTTTAATTTAATAAATTGTAATGGTGATTATTTAAGGGACTAGACACCAGATGGTTTCAAAATTGGCAAATACTATTTGTCCTCAAAACAAGTCTAGAATAATAATATCTGTCATGCGTTCCCGTTCCATATAGAAAAATCAGACCCGAGGGCACCTGCGTTGCCAGGTAACGAGGCTTGTACAGATATTTTTTCTAGCATACCTTTAATTACAATTTTTGTGAAGAAAATACATAAGAAAGCGCGTTTTTGTACATTTCACCAAAAAGCGCGTGCGATGATGTTTACTGACGTCATGACGCGCAGTAATTTATATTCACCGCATACGTCAATAAGTTCCTTCGATATCACGTCTTTTAAGGGTTATTTTGTTTTGTTTTTAAGGAATATTTTTGTAAAGTAAATGTTAATCGAACTCATCTATTTAAATCTCATAACTATGGTTACATTTAGTGTTTAATAAAAGAAAATGAAAGTATTACGTCACAGCGCGTGACTCATCTGGCATGGGGGGATGCCAGATGGAGTTTTCCAGCACGGCTGAATTCACCGGAAATGCCTATCCGGTGTGCTAGAATTGTCAATACCAGCTAGTATGAGGCCAATAATACACCACTTTATATTATAATTGTAATATTTCGTCGCTGTCTCAGCTGAGTTTACCCGTTTAAAAATAGCGCATATTGGTTTCACAGTTTATAGTGTGTATATTTAGCATGTGATGATTAGTACAGATACATATATCATACTATTTTTAATATTACTGATATTTACGAGGTTGTAAAACCAAGTAAGTTTCTAATTGGAAAAATATGCAAAAACTGTGAAAGATTTATGTGATGTGAAACATCAGAAAGTAAGATTCAATGCGCTGTACAAAACAGTATCAATCTGATGTAAGTTTTTGACAATTTTCTTTTTTTCCTTTATCATCTGGCCCCGATTTCTTGAAACTTCTTAAGTCCCTTATAACAGGATTAAGCTAAGCTCACTGTTTTTGGTTTACAATAAATTGCTTTATATTAACTTCTATAAGAGTTTTTATACTTTGGATTGGAATTATCATTAAGAAAATCACATTAAACCATTTTTCAATAATCAAGTTTCAATTTAAGTATGTATTTTGGCTAATTGAAATAAGTTACTTAAGCCTGTTAAGCTAAAGAAGTTTCAAGAAATTGGGGCCAGGTGCCTAGTCCCTTTAAAGCCTACTGGCACATTGGAAGTGCGAACATACATGTATATTACAAACACAATAGGCGTGATCCTAAAAGCGCTTACTTCCCTTTGCATTAAAAATACGCTTGTCAAGGGAGATTACTGCTTAACAGTTACAGTGATTCAACACTAGTTTAGCAGCCAACTTTGATTTGGTCAAAATGGTTGTTCCTGGTACAGTTCTAAATTGAATGTATTAACAAAATGCCATGATAATAATTTGTATTTGTACTAATACAAAAAGATGTTTGATTTTATAATGTTATTGGCGCATGTAAAATTAATGAAAGCTGATGATTATAGAATGACTCTCAAGTCCATTTCCAGGATAGAAACCAGTACTGATGTCCATTCTGAAAGGCCATGAGAAGGTTCCCCTGGATGTGATCAAACCAACAACCTCTTGGGTGAGAGGGGGACACCTATACCACTAGACCACTCTCACCCATAATTCCTTGTCTAAAGTTTTAATAAGTACTTAATTCTACATTTTCAGTATCACTTTTGAATTTAAATCTTACCTGAGACACAAAGAATTTTCAAGGTCGTATTTGTCTCCAACATTCTACATATACACGAGAATCCTTCCTTGCCAATGAAATTGTTGGAAATATTCTGAAATATATGTAAAATTAAGATTAAAAACAACAGTTATCGTTAGCTGCACTTTGTCCAGAGATTTCTATGTTTGATTAACAATGGCCTGATTGTTAATTAAACATGGAAATCTCTGGACAAAGTGCAGCTTAATAATAATTATGATAACTGTTCCAAAAAGCATGACTGTAGTATCACACTTACTGATTCCAGGTTAAACATGGTTAATACAAGTTTAGCTATTGGTCACCATGCTGGACAAGTGGTTTTACAACTTCTGTTCTCCCAAAAAACATGACCTAACTACAACATAACATTGCGCCAATAAGCCTTATTAATGTTGTAATAACATGCTTTGCAATCCATGTAAAAACTTAATTTGATGATTTGGTTTTCATTGGGAGCTTTGGTTTTTCCCATGATGTATGAGTCCTCACAATCACATCATGCTGTAACATCCACATAATATTGTGACATTTTTTTCGCCTTTAAAAAAATGCAGAAACTTTTTTTCAGGGACTTCTTTTTATTTTTAAGGCAAATTTCCAGCATAATACAGACTTAACAAGTATACTATAGTCTGAAACTCAAAGCTCTCAAATTTTAGAATTAATCCTGAATTGAATTATCTCCTTTACAAGCAATGTAGACAATTGTCACAAGACAAGCTTTGTTCTGTAAATTGTTCACGGTTTGTTATCTAATTTTCTTTAGCTTTGTCAATGGTTGCTTCTCTTTAAAGCGACCCAGATTAGATTCCCAGCAAAGGCCCATGTGAGTTAGATTGTTTGTCACCAAGGTCACCAAGCCAGACAAGTCGGGGGGTTTCGGATTCTCGGGTTTCCTCTACAACAGATGACCACACTCTCTTGCACATTGTTCCAATGAGAGTGACTTTTAAGTTAGCATAAGTTAATATAACTTTCATCACAATCGTTGTAATATAAATAACGTTTAAACTCAAACACAGTAACCAAAAATGCTCATGTTTTAACTTTACCAGGTTCGTAATAAATGTGTTGTTTCTCATCATGCCTGCGATGTAGCGAGCCCCTTCCGACTCTACGTAATTGTCACTGATGTCCAACACTTCTGTCACCGTGTTTTTCTGTGGAGGAAAAATGTGACGTTAACCAGAGAAATAAACATGTCCTGAATTAAATTACTTAATAATGATAATTTTAGGCCGCATTTAAAAATTTGTTTGTCTGGTGCCTGTCACAAAAAGTTAGGGATTTGTTTTTCACCTCTTGACTTCTAACAACCCTCGGTAGAAGAAATCAATATATTAATGATGCCATATATACCCCATGTATTGATGACCACATACCAGGTTTTCTGATTCCTAGATGGCACTGTAGGTATGAAGGGGAAACTACCTTTAAGAGTATTTCTTACGTAAGCTTATTTTTACGTACCAATAGAGCGACTGCCATAGGTTTAGTTCCCGTCTCGCCAAGGTAGTGATGCCGCATCCTCAGGTTTCTAACCCCTAGATGGCGCTGCTTGCATGAAGGGGAAACTACTATTTAAGTGTATTTCTTACATTAGGTTATCTTTACGTACCACTAGAGTGACTGCCATAGGTTTAGTTACCATCTCGCCATGGTAGTGATGCCGCATCCTCAGGTTTCTATCCCCTAGATGGCGCTGTTTGCATGAAGGGGAAACTACCATTAAGTGTATTTCTTACATTAGGTTATCTTTACGTACCACTAGAGCGACTGCCATAGGTTTAGTTCCCATCTCGCCAAGGTAGTGATGCCGCATCCTCAGGTTTCTAACCCCTAGATGGCGCTGTATGTATGAAGGGGGAACTACATTTAAGTGTATTTCTTACATTAGCTTATTTTTACATACCACTAGAGCGACTGCCATAGGTTTGGTCCCCGTTCCACCGAGGTAGTGATGCCGCATCCTCAGGTTTCTATCCCCTAGATGGCGCTGTATATATGATACTGGAATCTGGCCTGGAATGTTGTGGAACTAAGCACTGTACATGTACAGTTCGTATTGGTATCACTTCAACTGACCAATTTAATCAAAATTTTGTATTACACTTGAAACAAGAGCTGTCACAGAGACAGCGCGCTCGACTATTCCGCCGCTTTTCAGTGTAAGGATTGAAAAGTTTTGGTGAAACATGCATGGATCACTGTTAGATTAGATTTCAATGCAATACATGATGTGCGGAGATATTAACATAAATGTGGTTACATGCAAAATTTTAACCAGAATTTGTGTAATAATAAAGGGCCATTATTTGCAAAACACAGTTACCTAACTTGATTATTTAATTAGGTTGGGTGGTTGAATACCATTGTATAAAGTCTCAATGCAATACATCAAGTAGTTGCTGAGATATTATCCTATGTGTGCTTACATGCAAGACCTTAACCAGAATTTCTAAGTCGCATAATAAAGGGGCAAAAATGATATAATATGAAAGATAGAGTTATCTTACTTGATTAAATAAGAAGGTTAAATGGTTGGGAGCCTGTGTCTAAAGTTTAAATGCAATACATGATGTATTTGCTGAAGCATTGACTTAAAAGTGGTTACATGCAAAACCTTAACCAGAATTTCTATGTTGATTAAAAAAGGGGCCATTATTTGAATTTAATGCAAACTAGAGTTATCTTACTTGGTTATTTAAGTAGATTGGATGGTTGAGTACCATTTTATAAAGTCTCAATGCAATGCATCCAGTAGTTGCTGAGATATTAACCTATGTGTGCTTACATGCAAAACCTTAACCAGAATTTCTGAGTCGAATAATAAAGGGCAATAATTTGCATTAAATGCAAACTAGAGTTATCTAACTTGGTAAATTAAGTAGGTTGGATGGTTGAGTAAATACCATTGTATCAAGTCTCAATGCAATACCTCAAGCAGTTGCTGAGATATTAACCTATGTGTGCTTGCACGCAAAACCTTAACCAGAAAAGTCAAATAATAAAGGCCTATTATTTGCATTAAATGCAAACTAGAATTATCTTACTCTCAATGCAATACCTCAAGTAGTTGCTGAGATATTAACCTATGTATGCTTGCACGCAAAACCTTAACCAGAATTTCTAAGTCAAATAATAAAGGCCTATTATTTGCATTAATTGCAAAGTAGAGTTATCAAACTTGGTTAATTAAGTAGGTTGGATGGTTGAGTACCATTGTATAAAGTCTCAATGCAATACTTCACGTAGTTGCTGAGATATTAACCTATGTGTGCTTGCACGCAAAACCTTAACCAAGGGGTGACGCCGACGCCAAAGCCGACGCCGACACTTGGGTGAGTAGTATAGCTCTCCTTATTCTTCGAATAGTCGAGCTAAAAATGGCATGGTGAAAAACGAAAATCTTTGAAGCGTTTAAACTGACTGTCTGAAGCTGCTGTTTGGGCGGTACAAATCGACCGTCTCTTTTGTGTAATATGTGAAATCATACTTTGTTTAACTGATTGACAAGAATGTTTCGCTAAGTTTATTTTTAGACAGAAGTAATGAGATTTTAACAGTAACATCATATAAACACATTTTCTAATGTTAAGAACCCCACTAAATTTCTCAGAATTTTTCAAAGTCCATTTCTGACCGTATTTGGCTATGCAGTGATGAAGTACACCAATGTGTACAGTGTCAACTGAAAAGAGGTCCTTATCTATTGGCTACTGATAATCAAACACCGAACTCAGTTGGGTCGAACTCCCAGGGACTGGTGAAAACTACCTCCAGCCTCGGAAAATTCCAGCCAAGCGGGAATGTTTACCTACAGTATAAAGTAACCAGTCCTTTACATCTAGATCGAGCTAACGAGGAATTTAATTAAAGCAAGCCAATGGGGTTCGACTGTACTGATAAGCCATACACTGGCAGTCCAAATATAGCTTGGTTTGATATGAGGTAAAGGGTTACTGGCAAGCTGTTCCATGAGATTTGAAGCTTCCAGACAACTTTTATCGTTATTTTTTTGGTTTCCATGGCAACTGACCTTGAACGTCACATTGGTCCATGTACATGACTGTTCCTGTCGGGTCAAGAGGTCGCTCTTCCTTGACATTTCCTGAAAATACAGTGGTTACCATGGTTACATATAATCTTTATTATTTTATAATGACACCTTGCTTTTTATTTTGTTGATTATTATCTTCGACATTAATATTTGATAAATTGAATATGTTTATCAAAACAAGGAAACAAATATTGTTTTACAAATGTTTCTTAGAATTACGTTTTTTCAAATTATATGTCTTGCAAATTTTACACTAATGATACAAGGAAAAAAATGAATATCAAACAGAGTTAATTTAAATGTAAATGCATAGTTGTACATATCAATCAATTATTAATTAGTAATAATTTAATTATTTTAGATAACATGCAAGAGTTAAACAATGTTAAACAAAAACTTTTCTCCAGTTTACAATAGAGAAAACATCATTTTAAATTTTTCAAAGAAATTTCATCTTTGAGGGTCGGTAAAGAAAGTTTAGAAAAATTAAATAAAAAGTGATAAATTGTTGTGTGATGTCTCAATCATTAATTTTTAAGGCCCCAATTTCTCAAAACTCCTTAAAAGCTTCATTTGTTTTTAAATTAGTCAAAAAGGTACTTAAACTTGATTTTGATAAAAAAGAAATGGTTTTATTGTGATTATTCCTAGTAAAATTCTAAAAATAGAAAATAGAACTCTAGAGAAAACAGGCTTATTGAGATTAGCTTTATCCTGTTACAAGGGCCTTAGGAAGTTTAGAGAAATTGGGGCCTGCACATACAATGCATAAACAACCACAAACAATTGTTCTAAAATAAACTTGTTCTATATTTCAGATTTTATATTTAAAAAAAAACAGTTTTTTAAGGTAAAAACAACAATACAATTTTTGATAATAGAAATATTTGAAGAAAAAAGGAAAGAAAACTTTTACAATATGGCAATGTTGAGGCATTGTTTGATGATCAATTCGTTTTGGTTTATTGAGTACCCTTATCATACGGTAAATAATAAGCATTGTTGTTGTTGATTTTAAATTAATTTTGTAACAATTTTTCTTAAAATTAAAAATGATTTTTTTGTTTTTCAAAGTGTACAAAAGACAAAGTATGAGGGTTTAAGAAATGTTGTGAATAAAACAAGAGCAATGCTGATCAAACCCCAATGCCAATGTTTCAATGTTGTCTTTTTCAGTAAAAAAGGGACATAACTTGACAATTTTAAAAGCCAGAGTTATGGGTCTTGCTGTACATTTGTGTAATGTCTAATGCACATGTGAACCAAGTTTCATTCAAATATGTTGAATGGATGCTATATTATGGCCAAGGTTTAATTTTTTTTGAACACTGACGCCCGGTGACAGCATCAACAACACGAATGCTACATCACAAAAACCCTTAGAAAACACAGCAAAAAAGATTGAAAAATCAATATTATTGCAGTCAATATTTAATATTATTTTCATTGACTTTGATTTAATTTAATTTTTGTTTGTTAACTTTACATCTAATTTTCTTGCTAATTGGTTGAAATAACATATGACACAACCATGCATACATGAAACAAACTGTTACACGTAAACATGCAGATCGTTAATACGACACAGTGATGTAATATCCCGGAAATATTACCATCTATGAAACTATTCACATTTATAACATTCAAGACAAAAACTGGCTACAATATGATTTTATTATGAACCATGCAAAAATCATTTCAAACTAAAAAAAACTGACAAAATAACATACAAATATATGCAAAACTATAATTTAATGTCATATGTTTTCATTTTGAAAAAACTAGCACCAATTAAAACTTTCATTCATGCCATAACAAGGATTCATTTATCTATCTATTTATTTCATTTCCTAATGATTAATTGTAAATATGAATAAGAGTGGGGCTCAGTGCTCATAAATTACATTTACGCCAAGTCAATAATACGATGAAAAATACAGGGACAAACCCAGTAGTCGAAAATTCAAAAATAAACCCTGTTTAGGGGCACTAGGCGAGGGCTCAAACGACAATGAACTATAAACATACATGTATTATAAACACAACATACACAAATACAAACACCAAAAACAGACCACACAGGCATCAAAATTGCTTGACCGATAAATGATGGGAATACCGCCTTGGACAGTCAGTGAAATATGAGTTTACAGGAACATCAGTCTACTGGGGCGGTATTTATGAAACGTCTTAAGTCATTTCCTAACTGAGGTCAATTTCTTAAATTTTTTAAAGTCAAATGAAAAGGAATGTATAAGTGTTTTTAACATTAGAGTATGTTTATTCAAAAAAGGTCAATAGAAATAATGTATTTTGGATTTTTTATTTATTTTTTATTTCATATGACTAAAGAGATATTAGGAAAGTGACTAAAGTTAAGAAATGACTTAAGAGGTTTTATGAATACCGCACCAAGGCTCTAAAAATAGATTGTATGGCCATAACCTCACACTTGTCCCAAATTAAACTCCTATTTCTCTTACTGTTCCACGGCTGTTACCCCAACATGTGGTAATAAAGCTATTTTGAGATTTTGATACATTTGTAGTCCATCGTTGTTGCTTTGTGACGTTGTGTGTCTCTCGTTTAGTGTCTGTCACGCTATTAAACCTTCATATGCCTCGAAACAGGGCCTTCGTTAAATTTGAGTAATCATTTAAAACAAACAAAACGCATACAATTCTAATAAAAGCTTTGGATGGACACATAATTATAAAAGAAAACAAGAGCTGTCACAGTATGTGACGAATGCCCCCGAATGTGACATTGACCTACGAACAAGGTCAGTACATGAAAAGTTGATCTTGCCTTTATGTGTCAAATACATATAGCAAGTTATTTTAAATTTCCTCTGAACATAAAAAATACCACCCATACTTGACAACCAACACTGTTATGTCCTTATATTCAGAATTCCCTTGTGAATAAACACTGTATCTTTTACCTTAGAGGTAGGGACATGGGTCTTGCACAGGACACGTCGTCTTCGTATGTGGAACACAAGTTATTTGTAAACACTATGTGTGACCTTGACCTTTGAGGTAGGGTCACGGTTTTTGCACGGGACACATCGTCTTGGTATGTGGAACACATGTGGCAAGTTATTTTAAAATCTGTCCATACAAGAGAAAGTTACAGCCCGGACACGACAACCTATACTCTATGTCCTTATATGCAGCACTCCATTGTGAATAAACACTAAGTGTGACCTTGACCTTTGAGGTAGGGACACGGGTCTTGCACGCGACAAGTCGTCTTGGTATGTGGAACACATGTGGCAAGTTATTTTAGAATCTGTCCATACAAGGGAAAGTTACAGCCCGGACACGACAACCTATACTCTATGTCCTTATATGCAGCACTCCATTGTGAATAAACACTATGTGTGACCTTGACCTTTGAGGTAGGGACAAGGGTCTTGCACGCGACACGTCGTCTTGGTATGTGGAACACATGTGGCAAGTTATTTTAAAATCTGTCCATACAAGAGAAAGTTACAGCCCGGACCCGACAACCTATACTCTATGTCCTTATATGCAGCACTCCATTGTGAATAAACACTAAGTGTGACCTTGACCTTTGAGGTAGGGACACGGGTTTTGCACGAAACACGTCATCTTGGTATATGGAACACATGTGGCAAGTTATTTTAAAATCTGTCCATACAAGGGAAAGTTACAGCCCGGACACGACAACCTATACTCTATGTCCTTATATGCAGCACTCCATTGTAAATAAACACTAAGTGTGACCTTGACCTTTGAGGTAGGGACACGGGTCTTGCACGCGACACATCGTCTTGGTATGTGGAACACATGTGGCAAGTTATTTCAAAATCTGTCCATACAAGAGAAAGTAACAGCCCGGACACGACAACCTATACTCTATGTCCTTATATGCAGCACTCCATTGTGAATAAACACTAAGTGTGACCTTGACCTTTGAGGTAGGGACACGGGTTTTGCACGCGACACGTCGTCTTGGTATGTGGAACACATTTGGCAAGTTATTTTAAAATCTGTCCATACAAGGGAAAGTTACAGCACGGACATGACAACCTATACTCTATGTCCTTATATGCAGCACTCCATTGTGAATAAACACTATGTGTGACCTTGACCTTTGAGGTAGGGACACGGGTCTTGCACGCGACACGTTGTCTTGGTATGTGGAACACATGTGGCAAGTTATTTTAAAATCTGTCCATACAAGGGAAAGTTACAGCCCGGACACGACAACCTATACTCTATGCTTATATGCAGCACTCTATGGTGAATAAACACTAAGTGCGACCTTGACCTTTGAGGTAGGGACACGGGTCTTGCATGCGACACGTCGTCTTGGTATGTGGTACACATGTGGCAAGTTATTTTAAAATCTGTCCATACAAGAGAAAGTTACAGCCCGGACACGACAATCTATACTCTATGTCCTTATATGCAGCACTCCATTGTGAATAAACACTAAGTGTGACCTTGACCTTTGAGGTAGGGACACGAGTCTTGCACGCCACACGTCGTCTTGGTATGTGGAACACATGTGGCAAGTTATTTTAAAATCTGTCCATACAAGGGAAAGTTACAGAGCCGGCCGGCCGGACGGACGGACGGACGCACGGACAGACGGACGGACGGACGGACGGACGGACGGTGCGATTTTAATATGCCCACCTTCGGGGGCATAAAAAGAATATACACAAGGATTATGACAATTTCAAGAAATTAATGGGTAAAAATGCATGAATTGATGTACCAGGTATATATTTCAAGTATGTATTAAAATTCTATTCTACTTGTCAGTTTTCATTGAAACAAAAATCAGAATTCTTTCACATTAGTTTTTATACACAAATGAGATAAAAGGTGTTAAATTCAGTCATAACAACGTTCAGAATGAAAACAGAGGTATTTGCGAAAATGAGTGTCCAAAGGTTTAAGGGAGATTTTTGAGTCTGCAACTAAAAAAGTCTACAATCATTAATCATTTATGCCATCAGGAAATATTGAGTTCACTTCAAACCAGATGAAAATTAATTTATTATGTTTCAAATCATGTTTTTCTACATTTATGCAGCTATATTTAGTTGCAGACTCAAAAAGCCTGTCTTAAACCTATGCAGATTCACTTCATGTGTTAAACCTCTTTGAAAAAAAAGCATATTAATTAAAGTACAAGACAATATAGAAAAGTCTTCCAAGATTGTCAACGTGAAGGCCTCAAAACCCCATGAAATGCATCACGTCCAACTAATCACACCTAAACACTGCATTTTTAATATAGACACCATGTGTTCACAACTTGCTATGCAGATCTATGACTATGGCACAATATTTTTTATTCTTGCAATTGCATTTCTAAATCACAACATTTTTCCGCCTTTTGCTATGCATGTCAGGTAGGTCTACAAACCAAAACATTTTGTTTTAAGAAATCCAGCTGAAAATATGATGAAAACGATATTGAAATGCATTATTAATAACAACATGCATTATGTGTGCATGTGGTCTGTCTTTGAATTTTAAACCAATAGTTCCCCTCCCTTTTGCTTCACCCCTTTTCCTCTATTCACCCATCCTTCCCTGATTCCTCTTCCTTTCAGACCCTACTGGTTCCCTCTTTAAACTACCTCTACCCTCTCCTGCTTCACCCCTTTTTCTCAATGCATCCATCCTTCCCTAATTCCCATCCCTTTCCAAGCCTACTGGTTCCCCTCTTTAACCTTCATGCTATTTCTACCCTCTCCTGCTTCACCCCTTCTTCTCAATTCACCCATCCCTCCCTGCTTCTCCTCCCTTTCTGACCCCAGTGGTTCCCCTCTTTAACCTTCTTGCTATCTCTACCCTATTCTGCTTCACCCTTTTTTCTCAATTTATCCATTTCCCCCTGATTCCCCTCCCTTCCCGACCCTACCATTTCCCTCTTTAACCTTCATGCTATCTCTACTCTCTCCTGCTTCACTCCATTTCCTCTATTCATTCATCTCCCCCTAATTCCCCTCCCTTCCCGACCCTGCTGGTTCCCTCTTTAACCTACCTCTACCCTTTCCTGCTTCACCCCTTCTTCTCCATTCATCCAACTCCCCCTGAGTCCCCTCCCTTTCCAGCCCTACTGGTCCCCCTTTTACTTTCCTGCCATTTCAACCCTTACTCATCAACTTAATTAAAATCATGTTGGTCCAATTGTTCAGAACTTTGTTAATGTCAACAACTTTAATAACGTCATCATTATTAACTTTCAAATCATTATTGCTCTAGAAGCTTAATTGATACACTTGTGATCTGCATTATTTCTAACAATATTATAGACATCTGTTTCAGCTGTACATGGTTAGCGCACTCGCTTCTCACCAAGGTGGTCACTTAGACTGACAAGCGGGTTTTCTCCAGGTTCTCCTGTTTCCCTCACATTACAAGCCAACATTCTCCAGCAACACCAGCCAACGAGAGTGACTTAGTATAAGTTAATATAACTTTCTTTACAATTGCTGCAAAATGAATACTTTTAAAACTAGCAGTACTTGTTTTATTTAAATAAAAAAGTTCACATTTAAAAGTGAACAACGATGTTAAATTTAACAAAGTTCCGAACAATCGGCCCAATGTTTTCATAACAGCCAAAAAAAAGGTTCTTAGTTTCCACGTACATCTAAAAAAAAATCGGTAAGGGTCGGTAAGGTAGGCATGACTTATTTTCTTTTCTTTTTTCTGAGAGCTGGGATTCTTTACCAAACAGACCTATTTCAGGGTATATCACAATTGTATAAAGTTTTAAATATGAAATGGTCATATTTTTAACATGTTCACTCAAAAAATGTACATTTTTTTGAAAATTATGCAAAAATTCCACAATTCTGCAAATAAAGTGTAGGGTGGGGAGGGAAAAACAGGGTCGGTTGGGTCAGTGGAAACCAAAAACAAAAATTATAATTTTTTACCCCTATTAACACAAAATTTAAGACAAACCACACACAGCATTTTTAGATTCATGCAAAAAAAACAAACTTGAAGCAAACAAATACTTTCTTAAAAGAATAAATTCATGCAATACTTTTATACTTCATTTTCTGTTTACATTTCAACTGCTTGTCTATAATTCTATCATCAAGGACCATTTTCAAAATTAATCACATAAGAATATTAGTAATTTTTTTTTTACATGTTCATAATTTTTGTCAAAATGTCTGACACATTTATTTTTCACCTTGATTTCTGTTTTTATTAAAAACAATAAATACATTGAAAAGTAAACAAGTTTATGAAAATAGTCCTTTCGACGAATCAATTATTTACACTTTAAAACTTCTATTTTTAAACTATAAAACACCTTCAACTTTCTTCTTTTTCTTTTTAGAACAATTTCCTAAAATAATATCAACATGTTAATCAAGTTAAAAATCACCAAATTTTACTTTAAAGCTGCACTCTCACAGATTAACTGTTTCAACAACTTTTTTGTTGTCTTCGAATGTGCGTTCGATGTAAGACTACTGACAAAAGAGCAGATCGCATTTTTCATATTTATGTTTGAAATAAGATGGTTTTTGGCTAAAAGCGTTTCTAACGCTTTAAGTAAAATTAAATTTTTAACAGTTTTCCAAACAGTTGAGATCTGTTCTATTGTGAGTTATCTTATATGACTGAATTGAAGGCACTCTGATGACAATATGAGCTGATTCTGAGACCAAAAAAGAGTTAAAACTGTCAATTTGTGAGAGTGCAGGTTTAAAAAGCATTAAAGCCATGGAAATGATGTTGTGTAGGGTAAGAGGAATTAATTTTACATTCACCGAAATAGCAAATGTCAATGAACATTTGGGTCTAACAAGGGTTTTAACCATACTGTAGTAGTTAAAGGCGCACAATAAAGGTTGATGCATAATTTTTTCATTTCTTTTTAATTTCAATGCAATTTCATGTTTAACTGATTTGACTTTAATGGTAAAAACAAAAAAGCATATGATATCAGAAATGACAACAAAAATATGAGCTTTTAGAAATGGGATTTTGGAATTAATAGTTATGAGGCCGCTAATTTCTCCGTTAAAATAAACCATAAATATCGCATATATTTTTTAGCTGTACCTAAATAAAATGCCATTCTTTTATCATTGAAGTCAAATCAGTAAAACACAATATTCCATTAAAATTCAAAAACCTATATTGTGCACCTCTAACCCAGAGTTATTGTCCTTCTTAACTGTAGTAGCAATTATTATATTTTAGGTCGGGTGCACAAATGAACGGTCAGTCGGGATATCTGAAACAATCTTTGTTTGTATTGCCTTAAAGGGAAGGTTGAATTCTAGGGTCACTCAGTGTTGGGGATTATTTTTTTTACATTTTTGGGAGGATCAGTGAATAGTGTAAGGATTTTGGCGATAATTAGATATTCGTCAAAATGAACCAACATGGCATTACATACGATTAGGGCATCTTATGTTAGGTTACTAAGTTGATCTGAGTGGTTGTTATTCTTCGAGCTGCTTGTAATAGTGTCGGGTATCCAACGATGGTTTAAATCATGCAATCTTTTAGGTGGAATATTATAACAAAATGAACAATCAATGAAATATTAGGAATTTGTTTAAGTGATTTAGTAAAAACACAACATCATTTCCAAGGCAAAATTAGCAACATTTATAATTAAGGGTTAGGAGGACGCTCACTTCATTCAACACAACGGACGATCACCCTTAGTTTTACGCCGACGGGTCCTTTTACGCCATTCTTGCATGCGTTTCTCTTTTTCATAAACGTCTTTCATATCTACGTATAAATAATTTGTAACAGAGAATGATCGAAA
Source organism: Mya arenaria (assembly GCF_026914265.1). NCBI lineage: Eukaryota > Metazoa > Mollusca > Bivalvia > Myida > Myidae > Mya > Mya arenaria. The sequence continues at coordinate 51,479,977 of NC_069135.1, forward strand.
CAGTTAATGATGTGAAATAATAAATATACCATAATGATGACATCATTTTCAGAGAAATAAAGCAAGAACAGGGTCTATATTCTCTAATGCTTTATCCCCATATCAATAAAGATTGAAAGGTTGTTTCAATAAGATATCTTTGTCGTAAACTGCACGTTGCTTAAAGGGACTTGACACCAAATGATACAATTACAAAAAAAGGAAAATTGTCAAAAACTTACATAAAATTGACATCATTGTGTACAATGAATCTTACTTACTTACCTATGTAACACATCACTACGACACATGCAGTTCTTGCACATTTTTCCAATTCGAAATTTACTATGGTTGTCTACCACGTAAATCCCAGTGTGCTTAAAAAAGAATCAGTATATTTATCTGTACTCAAACAGATATGATTTGAACTGGGAAACCATTGTGCGCTATTTTAAACGGGGAAACACAGATGAGACAGCAACATGATTGTTGTGTTCATGTCAAGTGATGTATTATCAGCCTCATACTAGGTCATATTGACAATTCAAGGCTTTTTGAGGTCATGCTGTATTTGCCGATTTTTAAAACCATCTGGTGTCTAGCCCCTTTAAAAGTGCATTTAATTTATAGATACTTTGTAACATTTTAACATTCATTTTTTTCAGCCTGAGTCACAAACTCTGAGAGTAAAGACGTCAGTGAATAAGGGTCCTGTACAATAGTGAATATGAATCTATTATCTACAAATTCAGGGATCTACCTAAGAAGGGAAATCAGTCAGTATAAAATGCAGAAAATCAAAATATAAACTTCATAGGTTACCAAAAACAACCAAAAGAGATTTGCATTAGATTACTCTGTAACAAGAGAGCGATGAAATGAACTGTTTTGTTTTGTTTTTCAGTCAACGAGGGACAAACTTCAACAATAAATATAGTCAGAGTTATGGGACATGCTTTACAAGTGTGTAATGTCTCTAGAAACATGTGTACCATGTTTCATTTAAATATCTTAAAAAAAAAAAAATTAGGGTAAGTGTTTGCACACGGACGTTACCAACTACAACAACAACACCAAGGCTATGACAGGCTATGACAGCGCGATTCCTTGCTACATAAAACAGACAGGCTAAAAATTGCAGAGATTTAAAGTTGTTTGAACATTTTTTTAATGCACAATTCAAAAAAATATTAATGGAGTAGAATACTCTTCATTAATTTAATTTACCAAAAACAGGACAAGAACAAATTTGCTATTTAAGTTAATTTAAACACAAATTTTCTTCCAGGAGTTTGCATTTAAGTTTCAAAATATTTGTGACAAAGATTTACAAGAACATTATGATTATATAATATGGCTATATTAAAACTTCAAAAAAAACCATAAAACATTTTCCTTGCAAAAACATTTTCTGTGTTGGTTTCGTTATAATTTAAACAAGATTAAAAAATGATTTACATTTATGAACTGAAGAAAATTTAGTCTCAAATCTCTTATTGAAGAATGGAACATATGATCACATCTATAAATATTGAAAAAAAGACATTTAAAAATAATTTCTGGAAAACACAAAGGCAACCACATCTATAAATTGCTTCAGTTTCAACATGTTTTTTGTTGTTGTTTTAATTTAATCAAGAAAATTTATATATATCAACTAAAGGAAATTCAGACTGAAATATATTCTCGAAAGAACGAAACATCTGATCACATCTATAAATATTGAAAAAAATATAATTTCTGAAAACACAAAGGCAGCCACATCTATAAATAGCTTCAGTTTCCGATAAAACCAAAGTAGCTTATCAACTTACTTTTAACAAAGTCGTCTATATCAACATCCGTGTCATATTCATCCGAATCATGAGGAGAACCTTCGATCCATTGTTCAAACGATGGGTGTTTTTTCATTGGTCGCTGCTCGGGCACAGGTTTTACGGGGGCTTCGGGCTCGGGGCTCTCCGCAAGGGCTTCTGAAATTGTCTCCGCCCATTTTTCTGAACTAGAAGGTTTGCCTTTAAGAGATTTAAGAATATTAATAATCTTAAGCTTAAAGTAAAATTGTTTTGAATTATACCCACATAGTTATATCATTAAATAAACTTTACCAAATTAGACATGCTTATACAAATAATGTAGTCAAGTAAGATTTTTCAAAAAGTTAGCCTTAGGACCAGAATAACACAGCAAAATGTCAATGTCTATACAATTTTCTTATTTTGTCAAGGAGCATAACTATTTCTACAGGAACATAATGTTTGAGCAATGGTTATTGGACTTGCATGGCATTTGCATGAAGTAACTGTAACATGAGTAGTAAGTTTCATGTGAACTGGTTAAAGTTTTTGCATGAGGAGGATGAAGTGGCCACCACCAACTTCAACAACAACAACAACAACAACAACAACAACAACACTATGGCCATACCTTTTGTTCATATAATGAGAAAAAAAGAGCATTGCCGAGCGAACACCAACACAAGAAATGTTTGTATTGCCTCTGACAACATGTGTACAATGTACCAAGTTTCAGTTGAGTGTATTGAATGGTTTTAAATATTAAACACAATGCCGATGCAGTAGCCAAGGTAACTGACCACAATGTCAAAAAGTTGACTTTTTTTTCAAAAAGAGAAAAAATAAAAAAGACGTAATTACTGTGTGCGTGATGATGGTGGTGCGAACATCTGGAGTGGTGGTGATCCCCATGGGGCTCGGGCGTACTGGAGTCAAGAGGCTTTCTATTGGCAAGTCCCACAGCAGTGATAAGGGAACTACTTTCTGATGATACACTGGCGGTGGATGACCTATAATGGAAGAATTATATATTATATACTTCTACACTGTAAGCAGCTTGTTTACACAATGGCAAGTCCTACAGCAGTGATAAGGGAACTACTTTCCGACGATACACTGGCAGTTGATGACCTAAAACAGGAGAATTATATAATCATGAAAAATCACAGGCAGCAGATGCACTTGACATTAGCAGCTTGATCACATAAGTGGCAAGAACAATTGCACTGAAAAAGGGAACTACTTTCTGATGATACACTTGCTGAACAGTTGTGAGAGACAACCCAACAATTATAACAGGCTATCTATACATGCGCATACTGTCTCAGGCAACATGCGTATTCACAAGTTTCAGGTACAAGTAGAAGTCCTCTTTAGAGGTTTTGACCAAGGTAAAAGAAGTAGCATGATAATGCTGCAGTCAATGATGATGATGCTGCTGTCAATGATGGTGATGCTGCTGTCAATGATGGTGCTGCTGTTAATAATTATGATGATGCTGTCAATGATGATGATGACACTGCTGTCAATGATGGTGATGCTGCTGTCAATGATGGTGCTGCTGTCAATGATGATGATGATGATGCAGTCAGTGATGCTGTCAATGATGATGATAGTGCTGTCAATGATGATGATAATGCTGTCAGTGATGATGACGCTGCTGTCAATGATGATGACAGTGTTGTCAATGATAATGACGCTGCTGTCAATGATGGTGACCGTGCTGTCAATGATGCTGTTGATGCTGCTGTCAATTATGATGCTGCTGCTGTCAATAATGATGACGCTGCAGTCAATTATGATGATGCTGCTGTCAATAATAATGATGCTGCTGTCAATAATGATGATGCTGCAGTCAGTTATGATGCTGCTGCTGTCAATAATGATGACGCTGCAGTCAATTATGATGCTGCTGCTGTCAATAATGATATTGCTGCCAATAATGATGATGCTGCTGTCAATAATGATGATGCTGCTGTCAATTATGATGCTGCTGCTGTCAATAATGATGACGCTGCAGTCAATTATGATGATGCTGCTGTCAATTATGATAATGCTGCTGTCAATGATGATGACACTGCTGTCAGTAATGCAGCTGCTGCTGTCAATGATGATGACAGTGCTGTCAATGATGAGTGTCATCATCATTGAATTCCGCTGGTTCTAAATAGTTGAAACCTTACATTAAAGGAGGTCCAAAGTAAGTTTTCTTGGTGTTTCTCTTGAGACTGAATATGCTAGTGAAAAATAAAAATTAAGAGATTTTTTAAGATTTACATAAAAATGTACTCTAGTTTCTGACAATAAAATATCTACCTTGATGGAGGTCGAAAATGCGGTTTTCTTAGGGAATCCCTGGAGACTTTCCTCTGGGGTGGGGCTTTGGCCGACTTTGGTTGGGCAGACCATGGGCGAATACCCCTTGGCTTTGTCGGCAGTACTCTGGATGGCAGTTCAAGGTTTGGCCCAGGCCCTGTAAGATTTGAGTCACAGAATAATAATAATATCTATCACATGTTTCCAGTCTGGATAGGATATTTCAGCCCGAGGGCAAGTGTGGTGGCAATGAGTTACCGGCCTTGCCGCGTGCCTTAGGGTCAGATTTTCGAATTAAGACAGGAAACACAAGTTTGATTTTGTTTCTTGCATAGTAATATTACATTAAATTTTCTATTACACAGATAAAACAAGAGCTGACACAGTATGTGACAAATGCCCCCTAATGTAGCTCATACCACCTACTCTATGTCTCTGTATCCAGCATTCCATTGTTAACAAACACTAAGTGTGATGTAAGGACCATCTCTTGCAAGCGACACATAGTCTTGGTATGTCAAACACATGTGGCAAGTTATTTCAAAATCTGTCCATATAAGAGAAAGTTACAGCCCAGACACCTGGACACCTGTACTCTATGTCTTTATATGCAGCATTCCATTGTGAACAAACACTAAGTGTGACCTTGACCTTAGAGGTAGGGACACGTGATGCGCCCACAACACATCATCTTGGTATGTTGAACACACATGTGGCAAGTTATTTTAAAATCTTTTCAAACAAGAGAAAGAAATTGAGACATACACAGGACAGATGGACTTACAGACAGACTGATGGTGTGGTTTTAATATGCCCACCTTCAGGAGCAAAAAAAAGCATGTCTGCACCTTTTATAATTTATTAGCACATGTTGCGTTGTTTCCTGATGTCATAACGTGTGATAATTTTAGCCCAATGTTAACATCAATAGTTCCTTAATTCTTTTGAAATGTCGCCCTTCAAAAATGATTCATTTCATATTGTAATTATTATTCTCAATTTATTTTAAAACAGAAATATTCAATTTCACTATTTCGAAATGCTTTCTTTCATTTTCAAAGGGTCTATGACAATAGAAATAAAAAGCGGAGCCTTGTTGAGTGACAGGTGCCAGATGGTATTTTCCAGCACAGCCAACACTGTCTTAAAAAGATAGGTCATCCTACTAAGATCTGAATGGAAAAGTCTAGACCAAATATGTACTGGAGTAAAAATAACGAAGTGATATGTCTCGCAAATGTCTTATGTTACGACCTTACACAATTTATGGTTAACATGTTTTGAACATTATTTCTTTCTTAATGGCATTTTATCGCCTACGCAAGCGTCTCAATTTGATCTAACATGAATATAAATAGAATCGTTCAAGGCTTTCCAGATGATTTTTTTCTACTTTTAAAATGATCTTTTATTGGTTATACTATAATATTATTTATGAAGTACATCAGGGTAGTAACTAGGCATACTCCAGTACGCCCGGGCATGAAAATCTATTTTGGTTTCCTTGAAATGGCAGGTGCTTTAAACTAGAAATCTGGCTCCAATTACGCGAATGTTCTTTAGTGCAACATAAGTCATTTCCTAACGTCAGTCATTTTCTTAAGTTTTGTATCTCTCATTTTAATCATAAGCGATAATGGCTTAATAATTTCTGAATTCCTTTATTATCATTGCCTTTATTAAAAAAACATACTCATATGTTAAAAACACTTATATTTTTCTTTAAATTTGATTTCGAAAGGCCATTTTTAGGCCATATTCAATAATCAACTTAAAATTGTATTTAAATTTAAGATTAGAATCTAACTGTTTTGATTGGCCTGTATATTTAGCTGACCAATAGGGTGAATGGAATCACTGAGGCATGTCTAAGGATAAGGATAAGATCAATTTTGAATAATTTCTCAAAACATCTTAAGTCCCTTTTAAAATAATTATGCTAAGTTCACTATTTTTGTTTTTCAATAATTTGCATTATATTTACCTTTTTAAGGTTTCTTATACTTATGATAATTACAATTAACCATTTGTCATTTATAAATTAACCATTTGTCATTTGTCATTTATAAATTAACCATTTGTCATTTATAAAAATTCAATTTAAGTATGTAATTCAACTAATTGAAATAACCTGTCAAGCTTTCGAGAAATTTGGGCTGCTGTACAATTCAAAAGACTTCAGGTAAGCCCTTGTACATGTATAAAAGTCAATTGCGTGCACATATATTTTTTCTATTTCGCTCTATAAACTATCTTACTTCATTAAATATAAAGATTGCTTTTGAACAAATTGCAAGTTAATAATATATACTTATACTTCTAGGATGATTTTTTTTCTTTCAAAAGAGTTTTAAACTTGAAATTAGAAATCGCTAAACATGAAACTTATGTAAATTACAGATTTTTTGTGGCAAAAAGTCAATTCAAAAGAGGTTGTCCTTCAAAACTGAGTAAGACGTTTTAAAAGCAGGAAAATGACAATTTCATTAAATCTAAGTACCTGTTTTGGCATTTTACATTTTACATCAGAATAATTGATTTTTCCATTAAACTGCCAATACAACTTCAAATTGCTATCAAATTAAAACATGTCTTTTCAAAACATTGAAAGTTATCAAACTTAAATCTCATCGAGAAATATAATGTCATATTTATTGAACGGGTGATCAGAATTAAGATATTTTTTCGTGGTATCACAAGAAATATTGGTTTGGTAGTTTAGCAAAAATCGTTGATTAAAAAAAGTTCTTTAGGCCAAAAAAAAAAATGGTTTGGTAAGGGTCTTTTTCAAAAACAGGTAAGGTAGGTAGACTTTTTATAATAATATATATATATATATATTTATTAGGCTTTATACAAGAACTTTATTATCATCATTGGAAAATGGTGTTTAAGTAATCTTCTGTATAAAGCTTTAAACATTTAAACTACATTTTAAAACACAAGCTTAAAAATAAAATATACAAAAAATAAAAATTACCAACTGACTTTAAAAATGGAAGGGTCGGCTCCTATTTGGTAGGTAGGGTCAGGTAACCCCAACCAAATGTATTTTTTTCAGGCCTTACCATAATCTGCAGTCAATTTCATTAAATTTGAAAAAAAAGACGCACAACCCTTAAAATTTCCAAAAATGTTGGTATAAATTATGATGAAAAATTTGTGTAAAGAAGTTGTTTTAAAAGTAATCATATTTAAGGTATAACTACCCATTAAAGAGAAACTACATTTAAATTTATAGCATGAAACGTTGAAAATTAAGCATGTATCCTTATGTAAAAAAACATCAGTGAACGCTATTCAAATTGAATTGTTTAAGGCTTAGATTTACAAATTTATGTTCGTATTAGTATTTGCCCGCTGCTGTTTCGTGGTTGTTTATAAATTTATAAATGTATGTTAAATAACTAAATTGTAATAGAAATATATTAGTGAGTTCGTTTGAAAAAGACCATTTTCTCCTAAGGCGATTATAAATAAGTTGCTTGATTTTCATCCCTGTCTGCCTCCTCTTTTTTTCCGCAAATTTGATTCAAATAAAAATGTTGAAATAGGGTCTGTATCAGTGTATCAGGAACTGTCCAGTAACTGCTTTTATTCATACCTACGGTGTCGATATGTCATAAACGTATGCAATAAAAAAGAGCATGAACACATATTCAATGTTGAAACAGTCATCTAAAAACAAGAGCTGTCGTAAGACAGCGCGCTCTACATTGCCGCTTTGACTAATAGAAGTGAATACAATAACAATGTAATATTACCAAGTTTGGTCTGTTTATGTCAAACCTAACTCAAATTATTCAATACATAAGGTGACTTTGATGCTGCTCTCCCACCACCCGAAAAATGACGCAAGTCATTCAAATAACTTGATTTCCCATTATGAAAATGTGGTCAAGAAAATACAAATACGCCTTTCAAAAGAAATTAAAAAAATCAATAAAAATTTAAAAAAAAATCAAGGGCCATAAAGTATAGCCCTCCTTGTTTTCCCTTGGTAAAAAACTGGTTAAGATTCAATGTAAAAATGTGCCTGTCAAAAGAAATTTTTAAAAAAAATCAAGGGACATAATTTGTATTTAGGGTTAAAATGGAGTTATGTTTCTTGTTGTAAGATGGTCGTTAATAATTTTGAATTTTATTAAGTCCATTGAAGGAAAGGTATAGAAGTTTTTTTTATTAAAATCCCAACTTGCCCTTAACTTTTACTTGCCTAACACTTTAACCTAAGTCAATCAGGGAGCATAACTTGTATTAAGGATATGGAGTTATGTAACCTCATTGGGTGATGTTCCTGAACAATTGTGTGAAGTATTAAGTCAATTGAATGAAGGGTATAGAAGTTATTAATAAATATCCCAACCTGCCCTAAAACTTTAACCTAAGTTCCATAGTCAATCAGGGGCCATAATTTGTATAAAAGATAATATGGAGTTATCTAACCTCATTATGTGATGGCTCTGAACAACTGTATGAAGTATTAAGTCAATTGAATGAATGGTATTGGAGTTTTAAGTGAAAATCCCAACTTGCCCTAAACCTTTAACCTGCCCTAAAACTTTAACCTAAGTCAATCAGGGGCCATAACTTGTATTAAGGATAATATGGTGTCATGTAACCTCATTGTGTGATGGTCCTGAACAACTGTGTGAAGTATTAAGTCAATTGAACAAAGAGTATAGAAGTTATCTATAAATATCCCAACCTGCCCTAAAACTTTAACCTAAGTTTCATAGTCAATCAGGGGCCATAATCTGTGTAAAGAATAATAAGAAGTTATCTAACCTCATCATGTGATGGCCCTGAACAACTGTGTGAAGTATTAACTCAACTGAATGAAAGGTATTGGACTTATAAGTGCAAATCCCAAATTGGCCTAAAACTTTAACTGGATGCCGATGCCGATGCCGATGCCGACGCTGGGGCGAGTAGTATAGCCCACCTATTCTTTGAAAAGTCGAGCTAAAAATAAGAAATAATATGTAATTTCTCGGCCCCACTTAAAAAACAAGAGGCACATCAGTGCCTGTGCTCCACTGGCCAAAAGGTTCAAGCAAAGACCACCTAACGAACATTTTCGTCAAGTTTCATAGAAATACAATCATCAATTTTTGAGGAGAAGTTTTTTTTTTACTTTAATAGCTCTGGCTGCCATGTTGTGCAGTGGACCGAAATGATTTGGGCAATTTGAGTAAAGGAGCACCAAACAAACATTTCTGTCAAGTTTTATCGAAAAAAGGTCATCGGTTTCGACGACAAGTCGTATAAAGTTTTTTTTAATTTTTTAGCTCTGGCAGCCATGGTGTGCAGTGGACTGGAACCATAACAAATTTTGGTTAATGACCACCCAAGGAACATTTCTGTCAAGTTTCATCAAAATCTGATCATCGGTTTCTGAGGAGAAGTGGTGTAAAGGTTTTTCCTATTTTTAGCTCTGGCTGCCATGTTGTGCAGCGGAACGGAACCATTTGGGCCATTTTGTCAAAGATTTTGTTGAGATGACCCTTGTTATTAAGTCTCATAAAGATTATGTCAAAATTGTGACGCAGGCAATTTGTGGACTGACGATTGACTAACATGTAATCTTGTCTTGTCATATGACAGGCGAGCTAAAAATTACAAACCATTGTTTTCCAAATGGAAATGGAGACGTCGTTTGCTTTGTACAAAGGATCAGAAGATCGCAAAACAAGCAAAGAAATAAACCTTGGAATTGTTCTTTTTTGTTATCACTTTTGATTTATCAGAACTGCTATATAATCATAATTGTGGTAAATCAGTTTCAGACTGGTTGTCAGGTGTACCCACACAGCACATGTCATGTGATACCTAGCAGGAAAGATGGCTTTGGTATATTATTGTTTAAAAATTATTTAAAGATGCTATACGTGAAAAATTAAGACATTTTTTTTTTTTCTATTAAAGGGAGGTAATTCAGTAGTAAAATGTAATCAAAGCTATTAAAGCATGGCATTTCTTTTCTAACAATGTTGATATTATTACAGTCTATTCAAGCAAGATGCCTTTTGTTTTTACATAGTACCCATAGGTTCTGAAAAACAAGGAGCACTATTCCCAACAGAAGGATGTCACTCCCTATCACTACATGAGCATCATAATAAAGAAATGTTTACTCAAACTGCAAGCTGCTCAATTGAAATAGGTATTTACCTCAAGCATACAGTTTTATAATGTGGCAAAATAGTCGGACTACTAGATTGTCATTCGGACTAGTAAAATATGCCATTATGCTAGTCCAACTGGCTAGTAGGTTAAAATGTTTTTTGTGAAGACTGCGGACGAGAAGTCCTTAAAGGTTTTTCTATTTTTAACTCTCGCAGCCATGTTGTGCAGCGGACCGGAACCATTTGGGCAATTTTGGTTAAAGGGCATCCCGATGAACATTTATGTAAAGTTTCATCAAAATCTGATAATCGGTTTCTGAGAAGATGTAGTTTAACGTTTTTTTCTATTCTTAGCTCTGGTGCCCATGTTGTGCAGCAGACCAGAACTGTTTGGGCTATTTTGGTTAAGGACTACCCAAGTAACATTTCTGTCAAGTTTCATTGCAATAAAATCATCGGTTTCTGAGGAGAAGTCGTTTAAAGGTTTTTCTATTTTTACCTCTGGGGGCCATCTTGTGCAGTGGACCGAAACCATTGAAGCAAATTTGATAAAGGACCATCCAAGGAACATTTCTTTTAAGTTTCATCAAAATCTGATCATCGGTTTCTGAGAAGATGTTCTTTAAAGGTTTTTCTATTTTTTTGCCCTGGCAGCCATGTTGTGCAGCGGACCGGAACCATTTGAGCAATTTTGGTTAAGGACCACCCAAGGAACAATTCTGTCAAGTTTCATCAAAATCTGCCTATCCGTTTCAGAGGAGATGTCGTTTAAAGATTTTGCTATTTTTAGCTGTGGCGGCCATATTGTGCAATGGACCAGAACCATTTGAGCAATTTTAATAAAGGACCACCCAAGGAACATTACTGTCAAGTTTCATCAAAATCTGCCGAACCGTTTCAGAGGAGATGTCGTTTAAAGATTTTGCTATTTTTAGCTCTGGCGGCCATATTGTGCAATGGACCGGAACCATTTGAGCAATTTTGGTAAAGGACCACCAAAGGAACATTCCTGTGAAGTTTTGTCAAAATCCGCTTATCAGTCTCAGAGGAGATGTCGTTTAAAGTAAAAGTTTACGCACGCACGCACGCACGCACGCACGCACGCACTCACGACGGACAATCTGTGACGACATAAGCTCCATGGCCTTCGGCCAGTGGAGCTAAAAATTGGATGAAAATCTAGCTTTTAACTTATATTGGCCTAAACACTACAAAATTGCATTCATAAAAGATGAATAAATTCTCGGGCCAGGTTCCTATAACTATTTCTGTCTTAGAAGCATACCTTTGGCAGAGTGGGGTCGTACTTTTCCCCTCATTCGTCGGTCATCTGTATCACCATTGTCCGTATCTTCCTTATCAGCGTGATTTTCGATGATACGGAAAACGGAGCCAAGTTTACGCGATCGAGATAACTCTGTATCAGGAAACTCGGCCGTCTCGTCCATTTTTTTTTACCTGAAAAAGGTAGATATAAAGGCCCTTATGACGTTATAAAGCAGGTCTTTTCCATTTAACCAGTTTCATATATGTTTTTATTAAATCTCAACAAATCTTAGATTCTTTATATCACATGAAACATTCATCGCCAAAAATTCAAATTTCATTTTTCGATACAAAGTTTAAAGTTTAAATTAGAAGGGCGAATTGACATCAATGCCAAGTCATTAAAATTTAAAGTAGTGTAATCTTAGAAATATGTAATAGTTGCATTACAATCAAAGCAAGCAAACACCAAATGTAAACCAAATATTGGATTATTCTTTAACAAGTGATGTTCTGATGATCGATCATAATAAAAAATTGATTGACTGGGCCTGAAATTGGAGACAATCGATTGTAAATGGTCATAATCGATCATCGATTTAACAGGCAAGTTGTATTTCTTCTTTCCTCTCGATAATTGCGTTTGGTGAATTTCTGGCAATATTCTCCTTTTAATTCTTTCATACATTCCGAAGTGTTCAGTTGTTATCATCAGAAATATGGCCAAAAGCAACAACAGCACTATAAAATTTCAAACATATACAATTACATGGTTAAGATTTACGAGTAATTGTACAAGTATAAAAACAATATTACGGTGTTGTCAAAAACTGATTGTACAATCGATAATCGGTCACTTGAGTGGAACCGATTATCGATCGTCAAACTGGAACCGATTCACAACACTATCTATTTCTCACATGTGAATACTGCTTTAAGTTGCTATGATTCTATAAGTTTGTATTTCAGGTGTTGTACATATTTGAGAGGCCAAAAGAGTGCACTCCTGCTGGGACTTGAACCAACGACCTCTTGAATGAGAGGCGGACACCTATACCATTAAATCACTCTTCACTTTCAAGTTTTTAAAATCTATACTTTTGTTTGTCTAGAAATCTCTTATTTAAATAAAGCAAAATTCCATTTCTTATGTTCACCTTAATGCAGGAACTCGATAGCTGCTTCATTCTCTCTATGTACTTAAAGGGATTATATAGACACCAGATGATATAATTGCAAGACAAATAGAAAAATGTCAAAAACTTACATTGATAAAATTGATATCGCTGTGTACAACGCATTGAATCTTAATTACTGATGTATCACATCGCCGATGTATCACATTGCTTAAGAGTTTTTTTACTAAAAAAAAATAAATAAGAAAACAATCTTTAGTTTAAAATAGAATTAAGCTCTCAGCAATATTTACATATGGCAGATTTCACGTTTTGGTGACCAAAAAGTTCCCGGCGAATATTGATTTTTAAAATTTATTGCAGATTTGTGATTTCAACATAATCTTTTACAGCAATATCTTATCTATCATATTTTAGAACATTTTCAATGATTTATTCATGCATTTTTATAAAAAAAAGAACTTTGTATCACCATACCATTTGTGCTAGTGTTACAATATTGCCGGTAAAAACTTGTTTTTTTTAATATTTTGATCCAAAGAAGTATTTTGTCTTGCACTAAATGGTTCATTTATCTATAAAACAGATTGTACAGACAAAAAATAAAGATTGTTTCGTTTTTCTCAAATAAATTTATTGAAACAAACCCTAATTGGACAACAAGACAGAAAATGCTTTCTGCAAACATAGGTTTTCTTTTTATATCAGATCAGATAAGCTATAAACATAAATGTTTTGTTGTGGTGATATAAATGTCTCTAGTATGGTGCAATTATCATTACCTTTGATATTAAACATATATATTATAAATTGCTAATTGCAGTATGTGCTAGTGTTACCACAAAACAGAATGAGTAACATTAGCAGTATGTCACATTAGCAGTTGGACAGAATGTTTCACAACAAATTAAAATACAGACCTACCACAGACTGTTTGAGCTTGATACAGTATAAAACAAACTATATAAATGATTGATAAACACGGTCAATTGATAATCACAAAAATTCTTAATTCTGTCCAATAAATAACGATATCAAACACAAAAGCGGTATGAATTCAATATAAACTACGTACCTAATGAATGAATACTTACAAACGATAGTTTACAGACGACATTGTTATGTTCGAATAATTGACTCTGGGAAAGTCATCAAATTTCAACGATTTTCTTGCTTTATTAAGCGCTTGTCTTAATGCTAGTGTGACATAATGTTAACGTTACATCGAAGGACAGAATGAGCCAAACTTGGATTAAGTTTTTATCAACGGTATTCACCACTATTTTTATCATTTCAATGTCAACTGTGAACCAGTCCAATATAAAAGTAATCGCTACCCGGATGTTAACCCTCAGTCGGTGTAAATTATTCACGAATAGAAAAGGTGCTATCGTCATGCTAAAATGGGACAGAATCGATTTTGAGTAACATTAACACATTTTTAGACCTAAAATACTTTATGATCGGGAATGACCAATTTCTTGTTACATGCAATACTGTTTTTATCCGACACGTAGTCTTTGTTTTCAGTGATTTAATAAAGGTGTGTTTAGGCTTAAAACAGTTAGCAGTGGATCATGTCTGCTAATGTTACACAACAATTCGAGGACAGATTACCGTAACGTTATCACCATGCGCAATTACCGAAAATTTAAGTATATTACGAACGAAATGCAATCATTTTAGATATATTATTGTTTTAATTAACATTTCTTGCAAACATTATTCAACAGACAAGAATAAAATACTTACCAGATGTTATTGAAAAGCATCCTCAAAAAAGTGGTATATTGGTACCGGGAAGATTTTCTGTCTTTTTTGTCCTAAATATCGGCATATTTTTACGTTTTTTTACCTTATTTAACACAATATTTTCATTATTTTAATACAAATCACTTCTATTAGGTGTTCTTATTGGGTTGGGAAAGGCAATTGCTGTATATATGACGTTGACATGCAATAACAATAAATGAAAGCAAATGGGCCAAATAATTGCCTTTTTTGTGAAATCTGCCATATTCATTAATGGTAACTTTTAAGATCTTAAAAAGTTAAATAGATTCGCTCACAGACTTTCTTTTTTTACTTTTTACTTTCTTTTATGAACTCACACCTGAAAACAGAAACTGGAGATACCAATTTCAACAGACTTGTTTAAATCAAACTCAAAAATAAATCAATTTCAATAGCGTTACTAACGCTTGTCGGCCAAATCTTAGCCGATTTTCAGTCACATTTATTTTAAGATAATTGTTTAAATTAGAGCTCTAGTTTAAAACTGTTGATGATGTTTTATCATTGAAACAATTTTCTTTTCTCACATTTCACACAAAAATTAATTAAAAAAACAAATTGATGCCTGAATCTATAAAACATAAACATTATATTAAGTCACTTTAAAGAGGAACAATAAAGGTTGATAGAGAAAAAAATAGTATTTTAAAGCTGCACTCTCACAGATTTACCGTTTTTACAACTTTTAATTTTTTTGGCTTCGAATGAGCAATTTTTTGCGTAATTATCTGAAAGCCAATGATAAAAGACTGCTGATAAAAGATCAGATCGCAGATTTTCATATTTCCGTTCCAAATTTAAGGTTTTATGGCTTAAACCGTTACTAACGGTTTAGAAAAAATGCATAAAACATCATTTTTGGAACTTCAATATAAAAGTCTGCGATCTATTTTTTGTTAGCAGTCTTATATGACTGGTTTACATGCGTTTTCGCATAAATTGACTGGTTCCAAAACAAATAATAAAAAAATTGTCAAAACGGTCAATCTGTGAGAGTGCAGTTAATGAAAACCAAAACCAAAAGCATATGATTTGTGAATTATTAGCGTTTAGAATTGGGGATTTTCAATTAATACATATCTAGGCCAAAAAATTCCCCAGTTAAAAAAGCGTCAAATAATCGCTGATATTTTCCAAACTGTACACAAATCATATGCTCTTTTATTGTTTTGATCATTTAATTAAATTAAATGAGTTAAAGTGACACTCTTATTCAAAATCAATACATACACATTTATGACAAACATACATTTTGAGTGATAAACCTTAAACTACTAACTAAATAATGCATTTATGGAAAATATTGATTACTGATAACAATATTGTAACCGTGTATTTTATAGCTGAAAACGCAACATTATTAAATGATTGGTGAATGCTAAAAGATTTACACTGTTCTACTATAGTTTCATAAGGTAGAAATACCGTGTTTTATACTCATTTCTTTCAAATTAAACTCGGTATCATTCATAAGAACCATTGTTTTCGACATTCATTCATCCTTTTTGAGATATCAAAACAATATTATTAATTGTGGTAAATCTTATCTGGGAGTAAGAGTGCATTTTTAAATATAATAATTTAATAAGACTCTAGTTTCTATAAGCAAAAACAGATGTCTTCCCTTATGGTTTTCCACAACATTTGACATTGGGTTCAAGAGGTATGGAGCAACACAAATTGTAGTCATATGTTCTTTGACCTCATAAGCATGACCTTGACCTTGAACCGAGATGGCTGTTACATGGGCTCTGCACATCGTCTCAATGTGGTGAACATATGTGGCGTGTTATTTAAAAATCCTTCTAGCGATTCAAGCATTATGGAGCGGACACGATAGCCAGACGGACGTACTGACAACTGGAGCAAAAGCAATATGTCTCCCCATTTCCGGGGGGTAGTCATAATAATGCAATAAAATAAAAACAAAACATTTGCATCATAATGTATTGTGCCTCTTTAAAGATAAAGGTGCTAAGGCCTAAAAAAAAAAAATGTCTGTTTCGGGTAACCCGACCCTACCTATAAAAATGCGCCGACCCTAACTATTTTTTTCCGTTTCTGAACAAAAAAAATATTCGTTAGCGAATAGAGAGTTGCGAAGGGCGGATAAATGCAGATTTTAATCAGAATTATTGTTTATATGATAAAACAGGCAATGACGGTAATGTAGGAAAGACTGCCATGTGCAAGAAAACACTCTGAACTTACGACTGATTTAAAAAAAAAAAAAAATCCCTACCTACCCTACCTAGAAATTTTGGGAAGGTTACCCTAAACAAACAAATATTTTTTTTTTGGCCTGACCAAATACAGGAAAACATTTTTATTACTTTCAACATTAGATCAAAAAGAAACGAGGCGAAAGTAAAATCTTTAAAATGGATTTAACCTATGCTAAAGATGTGTGCTTACCTTTAATATGAAGCTCTTTCTTATCTAAGATTGCCCTCATAAAAATGTAATAAAACTCGAATGTACGTAAGTATCAGTAGCGTTGAAAAGTTTTTAAGTCCTGTTTAAGACTTAAGGCATTGATAACAATCAATAACTCAATACAGATTCTTGCGGATAAAGACGGGCACAAACAAATGATTATCCAGTTTCTATACTTACGCAAACAACTTGCGAACATGACGTTAAGTTTTTCATTGAGCTTATATTGACCATGGCTAAGTAAAACCAATTTTAGATGTTTGATATACAAATAGAAGGTTCCTGTCACAAACAGGTGCTGATATAAAACTTTTCAAATATTATTGAGCAGTTTCAAATTTGTGTTCATTTTAACAAACATTTGATAAATCAAGTAACACAGGATTCAAAAATTGCCAGAACCATCAATAAATTAGTAATGATATTAGATTTAATTTGGCAGTAAACGGCATGAAGTTTCTACATAAATGTACAAGGAATAAAAATAAATGTATTTTTTAAACAATGACTTTAAGCCACACAAAAGTGATGTTTTGTTTGTCAGATATAACATCCATTTTTTTTTTTAGAAAAAAAAGGTAACTTAAAGGGGCTATACACCGTGTGATGAAATAGTGGAAAAAAAATATATTGTCGAAAACTGACATAAACTTGGTATCGATGTGTACAATGTATTGAAACTATTAAACTATCTGAAGTACCACATAGTTTACAATTAAAATTGAAAACTGACATAAACTTGGTATCGATGTGTACAATGTATTGAAACTATTAAACTATCTGAAGTACCACATAGTTTACAATTAATTTATTTTTCACATTTCTTTCGTATTTTTCCATTAAAAAGATTACTAGGTATGTATACCTAGTAGAATTCATTCTGATGCGTGATTGGCTAGTCGATGTTATTACGTGATATTACCAAGTTAGGTAAATAGCTTAAATATTCCAATGGTTTAGGGTAAGTCTTTGTAGCACAGTGGATACAACACTGGACTGCAATTTTGGCGACACCGGGTTTGAACCCGGTTTCTGACTCTATTTTTTTTTACATTTTGGTGTTGTTTTTTTTACAATTATTATATCAAAGAGTAAATCATCTTATTGAATAATTGTCCTGAGATTTGTTACAGAAATTAAAAAAAAAATTGATGCCAATCTGGTGTATAGCCCCTTTAATCAGAAACCTTACACTGCTTAAGAGTGCAAATGTACTGCTGTCAAGTTCAGGGCAAAATCTATGCCATAGATGTCCTTACCATATTTTTATTGAAATGAAATTTATGCCTAGGCCTAAAAAAAAAATTGTTTGGTTAGGGTTACATCCTTTTCAAAAATAGGTAGGGTAGATAGGCTTTTTATTTTTTTTTATTTTTTTTTTTTATTAGGCTTTATATAAGAATGTCATTTTCATCATTGGAGAATGGTGTTAAAGTTATCTTCTATATAAGCATTTAAGGTTTTAAACTTCATATTGAAAGACAAAAAAATAAAAAGCAAAACAAAAATTTTTTTTTTTTTTTTTTTTTTTTTTTACTTTTTTTTTTTTTAAACTGACTATAAAAACGGTAGGGTCGGCGCCTATTCCGTAGGTAGGGTCGGGTAACCCGAACCAAATGTATTTTTTTTTTAGGCCCTAGTGAGGTATGCCTCAAAATTTAGTGAGAACACCAGATGCTCCTCAAATCCTAAAATATAGCATTTCCTGAAAACAAGCCTAGAATTGCCAATATGTGCTTATATGTTGCCAATAATACATAATTTTACATGATTTTAATAAAGAATAAACGCAACAATCATGTCACCCAACACGCAGTCTCAGCTGAGTTTGCCCATTTAAAAATAGCAGGGAAAGGTTTCCCTGTTTAAAAATAAGGGTGTGTTTTTTCGAACACGTTGCAAGTCACATGATCATTTCACAAATTAACCTGACAATGAGAATTTTAGCCAATTTGCTGTCATTTTCAGCAGGGCTAATCTCTATCAAAAGTTTCCATCAATCAATTTCGTCACCGATGTTAATCTTTCAGAATCTAAGTTTACGTTGTTAGTAGCAGTTTTCCTCTTCCTTCCACCGTCTCTGTGGCCTAGTGGTTAAGCGTCCGCCTACGGAGCGGGAGGTCGTGGGTTCGATCCCTGGCCGCGTCATACCAAAAGACATTCAAAATTGGTACAAGTAGCTCCCTTGCCTGGCGCTTGGCATTTAAAGGGTAGTGCTTGGAAAAGTGGTGTACTCAGTACTGGTTTAACCCAGGAAACCTGTACCCCGTGTATCGGTGCTTTACACCGAGCACGTAAAAGAACCAAGGGGTCTCTTCGAAAAAGAGCTAGGGTATCGCACCCGGACTTCCTTGTATTCCACCACTGTCTCTTCAGCGTGCTGTCCCTTCAGCAAAAACAAAGGACCCCGTTGGAAATATGTGCTTGCACTTTCACGGGTTATCCTTGACCACAAGGTCTAAAGAAATACATACATACTGTCCATCTTTTTGGGAAGCCATGAAGTGTGTATATTTAGCCTGTGAAAGTCACATGATGAGTGTCAATGAATATACCAACACTATTTTTAAGCTTACTGGGTAGACATACCCAGTTGATTCAAATTGGAAAAATAGGCAAAAACTTTGAAACATTAATGTGATAATCAGTTAGTAAAATTCAATATGTTATACCCTTATCACAATTATACACTATGTATATTGAAGAAGGCATCAAAAGCTGATGACTGACCAATCAGCATTCAGTATCCACTACAGCGTAGCTTAATAAATACCCTAGTGTATTTATCGATAAAACAATCCATTAAACACGTGGTTTCAATATATCAATACACAATTTTCCGCAAGAATCGGATCCTTTTTGGTCTGTTATCAACAAATGTGGTATGTAAATTATACAAACAGGTTACGGGTTTCATGCATGATATCTCAGCCTTAGCAGGTGAGCTATAAACAAATCGCGCAGATGTAATGCTTTTGGTCTGAACAAATTGTAATTTTATCAAGTTTAGAGTCTTAGTTCAAGTCACAGAATCAGAAAAAAGACCCCCTGACAGCTCATGTATTTTAACAAGTTTGCTGAAAAAATGATTCTTCTGTAGTATGCAGGGTTCTTGAAAAACCCTTGGAATCCTTCAATTGTAAGAAAAAATCTCTTAGCTTGCATATTGTGACTTGCAATAAGGGCTTTTCACTGACACAGAAAACATGAGTACCAAGGGATGGCAGGGGATGAATATCCTCTGGAACTAAAAAATAGGGTGTGTGTATATACACTAAAAGAGTTTTTTTACAATCCATTTTCTTGCAAATAGAATACTAAAAAATACAGGAAATTTAGTTTAAAAGATATGCTAGTTAATTTAAATAAATGACAATATTTGAAATTCCTCCTTGTTGAGGGAAAATGCCCTGTTTTTCTTGGCAAAATCCTTGGAAGCCTTTAAGAAATATGGCCTGTTTCAGAAGTTGACATGTATTTTAGATGCAAAATGCCATGGGCTACTGTAATAATCCCCTAGTTTCTGAACAAAATATTCTGGGGAAGTCTTCAGAAATATGGCATGAATTATTAAATTTAACTCTGGACAAAAAAGGCTCCTGGTGTGTTGCCAGAACCCACAACTGCTGCAGAGCTAGCACAGCGCTCTTACCAACCAGGCACGTAGCTAGGGCTAATTTGGGATAACGCAGAATGATGCCTTGGTGGTAGGTGTGGTAGGGGCAGGGGCTATTTCAAATTCGTTTTTTTTTATATGACAAAAACATTGACCTGTCAAAATTTGATTACGCAACTGCGTATTTGCGTACAGTCAGCTA
The DNA here is from genome assembly GCF_026914265.1 of Mya arenaria. NCBI lineage: Eukaryota > Metazoa > Mollusca > Bivalvia > Myida > Myidae > Mya > Mya arenaria. The sequence goes on from NC_069135.1 coordinate 51,500,646, forward strand.
CAGCGAGTATGCGCCTGCTGACTTCGTTCTGGCTTCCATAACATCAATGTAGAATTTTTTTGATATTTTCAAAATGTAATATGTCACTTGTTCGCTGAAGTGGTTTAGCTAGTTCCCACATTATCCGAATTTTTTTTGCTATCCGAAATATAATTTGAACGTTAATAAATCTACAGACACATGTAAATAAATGGGTTAGTACCAGCTATGAGACTATTATGAACAGTAGATAGAATACATGCATACCTTTGGCGTTTAAAACGCAAGCTGAATAACTTAGAATTCAATAATACACCACATTTTATTACAATTTCTCCATCACCAATGTAAACTTTATTCGGATGATCTTTATTTTTATCCAAAAAGGTAGGTCAAACATCACCCTGTTGAAATATGCACGCAAAAATAAGCTTATCTTCCCGCGCTATTTCAACATGATCATGCACGTGATATAAGCATTGTTAATATTTTTCATGATTTTAAGCACTGCAACAGCCAATGAAAAATGGTGCAAACATTTCCCAATATCACTCACGGTTCTAGGTGTGTGTGAGTGGATCGGGGCGCACCCGGCGTGCGCACCCCCTTAAATGTGTTCAATACAATAGAAAAAAGTTATAACATACGCACAAAGCACCATTTTGGACTATAAATTGTCAAAATTTTCTTTTGGTAAGTATCAACCCCCCCCCCCCCCGCCATCCTTTTAAACCAAATGAATTTCGATTCTGAGGGAGGGGTTCAAGTCAACAGGTTAACTTATAAGTTACATCCCCTCCAATGTCAAATTCTTGGACCGCCCTTGACTATTACTACTAATATGTTCCAATTGAATTTTAGTGCAAAAACTACGATACATGTTTGTTCATTTAATATAAGTGCAGTGGCGGTTCTAGCGAGGTGGTCTAGCGGGGGAGGGGAGAGCACAAACCAGCAAATAAAAGTTTATTTCAACCTTAAATTGAAACCTTAAGAAATTAAACGGTGATTTACTATATTTGATAGTCTTTTAGGGGTACTATAAAATTACCAGTTCAAAACCGCTACTGTCAACATAAATCCATTATAATAATTGATGAATCCCAGCAAAAATAATTATCAACAGGAAATAACAAAAAGCATACATTTCCATACTACGCATTTTGGCTCCCTACAATAGACTTCAACTGAAGTAGTACAATTATTAATCACTACCCCCCCCCCCCCCTCACTAAAAACATTACACCAGAATGCACCGGTTTAGACTAGAGCTCAGGACTTGCGTCTCTACTCCACTCAACGTAGACCTGTTTGTAGCCTTTTATTTCGTGAATGGGTGATGGGGCTCAAGTCGTAATGAAATTGCGTGCCGATAATGTCTGGACCCTCCCTTCTTAGTATATAATTAATAGTTGTAGCAGTTGAAGTAGTAAATATGTTGTGCTGAAAATTATGCTTGAACAATCACGTAGCATTAATATTACACAATTACATGTGGTAATGTTGTCCCGCGTACACAGAAATTACGCGTATCAGTAATATTCAGCGCAAAAAAATAAACCGGATGTACGCGGTGTTCTCGATTCATAAATTAGTTCCAATTAAGGAATATGTCGTCATCGGAGAGGCGGTGTTTCGCCTTTGATCCTGATTTTGATTGGTCAATGCGGTTTGTTTATCTGTCAATTTTGTCTATCTCGACCGACTGAACAAAATGGCCAGAGGAAGTACATTGCTGATGGAGTGAATGTTTCATTTTGTGTAATATTTAGACATTATGTGTGTTTATCATTAGAATATGAAGGTATAAAATCAGAGCTCATGTGTGAAACAATGTATTTCTAGTGTCGGACTATTTGGAAACTGCTGTTTGTGCTTATAAATGTGTAAAAACAGTCGTCTGTACATGAGAAATTATTAGGTCATTTTTGTATTTTTATAATTTTTCATTGATTAAATCACGTTTAATGATGAGAACTCCCAGATAATTAAACGCCACATTGAGATTTTACTTCGCCAAATGCCTTGCCCATTTGTCAACAGAAATATGTCGTGTGACACCATCATTTCAGCTGAGGATTTTGTGAATGAATTAAAAGAACATAGGAGTGTATTTGTACTTGATTGTAGAGCGACAAATGATTACAGTCGGTCTCATGTCAAAGCAGCTATTTCAATATTTTTACCGAGTCTCATGCTTCGACGTTTAAAAGCTGGAAAACTGAACATCGCTTGTATCATTCAGAATAACGAGGCGAAAGATCGTTTCACGCGTCTGTGGAAAACGCACCCCATTGTCCTATATGATGATAAATCAGACCCCGGTACAGCGTCGCCAACGAGTGTCATTGGACTATTGTTCAAGAAATTAAGACAAGATGGCGCAAATGCCATGTTCCTGCAAGGTATAACATATTTTTATTCTTAAGTTATTACTAAATCTACTGTTAAGGCTACAAAGTCATCGACCATCTTTCGTACCTTTTTTAGTTGTGAAGAATAAGAAATTAAATCTTATGGAGGTTGGATTGTTCAGAACATTGTTAAAGTTAACAACTTACGTCATAGTTGTTAACTTTTAAATCTTTATTGTTTTGTAAGTTGATTGTATCCAGTTTTTATTGACAACTGTTTCAGCTGTTTTTATTTTATTTGAATATATGAGAACATAACATTTAAACCAAATCTAACCTTTTAACGTTTAAAACTTAACAACGATCTTGTTAATCATGTTGTTAACTTTAACAAAGCTCTGAACACTCGGCCCATGAAGTCATAGTTCTTAGTTGTAATTAATTTTACTCTGCTTATTATATAAAACATGTTTAATTATGCATGGCCCTAAGTGTACACTTTGAGAGAGTCAAAGATAAAAGTCCTAATATATAATAATCTCAAAACATGAAAAAAAGTCATTTATGACCTTTATACAGATACTGTCTTATATTTACTAATAACTTTCGCACTATTTTATACCAAGATTTCGATAGTATTTTAGGAGTATTCAGTTTACATGAGGGAAGAGTGTGTCTCCACGCATGAGTATCCAAAGATTGATAAAAAAAGTCAAACATGTATCGAGGATGATTGATAATCATGAGACCAAATTTTGGCAAAAACGATAAGGAAGATTGAGAGTTAACTTGAATTCAACAATTGAATTGTTACATGTTAGTAAGCAAGTGTATTCCACTTGTGGGTTCAGGTAGGGGATGGCGGAGGGGAGAGGGGACACTGGCACTCCCCTGGAATTGTACATTGAATTTTTTTTTGTCAATATTGTAGAAAAATAAGCTTAAATTCCAAAATAATGGACCATTTTTAAATACTATTTACACAATTTTTCTTTTCCCCAAATCCTCCATTCCACTTTGGAGCTTGTATTTTGGGTTGTTTGGGGAGGGATCACACATCCTTAAAGTTTCACACCAAAATCATGGGTTCGCCCGCGATATGTTTATTTTATTTTTTTATACCAATTACCAGCACACTTTGAATATATTGCCCTGGTTCCGCTATTTAGATACATGTAATACACTGACTAGAAAAGTTTTCTTCCCTGAATATACTCATAAATCATCCACAATTTCATTTGTGTATTTCTAACAGGATATATATATTGTGGTGTTAAATAGAGATACTGTACAACAGAATGTCTTTAAGGCATATCGTTACATGTTTAATGTCATGTATTTTTGATAATGAACTGTCAGCTCTAGGTGGTTTGGAAGAGGAGTCATCATTTTTTAGGCTGCCCTGGACCTCACAGGTTTCGTTCATAGATACATGTACATATATAGGGAGAGGGAGATAGATAGATTCAGCTCCTGCTCACCTAGTACTGAAATGGGGGCTAAAATTACAAGTAGGTTTTGGTAATACTTAAATGGCATCAGACAGGAAAAATGCATTAGCGTTAGTGTGTCTGTGTGTGGTTGGGGGGAGGGGGGGTTCTGTCCATCTGTGAGCAGGACTTGAACAATAATTTCAATTGTTAATAATCTTGAACAACAATAAGTATGTGTGTTTGGGGGGAGGGGGGGTCTGTCCATCTGTACTTACATGTATACAATGATTTAAACTGTTAACAATCTTGACTAACAATTAAACAATTGCCTATTTATATAAATGCCAAGATAAACATTTATTCCCTCTGTCTATGTATTTAATTTTCTTTTTAAACATACTGCTTTAATCATGTTCCGTCTGCTTGGTTATTGACTCCGGTATCTTAATCAAGAATAATCTATGAATCCAATCAGTTATCATTAAAAGTTCATCGGTCTGATAAACTCGGGGCCAAAAAAAAGAGGTTTGGTTAGGGTTACATCCCTTTCAAAAACAGATCTAAAGGGTGGGTAGGCTTTTTTTATTAGGCTTTATTTAAGAATGTTATTGTCATCATTGGAGAATGGTGTTTTACTAAAGATATCTTTTGTATAAAGCTTTAAAGGTTTTAAACTACATTTTAAAACACAAAGGGTCACTTTAATTATTATTTATTTATTTTTATTCTCAATACCAACTGACTATAAAAATAGTAGGATCGGCGCCTATTTTGAAGGCATGGTCTGGTTACCCAAAGCAAATGTATTTATTTAGGCCTTGTGGTTTATGATTATTGATAATGATCATAAACATTTTTTAAAATATTTAAATTCAGTTCAATTCTAGGTATGATGTAATAATTTTTTATATTGAAAGGCTTAAAGCTTCCCATTCATGTTTTAGTATTCAAATGCATTTGAGTATTTATAGATCTCAAGCAGATAATGTTTACTAAAAATGTTTTGAGATCTCTAAGCCAAGTAGGCCAGACCCTAGCTTTATCATTCCCTAGTGCTTAAGAACTGCTTGGTGAATTTAAAGAGAAGGTCTCAATGTTCATCAATTTTCTGAAATGAAGTTTGAAAATTTCAAAAATAATGTCATTTTTGAAAGAAATTCATGGATTGTTATTGGACTGTCTCATAGATATGCACGAACATGCATGATCTGTTAAATAAACATTAAATTACTTTTGAAAAATTGAATTTGTTTGTTGTCTTACGGAATAATGTCGATATTGACTCAAATAGAATTTATACCAATATTCATTCAAGACTAATGCGCACTGTTTGTGTGAAAAAAAAGTTTTAAATTTTGCGCGAGCACGTGCAGTGTGATAGGATTAATAATTATTTGATTCTGTCAGTGGTGCGTGCGTAGCGGACTAGCCTTTTATTTTCCACCGAAAAATACAAAAAGATGATCGGCAGTGTTCGCTTCTCAGCCCTTCTGTTATATTATAGAATCATATTTAATTTATTTGTACATGTAAATACTAAATATAGCATTTCTCAAAACATCTTACTTGAGGATGATTTAACTGAATCTGGACTATTGTTAAGGTACATTCATGTTTATTTCCTGCTGAACTAAAGACATAGAAAGTACATTGGGCCAACTGTTTGTTAAAGTTAACAACATGATTTTTAACATCATAGTTTACTTTTAAACGTGAAATACTTGTTAATGTACCAATATATTTAAAAATAAACAAGCACACCTGTTAAAGTTTTCTCATATCTTCTCATATCTTGTTAGATTTAGTCAGCAGATCACAAGTCTAGCCATTAAACTTCTAGAGTAGTAAAGATTTAAAAGTTAACAACATGACGTTCACAACAATGTTAACTTTAACGAGGTTATGGACAATCTGCCCATTGTCATAAATAAATACGTACTGTTCCAGATAACATAAGATGGTAATAGGACACAGGATTATTTTTAATATATCATTAGCTTATAAATAAATTTTGTTCCATTTTTTAGTACATTTGAATGACACAGCCATCAAGAATTGTGGGAAGGCCAGTGTTTGTTAGTTGAGGTCATCGTTGATGTGAAGCTGTCTTATTATCACAATAGTAATTGCCTTATAATCTTATTTAATAAAAAAACAAACAAGATCAACTTTGAATGGGGGAGGTGGGATTCCGGGATTATTTATTTTTTAAAGTTGCTGTTAAAGTCTCATTATTAATGTTTAAATTTCAACGCTGGTTTTTTACCAGTTCCTCTGCTCTCATTGGTTGAATTTTGTCGAAAAAATATAATGACTAAATATTGATAAAATATAAACATTAGAATCAAGAACTTTAAATAGAACTTTTTTAATGAAATCAGACGTGAAATTAATTGTCCCTTTAAATATTTACGATCAACTGTTCGACTTTACATCCAAATCTAAATATACTTTTGAGATCATAACTTTTATCTCAGAAATCAATAATTTACTAGGATTGCCAGCTAGACCACTTAATGGAGCAGGTCATGAAATATTATTGTGTTGTGAAATACTCATATTGTATTCGTATTTGGCAGACAGCCAAGTCAATATACACTTTAGTGAATGAAAAGTGGTTCAGGCAAGGTTACTTGATATTGCTTTAGATGTATGTGAATGAAACCTTTCCCCTTTAGCTACTAAGGTAAAATAGTAAGTTTAATGAACAATTATCAATGTTTCTGGTGTCCGGACTTACCTTATTTTTTGGCAACCAACACCCTAACTTTTTTACTGTCTGTAGACAAATATTTTCTTATTGTTATTTTTTCACCTTCTGGGATGCATTTTTGGTATTTTCTTTGCACAGGAAAGACAAGAATGTACCGGTTGGGGGGGGGGGGGGGATTAGGTGTGAAAAAGATGAGACAAAACTTCACTAAAAAAAACTATGTATATCCAGACCTTCTTAACCAGGTATATTTTTTGGCCATGTAAAAGAGAAACAAACAATTATTTTTTATGCCTAAGCTTAAAACTTATGTACATTTTTATTGTACATGAATCTTTGGTAATACATTGAAATATATACATATATGGTATGAAATTTAATCATCACTAATAGAAAAATGTGTCAATATAACTTGCAATCTAAGTAGACAGGAGTTTAATATTAGAATATAAATCGCATGTATATTATGACTGAGGGGTCTAAAAATAGCTTCATGGCATCAGTAATATTTTCCCAGAGTCACAAAAACACTCATAAAAAAGTACTAATGCATGTCAGTATGTTTATTTATATCTTTCTCATCATATTTTTCTGTTTTATTTTTCTAATTAACAAGAATTGTAGGTTTTCTTGGTATGAATTTTATGAACAGAATAAAATGGGTGTAATAATTATCAAAGAATTGTTATAGAGATTATTTATTATATATGTATACATTTTACATATATTTTTTTGTACAAAGATATAAAGTACTTATATTTAATAAAAGTATATATATCTCAAAACTGAGTTTTATCAGATAAACTGTTAAAAGTTTGTATGCAACATGAGATTGAGATATTTATATATATATGTATATATATATATATGTATATATATATATATATATATATATATATATATATATATATATATATATATATATATATATATATATATATACACATGTATGTAACTTGTTGGCCTTGTCCTAGTTTTTGTCATGTTAATGTACTATGATAAAGCATCCCAGGCCAACCAATAACTACTTACAAAATTACATGCACATTTTCTTCAGAACTAGAGAAGAAAATCGATACACTGGCCTTGTCATTATATCTCTTATAATGATCATCTTAATGGTAGTTCTCGTTCATTAGGCCTAAAAAATGGTTTGTTTCTGGTCCCCCGACTGACCCTATCTTTTTACCACCGCCTCAATTTTTTTTATTTCCCCTACCCTTCCTCAAAAAACAACAACATTGTATTTGAGATTTTTTTTCCGAAAATATGGCTACTTTGCTATTTTCACAACGTAATTTATTTCAGCATCTAATAGTGTATTTTTAGTTCTTTTTTCACAATGAAAAAAGCTCTTGGACAGTAATTTAACATGCCTTATTAAATAAAAAATTAAAAAATGCCCTACCTTTTATCTTTTTCGGCATGTAACCAGAAACAAACCCTTTTTTTAAGGCCCTATAAAAGTTAGGACATTGGCTACAGAGGGTTCATTTAAAGTTTGTGAATGAAAATGGCCAATGTTGGGGATATTGATTGCTGGCTGAACTTTCGTGACATTTGTCCCAATTTTTGTCACTGAATGAATTATTTAGCCATTGATGCAGAACTCATTGATCAGTTTTTCCACTGTTTTTATTATAGATATTTTTATGAATGAATGGTATGACTGTTTATTATTTCTGGTCAGACGATTTATCATAGCAAATCAATCTATGACTGCATATTTTTTTTTATTCATAGTGTGGGAGTTCCATGAAAATAATTTGGGATTGGGTCACCACACAATTGACCGCCTGCCAGACTATCGCTTAAATTTATTATCAGTTATTAAGTGCATATAGTTACGATTAATTCAAGGTCAGGCTTGTCCCGATTTATAATTATAAAGACAGGTATGTCTTTTAAAGCCAACAAATATATCAAATGAGACATCCGGTTTTGTAGTTCTAAAATAAATCCCTGATTTTTTTGTAATTTTTAACAAATTTGCACTGAATAGAAATTTTCCTCTTAGTTAATAATTTCCACCATATTAGGCCGCATTGTAAGAGATCTGTCTCATTAAAAGTCTGTGACGCTGTAATACGTGCAGTTCCCTTATAAGACCATGTTTACTTTGCCGAGAAATAATAGACATTAAACTCATTCAGGACTGGTTTACGAGCGCTTAGTGTTAATTACAGGGCCTCTGTTACAGCAGCCAGCATATAAAACATCAGCAATATCGATTTAATCCGAGATAAGATTACGACCATTCAACTTAGGAGACACAACGCTAATGAGGATAAGAAGAATGTGACAATAAAGAGTTTACGAAATACTATTTGTGCTTGTACGTGTTACACTACTAGTACAAGTTTGCCTCTAGTTTCTCGTCATTTTGTGAACATGCTACATGTTGTAATGATAGGCTCACAGACTCGATGCTTAAATTCCTTGTCATTTTGTAGACGTCATAAACATTCTACATGTTGTAACCATAGGCTCACAGACTCTCCAATACAATGCTCAATTTTCTCGTATTTTTGTAGATGTCATTTACATAACACATGTACTGGTAGGAGCAGAGAATCTCCCATAAAACCCTTTCCTTGTCATTTTCATAGGTAAGGTTAGGTAACCCGAACCAAGTGTATTTTTTCTTTAGGTTGTAGCGTACTAGTAGATCCAGACATGATTATTGTTGGTTTCTTTTTTAGCCTTTTTGTGAATGAGGCCACCCCAGAAATATGAAAACAACAAAAAATGCCCAAAATTGTAAATTTACCAGTTTATCTCGAACAGCGCAACAAAATAAATTCTCTTTAAGCTCAATATTTAAAGGCTGAATCTAAGCATACCATGCTGTACCGGTTGACTTGTTAAGCTTTGATATTTTTTTTAGGATTGTAAAGATTGTGAGTAAAAAAAATCATGGAGATTACAAATTTAATGATGATATAGGGTTCAAAAAGAAGTCCACACGTACACATTGTGATAGTATATTCTCTATTTGTAGGCTGTAGTAGGGGTTCATTTAATTTCAAAAATGTACTTATACTGTTTAGTGGTCAACATTATATTTTGTCCAATGAGAATGCATTTTTTTCTCAAGTTTGATGTAAATCAGGTGATGCAATAAATATAAACAGTGATATTGTCCCATTTAGTAGGTAGTTTACATAATAAAATGTAGATCACTAAAAAAGCTTAAGATTGTTAGTATTATCTTACTCAAAATAAATGGTAATGTAACTTTGTCATATCATATATATATATATATGCTGGTAAATTCCCCACCAAATGCCACCGAACCCCAGGGTCCCTAGGTAAGGCCCATTCCCGGCTATTTTTGGCGCGAGGACAAAACCACCGCATTCACCCGGCACAGCGGGGCCATCTGGAATGTAAAAACACGGCCCATTTCCCCGGCTATCCCCCCTGACCTGGGGGAGGGGGGATGGTGTGGTTACAATTGACTGGTGCATAAGTGTATACTGTTTCAATCTTAAAAAAATAACTTTCAACCACAAATAATACCGAAACAAAAGTAGTGTCCTATTATAAGATTGTTCAATAATTCAGGGATGCATTTAAATATATATTTTCCATATAAAGGAAGTAATTGAACTTGAAAATTAGCGGTAAGCTGATTTTGCAAGCACTTATGTAAATTAAGACTAGTAAAAAAAATACAAAATATAAATGATATTTTGCAACTGCTAAAATGTTGAATATTTTTCACTCTTCCTGATCAAAGTTTAACTAGAGGTTGAAACGAACACGTACTCTTTGAAGCGTAAAAACAATCTATTTGCTAATGTATTTAATGTTTGCTTTTGCTTTGACTTCCTGATTTGTACATGCATTTCCAAATGTTACAATGTACTTCTTTATGACCTTTGTTGCTACATGTACATTTATCAGTACATGTACAGTACTCTAATGTAACAGTAAGTGAAGGTCATGGACACATACATTTAAAACATGTTTCACGTTTGAGATTATAGACACGGGCTGCGCTATGTTTAACATGGGATTTAGGGCACGTTTAATGATAAAAACAGAATCAATAAAGCATGATATTGAATGTTATTACTCTGGTTTATTTGATAAAACATTACGAATTAGTTGACCCAGATATAAATCACAGAGAAGCTGTTTAAAGGCCTTCATTCAAAATGTTTAAGAGCTTTTAGGTTGAAGTGTGCTGTGTATCTGCAAATGTTTTATTCTAAAACGTCTGTTTGGCGAAATGTTTATATTGCCAATATAATGAACGGCCATGAATCACTGTAGTAAAAAAAACACTTTCTAATTAAAATGTTTCACGCCAGGGAACTTAAAACTTTAATTAAAAGAGCAGTATAAAACGTGTCATATAAAGCATCCTGGCGTTATACATTTGCTTTAACCTTGAGAATTTGCCTTTCTAGGTTGTTTCATGCTAAACTTAAAGCTGCACTCTCACAGATTGTTTTGACATCTTTATATTTTTTGTCTTTGAATGAGCCAATTTCTGCGTAAATGTCTGGAAATCAGTGATATAAGACTGCTGACAAAAGATCAGACCGTAAATTATCATATTTAAGGTTCCGGGGTATACAGGGGATAGGGGACGAAATGTTTTACCTTCCAGGTGGCCCCGCAGTGCCGGGTGATTACCGTGGTTTTATCTTCGTGCCAAAAATAGTGTGAAATGGGCTTTACCTATGGTCTCTGGGGTGCGGGGGCTTTTCGCGGGGATTTAACCAGCAGTTCGATTGACTGGTGCATAACGCTTTAAGATAAAATAAAATTTTCATCAGTTTTAACAAACATTTGAAATTCGTTCTATTGTGAAATATCTTATATGACTGAATTGAAGGCATTGATACCCAAATTATCCGATTCTGAGACAACTTTTTTCAAAAGTGTCAGAACTTACAATTTGTGAAAGAGAAGCTTTAAATAAACAATCTGAAGTAACTGTTAAGTTATCAACTTGAGTTTTGAAGTTCTTAAGTTTCAAAATGCATGTATCTTGTAGCCAGTTTTTTTCAGGATGTATTTACAAGTAATGCTATAACTGCAAGCATTTTAAATTTAATGTATTCAAAACAAATAATGAGTGGGTCTTAACCTGAACATCAATAAATCAAAAATCATTACATTCTCGCCCATGATAAAGTTTAAAACTTAAAACAGTCTGGTCCATGATAACAGAGTTTAAAACTTAGCATGATTCAAAAAAAAAATTGAAAAAAAATATGTTCTATTTTTGCCACTCATAAAAATTATCAACTTCCGTCAAATCATTGTTTACAGAATAAAGGTGGATTCAAAGATTTACCCTAGCTATACTCCTGGTAGTTAACAGGTGCTTTAGAACGATAAGATCATGAACTGTTTGCTAAAAATAAACGCCAACGCAGGATTCTCTGACGTCAGTAGGAAACATTTTCGCTGTGCCAAGGAGAAACCTGGTGATTGTAAATTACACTTGGCGGCGGGAAAGTGGGCCTTAGTTTAAGTAGGATGTTCTGAAAAAAAACAGCTTATTAAGATGATGATAAAATGTATGAGTTGAATATTGACGTGGGTTTTGATGAACGTTGATAGTCGGGGGAGTTCTTATATGTAACATATTTGAAGGGTTTAATCATTGATAACAATTTGAATAAAGTAAATTTCCTGTGCGTAAAATGTCTTATTGATATCATGATATTTAAAAGATTCTTTGCTGGTTACTGAAATGTGTAAATAAATGCTATTATCAGAGAAGATTCACATGTACACAAGTATAAGTTGAATACACTCCGCTTTTATACCATTCTTGCTTTTTGTGTAAAGACTTTTAAAAAAACCTTATAATAGAAAACAAAAATCGGTAACCAGTGGAACAAATTTATTCAAAAAGTCATGGGCCCCATTTCAATAAGATATTTTAGTCTGAAACATTTCCCTACTTTATAGTGCTTATGTTTAATTGTAAAGTTAAGGACAGAATCTTTGCGATAATATTACGATATATTTATTAAAACCCGGCTTATGCCGAAAACGGAGTTTTACCAAGAAAAATAGGATCTTAAGCCTTTATAATGATCATTATTGAATTGTGGCCATGCTTTTTTTTAATGGTGCTAATGGCCATTATTTTTAAAAATATCCTGTTTAAGTCCCTAAAAAACAGATTTCTGTAAATGAAAATAATTTGGAAAAAATCTTCTTGCACTGTAAATTGGAACTAGGAACGTCGGTTTCAAGGGTCTTGGATAGCTTGACAAAGCACTTGACTTGGCTCAAAAGAATTGGAAATATCTCTTGGAGGAAAAAGATGGGAAGCTTTAATCAATAGTTCATTGACTAGTGAGGGGAAGGATCCGGAAAAAAACAACATCATATTTATCAATGAAACAGACGGGGAAGACACCTTTTTTTTATCATCAATAGACTGGAACTGTGTGGTAGATAAAAGAGTGATGATGTTATTGCGCTAAATATAGAAAGTAATGATGTCACACAAACCATTTTAAGACTTTTAATTAAAGTGTTGTATCGATATTTTGTAATGTTATTAAACATTTATAGTGCTTCTGTGTTTTTTTTAATCTTTGACGTTAATCCTTGACGTTGATGTCATGCAAAAACTAACTTTAACCCCATTCAAAAATATTCAAATGAAACTTGGTACACATGTTGTCAGAGACTATTCGCACACGCACACGCACACACGCACACACACACACACACACACATGTACAGCAAGGCACATTACTCTGGATTTATTAAATGTTGCCTTATGCTCCCTTTCCTTACTGAAAAACACTGCATGAGTATTGGCGTTCGCTCGGCGGTGCTCTTATTTACACTTTATGTAGTTTACAATTCACACCCAGTGGGCAAAATTACCTCAACCTTCAGTGCAACCCCAGTTTATTTTAATATATTTCAGGCTTGTTCAAAACACTTAAACTTAAAAAAAGCAAAATAGTAATGTATGAATTTGGGTTTCTTTGTCTTTAAGTCTTTATCACTGTATTTATGCGGAAATAAAAATGCATACAATATTTAGATATTTTTTATAAATGGTGAATATGATTTACACTTTTCATTTTGTGTTTTGGAATGAGATCCTTCTGTAATGTATTCTAGCAAGATCCTTCGACAATGTATTCTAGCAAGATCCTTCTGTAATGTATTCTAGCAAGATCCTTCGACAATGTATTCTAGCAAGATCCTTCGACAATGTATTCTAGCAAGATCCTTTGACAATGTATTCTAGCAAGATCCTTCTGCTTTGTATTATGGCAAGATCCTTCTATAATGTATTCTTGCAAGATCCTTCTGTAATGTATTCTGGTGAGATCCTTTGACAATGTATTCTGGCAAGATCCTTCTGTAATGTATTCTGGTGAGATCCTTCGACAATGTATTCTGGCAAGATCCTTCTATAATGTATTCTGGTGAGATCCTTCGACAATGTATTCTGGCAAGATCCTTCTGTAATGTATTCTAGCAAGATCCTTCTGCTTTGTATTATGGCAAGATCCTTCTATAATTTATTCTTGCAAGATCCTTCTGTAATGTATTCTAGCAAGATCCTTCTGCTTTGTATTATGGCAAGATCCTTCTATAATGTATTCTGATGAGATCCTTCGGCAATGTATTCTGGCAAGATCCTTAAGTAATGTATTCTAGCAAGATCCTTCTGTAATGTATTATAGCAAGATCCTTCTGCTTTGTATTTTGGCAATGTATTCTGGCAAGATCCTTCTGCAGTGTATCATGGCAATGTCTATCTGCTACATATTATGGCAAGATCCTTCTGTAATGTATTCTGGCAAGATCCTTATTCCTTATGCAATGTATTATGGCAATGTCTTTCAGCAATACATTATGGCAAGATCCATCTGCTATGTTTTCTGACAAGGTCTTTCTGCTATGTATTCTGGTAAGGTTTTTTATCAATGTGATTTGGCAAGATCTGTCTGCATTCTGGCAAGAACCTTGTGCAGTAAATGTATTCTGGCAAGATCCTTCAGCAATGTTATAATTTGGCAATATCCTTTGGCAATGCATTCTTCCAAGATCCTTCTGCAATGTATTCTGGCTAGATCCTTCTGCAATGTATTCTGGCAAGATCCTTCTACAATTTGTTCATGATGAGATCCTGAATTGTGCAATGTAGGTAATATTCCAGCAGGTTCTTTAACTATATATTCTGGCAGTCAGTCAATACACTAAAACATATCAGCTTTGAATGATTATGTGCTGTTAATCTGTTCTTTGAATGAATGTTATGGTACACAGCTGGTATATTTCCTGCTTTAGAGATTTTTTTGGGAGGAAGTATGCCAAAATGTTTTCATCCAGGTAATGAAGGCATTTCCCCCCAAAAAAATATGTGTGAAAAAATGCATGTTCAATCTTTGAGATAATGATTTTAATGTGTCAAGTTATTTTTATAATTTTGGAGTTAAAATTTTACATATGCCATATTCCTCCGTATATTTGCCCTATGTACTCCATTCCCATGGCCAACACAAGCGAACGCCCACTAAATACACACAATAAATTGCTTGAGGATAGGATTATATAGTTGTTCAAGGGTGGTTTTCAATATTCAACTTAAGTAAATCTTATGGTCATACATCATTGACATCATCTACTCTATTGGTCAGTTATTAATCACAAGTAATCAGATTAGCTACATCGTTCTTAAATCCAATTCAGACCAATATTGAATACCTGCCCTGGGGTTCAACTCCTTCATTATTTTGATGGTTCAAGCCTCACCAGGGCAACTTTCTCATGGCCTCTCAAAAACAAGTGAGAGTGGTCTAGTGGTACAGGTGTCTGCCTCCTTTTGAGATGTTCAGTTTCACACTCCAACAGGGTTAGAGTGGTTTTGTGGTATAGTTGACAATATCTGTGGTCTAATGTGAAAGGTGCTGCCCTCTCATCAAGAGGTTGTGGGTTTGAGCGCTACCAGGGTGATAGTGGTCTAGTGGTATAGGTGTCTGCCTCTCACCTAAGAGGTTGTGTTGTTTAGCTCACACCCAAGAGCTCATTGGTTTAATTCCAACCAGGGGTGTGTTCTCATGGCTGGCCTCGCAAATGGCAACCAGTAATTAAAAATGGACAACTGTTTTCACCACAATCTAGCTAAAATAAATTAGTTAGTTAAGAGAATCCAACCGGAGTGATAAAACCTTCTTGCTGTCTAACAATAAAGATGGTATGGGTGAATTGGTACATGTATGAACTACTCAGTTTAAACGTCATTCAACTGCTACTGCAGGCTGAAAAATTTGTTGCATAATTATTATTATGAAATTTTTATTAGGTTTTATATAAGAATATAATTTTCATCATTGGAGAATGGTGTTAAAGCTATCTTCTGTACAAGCATTTAAGGTTTAAACTTAATATTAAAAAGCAATTAAAAAAAAAACGAAATATTTTTTTTTTTTTTTTTTTTTTTTTTTTTTTTAGTTTTTCATTTTTTTTTCAAACTGACTATAAAAACGGTAGGGTCGGCGCCTATTCCGTAGGTAGGGTCGGGTAACCCGAACCAAATGTATTTTTTTTTTAGGCCCAACCCATCCCAGAAAGCTGTCTAAGCACTCTTTAGTATGGTAGAAAAAAATCAATAAATTTCATCAGTATACTGGGGATGTGCTTGACTTAACCCCCATCCCCAGTCGCCACATTTGGAGTCTGAATTTCTTGTTCCTCAGGTGAAAGGAGTTCACGTCCTAAAAGTTATTTTGCCAAGTGTGCTCCTTCTGTTGTCAAATCTGATACCCTCCGGATATTTGGTAGAGATGTGACATTTAAAGGCCATTGTTTAGATTCTCTTCCGACAATAGACTGGAAACCAGATGATACAATTGCAAGAAAAAAAGAAAATTGTCAAAAACTCACATATAATTGATTTTAATGCCGAAGGGAGAGCATATAGTTGCCGCTTTGTCGTTTGTGTCCAATGCAATGAATCTAACTTACTGATGTATCACATCGTTTACAACACATGCATCTTTCACATTTTTAGCTCATTTTCTAATTCAAAATATACTGGGGTTGTCTACCACATAAATCCCAGTAAGTTTAAAAATAGCGTCTGTATTCATCTGTATTTATCTGCATTCATAAACAGATATGATTTAAACTGGGAAACCATATTATGTGATATTTTTACATGGGGAAACTCCGATAAAACAGCAACATTATTGTTGCGTTTATTCTTTTTATCATGTAAAATGAAATATTATCAGCCTCCTACTTATTAGCTCGCATTGACAAAGGCTCGTTTTGAGGAAATACGGTATTTGCCGTTTTTTTACCATCTGGTGTCTAGTCCCTTTAAAGGCAAATGTCAAGATTGTCAGCCGCCAAGAAATGTCTTAAAGCCATGTTCTGACCAAGATATATAATCTAAGATGTTACATTATATAAGCCAATTATCCGGCAGACTAGAATAATATTGGGTCTCTGACCTTTAATATACTTTTTGAAAAGTACAATTGGGGTTCCTGAGGTGCAGTGCAATAATTCACAGTTATCGTTACTTTAGCACTCTTTGACAGACGTTTAGTAATGGTTAAATATTGTTAATATGTACTTACAAATAGTTTGCCGCGACTTCGTTGCATGACCATTTATTTTGTGGAAGTAACAGGTACACACTAACAATCTTTTACTTTTTTAGTGGTCTACATAATATTAAGTAAATTGAATGCCAACTTTGCCAGCCATCTACCAATTCACCTGATTCAAAATAATAATGGCTGACTGCTGATTTACTGAAGTAAATGTATTTTATTAATAATTGCTTTACATAAAAATTTTTTATAGTTTAACAAGAAAGAAGCTTTTCTGTCTTCTACAAATGAGGAAATAATTAAAATATTAGTTTCTTCCTTTTAAAAGACCTGAATTGGCTGAAATACCAATTGTTGTGAGTTGAAATATCTTTTTTAATTATAAATCTTGACAGAAAATTGCATACATGATTTCTGAGTGTGATGAAAAACAAAAATTCAAAAAAACTGAATTCAATAATCCCCAAATCTTTACATCTCACAATTCATTATACAATGTTGATTGAACCATTACAGGTAAAAAGACTTCCATAAAAAAAGTTAATAATAATGAAAAAAGAAAATCTTTTGATTGTTTTTTTTTCATCTTCAGATTGGGAAAAATATCATATATTTTACTAGGGGAATGGGTTTGATAGTCCGACCCGTGGGAACTATAGAAAAAAGCATGCATTTTTACCATGATAAATGCCACAAGGGCGCTATAAATATTTTTTAATGAAGTTCAAATCTTAAGGGCATTTAATAATTATCATTAATGCCTAAAAATCTTCCAGTAAATCAGGTAAATCAGAAGTTTAAAAGAATCTATATTCTTTGAAAGAAATTAAAGTAGATCGCAAGCATTTGATGTTTTTTAGAAAAAAAAGATAAAACTCATTTGAACTTGTTGCAAACTTAATACTT
This sequence comes from Mya arenaria, assembly GCF_026914265.1. Classification (NCBI taxonomy): domain Eukaryota; kingdom Metazoa; phylum Mollusca; class Bivalvia; order Myida; family Myidae; genus Mya; species Mya arenaria. The sequence continues at coordinate 51,518,599 of NC_069135.1, forward strand.
AAAAAATCCTGAAAAAAACAGAATTGTGAAAAAATAAAAATATATTTCCGTAAAAAGTGTTACCTTTTGCACTTAAACTATTATTGAATTGTTAGTGGTAACCAAGCCGGACAAGTGGGTCTAGCTCCCCCATGGGATGTTGTTACCACCTTTCCCCAGAGTGTGACCCATTTCCCACAGAGTGTTACCTCTTTCTGCAGGGTGTTAGCTCCTTCCCCAAGGGTATAAGCCCTTTCCCTTAGTGTGTTACCCGTTTCTCAAAGGGTGTTACCCGTTTCTCCCAGGCAGGGTGTTACTCGTTTCCCCCAGGCAGGATGTTACCCGTTTCCCCCAGGGTGTTACCCGTTTCTCCCAGGGTGTTACCCGTTTCCCCCAGGGTGTTACTCCTTCCCAGTAGGGTGTTACCCATTTCCCCCAGGGTGTTACTTCTTTCCCCCAGGTTGTTACCCCCTTCCCCAAACCCCTTTCCCCAGGGTTTTATCCCCTTCCCCCCTTTAGTAACAAAAACTCATTCATTTTCCACCCAAATCCTGTGAAAAAAATAAAACTTAATTTTTTTAAAGTACTCAATATTGCTAAACTTTAAGTTTCTTTGTACCTTGTATACCAATCCATTGAGTTCGTAAAAAACCCTTGAATACCCCATACAAAAACAAGGGGTTACATCTTACCACAGCAGAAAATCAGATTCTTGTGTTATATTGTGTGAATGAGTATTAAATTATAAAGATAAAGTTATTTAGAATACAACCTACATTTTCAGCCAATGAAATTGTAGATAAGCAATCATTAAGTATTAGGCTAATTCATGAAGAATTTCAACTTTCGTAGTGGTTCATCCACTGCCACTCATCCCATACACACTCCTTGCATCATATTTTGCGTTGGCAATGTATCGGTCAATGAGGTTGTGTTCTTAGTCAGTTAGATGACCTGAAGTAATATCTTAATGATACTCTCACCGCCCATTCTTCATTAAGCTGTAACTTCATGACATCTAACTATTTCATTAGCAACTTGACAATTGTTAATAACATAAATTAAGTGTAAGCATTGTTTCATTGTTGCAGATGTCTTAATAACACAATGGGAATTTAAGCACAGGAACAAGCCTGTAAGAAGCCAAACATTTAAACATCCTTCCTGTTCCAGGCTATGCCCCACCCAATATGGCCCGATAGACACTAAATGATAGACACACAACATACAAAGAACACCGACTGACCACACATACAACAAATGTCTTTAGCAATACATGTCTGCCTTGAAACAGTTCACGAGTTCAGTAAGGATTTAAACTCGTTTAGGCGTACACACATGTACTTGGATGTTCAGCGGATTTCCGTGGATTTCCGCGGCTCTAATGGATCCAGAGACAAAACAGAGGGGGGTTTTATCTGAAAAAAAGTTTCCTGGTTGCTTTTGGTTGTTAATAGTTTTGACTCTCCAGTTTGCTTCGAAAGTCAGTCACTTTTGCTTCTGCAATGTTGTGTTTTATCCCTTTTGGACTCTCATCAGGGGCCTTATATAAAAGTGCTCCAAAAACCCATCAACGAAATGGTTTCAGCCCTTCAGCTGCCATGTCAGTTACATTCCTGTAGTATATAATTTATTATGTTTTTCTGTTTTCAGGAGGATTCCGCCATTTTGAGGAACACTACCCAGAATTCTGCGAGGGTCTAGATGCTGAAAGTGACGCTGACAAGGACTTAACCGGACTGTGTAATCTTAAGATCTCTGAGGACTCCGCTTACGGAACTTGTGACTCTGAAAACGGTGACCTTGATTCACCCTCGACAAATTTCCCGGTGGAAGTGATCCCGCATTTGTACCTCGGGAATGCCAAAAACTCAGCCGATCTTAACGTCCTGAAAGATTGTGGGATAACGTACATTTTAAACGTCACACCTAACGTGCCAAATAAGTTTGAAGAGGATGATAATTTTAAGTACATGAAAATTCCCATTAGCGATCATCTTTCACAGAACCTCTCCCGATTTTTTCCACAAGCAATAGCATTCATTAGTAAGTAACTGGATTTGATTTCTTCTAGAATTTTAACAATTGGTTCGTTTAAAAGTTCAGATATTCCAGTTATAATTCCCATGATGTTTTAATGCCCTCACATCTTAAGGTTCTCATTCTGTGGTCACAGTATTATTATTTTTTTCCACAAAAATTCAGACCAATCCACAAACCCCAAACTACACTTTTTTATTCCAATCTCTTAACATGTAGTACGTATATGTCTAAGGCCTAACAAAAAATATTTGTTTTATGGAACCCGACCCTACCTTATAAAAGCCGCCTACCCTAGTATTTTTTTTTTTTTCGAAAAAAACAAACAAAAAACGGTCCTGACGCCATAAACATAATTTTGTAACCGTTTTTTTTGTTCACAGTCATTAATAACAAGCTCCATAACAACAGCAATGTATGAGTGACATTTGCAAGAAAGAGTGCTTTTTGTAAGAAAATGATCTTGACACAGTGTATTTGTTAAAAAAAAAAAAATACCCTACCTAATAATTTTTGTGATGCTCCCTAAACACACAATTATTTTTTTAGGCCTCATAATTCGCGGTCTTAATAATCTCATAAAATGCTTCGAATAAAAGAGCTTAAAGGTGGCTTAGCACCCATGTGATCCCCACAATTTTAGGGATGTTTGTGCTTAATTTTCATTATTCTAAGGCGAAAAGATGAGAAAAAGTACATTGGGTCATAATTGGTGCCAGCAGTCATTGTTTATAATAACGTCTTAAAGTACATTTTCACAAAGAAGTGTTTTTACTTCATAAATAAGACAATTCATAATGTAGAGAAAAAATTAATCCATTGTGGAAGTTATTTTGTCAAAATTTATCAGATCAACGAAGAAAAAGTACATTTAAGTATAGAGAACCATTCCTCAAAATGGTGCGACGTAAACAGAACGATACCAGGCACCCATCCTATCAAAAGTCCTCTGACATTAAGTTCCGTTGAAATACTGCAGCTTTCATTTCTCGGAAAATTATTTTTCTCGAAAATACTCTCTAATTACAGTCAATGTCAGAGTTAAGACTGCACCCATTTCCAAATGCGGAAGTTAATTTTTAAGGGATCGATCTCTTACAGACCTATGACTGAGAGAAAAAGTCTCGCTTGTTTACCTTAGTTAAAGAAAAACCTGCGTGACGTTGTATCATGGATTATAAATACGTGCCAAAAAAATATTCATTCATATAATTTTGTCAAAGGTGTTAAATTGTGACAATGACGTAATTCCTGTACTTTTAATCATTCTAGTGAAATCAATTTAAATTGTTCCTGACTGTTATAATTTTATTTAAATGTTTTTTCTTCTTTAATATTGGGAGTGGCCCTCACATATTTTGCAGGGCTTCAGTGTCTAAGCATTTCTGAAATTTGATTCGATTTTCTAAACTTTATTCGCAGGACTAAACAGATTTCTCAGATGAACGAAAAGCCAAGTTCATTAGTGGGGCTATTATAAACTGAATTAAAATTACTTTCAGAGGAATAAACAGAAACTTTAATTAGTAATATTATGAACTTATTTGGTACAAAATTGTGCCCTTTGACATTAAGAACCACAGCAATTGATTGGTTTAATAAAGTTAACAGCCTAATCATGACATATTGACATGTTTAAAGTGGTATTTGTTCAATATATGAAAGGTCAGCCATTGTTTCTAGGAGTCATTGTAAATGTATGTTCGATTGGATGTCATGATCATTTTAGAATGAAAAAAAATATGGTATGAATCTAATTTCAAATACCATGGCATTTTTAAGCCCCAGTACTTTGTCATTTGGTTGACATTTATGTATTATTTAAATGTATATTCCCACATTTTATGATGATTGTGGCCAAAGTGAACTTTAAATCATGCTAATTTTCATAAAAATGCCATTGAGAACGTCCTACAAGTAAAATACTACTGTTAATAATTATTCATATTTATAAACATTTTCATTTCCTCAAAATATGTATGAGGAATTGTTCATATTTTGAATTTCATGGAGTATGTCACAAGAAATTAGTGTAGCCAGTAAGGCTCCCAAGTTAACAGATTTTTGTAAGCGTGTTTTGAGGACATAAAAAACGAAATGAGTCTGTTTGTGTTGGGGTAAAATTGTCTGCGATTTTTTTAACATTTACGGCCGAAAACGACATGATGCCATTTTTTTAACATTTACGGGCGAAAACAACACGATGCCATTTTTTTAACATTTACGTCCGAAATCAACAAGATGCCATTTTGTTAACATTTACGGCCGAAATCGACATGATGCCGATTTGTTAACATTTACGACTGAAAACAATATGATGCCATTTACATGTGTAAATGTTGGAGCCTTAGTTGCCAGCGCCGTGATATGTTATATAAAATTCAAAATATGAACGATAACAAATTTACAGGTTGACCTATTTGTCAGGATTGAAATGCGACCATTATTAAGTTTGATCATTTAGACCGCAAATAGGAAAAATAATTGACTTATTTTTGTCATATCAAGATGTCTGGACATTTAATGAGAAAAAATTATCAAATTTGAAACTCATTACAACGATTTCATTGGGAACAAAGATTACAGCTAACTGCCAATATACAATGGATTAAGGATATTTATTGAATGTTGGTGTAAGATAAAAATTTATTTACCTTCGCTGAGTGATCAAAGACAGCAATATTTTGATTATTGGTGGTTATTGCCAGTAATGAAAGTTTGATTGTTTGCAGTCACGATTGATATCATTTTGAGCTAATTACAACAAAATTCAACAAATGTTCTGTTTCTTTGTTGCATAATTACAGTCGAAACCCATTGGCTCGAAATCGCTTTGCTCGATTTTCTTGTTGGCTCGAACCGGATGTAAAGGACCGAATTTGTTTTACTCTTTGTAATTAAGCATTCCCGCTTGGCTGGATATTTGCGAGGTATTTTGAACGGTCCCTAGGATACAGAGCCAACAAATTTAAAATGTATAGGAAAATAGTCTTTTTAATTGGCTTTCATCAGTTTTTATATTTTGTCTGCAATAATTAAAAAATAACAGTATTAAAAACAACAGATTATGTCAATTAAAAAGCATAATAGAAAAAAAATGATTTATTTATTTGAAGAATAAATGTTGTATTTATCAATTGAAAGCCAAAAAATGATAAAAAAAATTAGGGTTGGGTCGAAAAAATAAGGGTAGATCATGAAACCGGAAACAACCATTTTATTTTTGTTACGCCTGATTTAGTTGGTACATTTGGAAAAACCATATAACTGCTATCAATTTTTCTGAAGTAGATTTACAGCAATTTGCGGTTAAGTCCTATTGCCAATAAATAAACATCTTGTGGTTGACCACAATGATGTTCGGAGTGTAACAAAAAAGACGATGACATTTTAGGAGTACATTACATAGATTACATCACAATTAAAATTAGGTCGGTAATCCATATTATAATACCTTTATATTATGTTTGAACACATTTTTTTGGCGTTTCAAGATTTCAAATCACAATTTACCAATAATTATCTTCTTAATTGTCACATTCTTAAAAAAAATTCTTAGGAAATTGTAGTTTTATCCTTGATTTTTCGGTAATGTGTTATTCATAAGAACAAATGGTTACTAATAAACCACAAAATATCTGCCAAAAATTTATAATGGATGAATGACTATAATTCATACCCGCTTAACCAGGATTTCTGTGGTTTGAGGGATAGTTTAATTCGTACATATATCATTGAAGTTAAAGAAAAAAAACATGTTGCATCACTATTTTCTAAAAGTAAAACCTTTAATTGTAGAAGCGAACTTAATACAAAGGGATTACATTATGTGGCCAAATTGTGGGTTTAAGCACTGTTTCATCAGTGAGTTTAACTAGGAGTGATTTTCAACAGTAGTATTGCAGTGTTGAACTTCTCTCCTCGGTACGAAATCGCTCCTAAAATTCTCCTACCCAGAAAAAAGTTTTCAAGCCGATTCATGTCAGCTAACAGCTGTGCCTTCTTCATAATTAAGTAACAGTTTATTCAAATGGAATTGCAGCTGTAACAAGCCTATATCAGTACTGTAGTGTAATTCTAGTTTAATGCCCTCAAAAACTTTACTACAAGAACTTTAAGTGTCTGTTAGAAAAAAGACAACGAAATAGTCAGGTTATTGCGATACCTTGGATTTGGTGGTAGTGCCAGTGTCCTTATTTGTGTCTTGTGTTGTCGTCGTCGTCATCATTGTGCAAAAACTTGAACTTCGGCCAGAACTCAAAATCCATCAAAAGATATTCTTACGAATGCAAGTACTCAAATATGATGCATAAAGGTCCACGGCACTGACTGAAATGATAGTCAAGTTTTAGTTTTAAACTTTTTACAACGATTGTGAAGAAAGTTATATTAACTTATACTAAGTCACTGTCGTTGGCACAATGTTGCGCGAGAAAGTGGGCTTGTGTTGTTTGGGAAACAGGAGATCCTGGAGAAAACCCACTTTTCCGGCATGGTGACCACCAACCAGACAAATGCATCCACGACAGACAACCTTAGTCAAGTTTTGCCCTTTTATTAAAAACACAAACAACAAAACAATATGGCATGAAAATGAAATCTGTTTGGAAGAAAACAAATTTAAGGCCACCCCAATAAAGTTTTATATTTGACAAATTTGCCATTTTTGGATTAAATAGGTTTGATTACATTCATTAGTGTGGTTTTACCGAGAAAATGATGTTACATTATTCTTTGCAGGGGCAGTTAGGATTTGAACTTAGGTCGTGTAACATTTTGACTTGCGCCACTGCCCAGAAGTGAAATTTATGTGGTTTCAAATGTTGGCAGGTTTTTTTTTAACAATTTCTAATCTGAAATAGTGCATTTTGGGTGTATTTTGATTCTTTTTCTTCTATTGAAAATACTTTATTGCTCTAGAATTTGGCTGACGCGCAATAAAGTTGAGTTACTCCCTTTTATTGAATGAAAAACAATAACAATAAAAAAGTGGTGGCATTATATTTTTATGAAAACTTTCCAGGAAATAATTTTGAAGGCCAGACAATGTTAGTTTAATGTTTTGATTGACAAATTCTGCATTTTTTTCTGAGAATTCGGTGCTGTTAATATTATTTTTTTGTGGTCTGCAGTAAATATGAAATTACTTCATACTGCAAACTTCGTTGCATGAGTCTATGGCTGGCAGACAATCGTAATGAATTGTTCATTTCGACCTGGCGTGAAATTCTCATTTCCTGTGTTCTAGTTTTCGGATATGAATTGACGCGACCTCTCTCAAATTTTTATCGGAACATGATCAGCGATGCACTTTTGTGGTCGATGTTATGTTTACTTAGAATAACAGTACATTTTTGTTTAATAACATTTTCTAAGCCCTAGAAAAACTGTTGGGAAGTGTTTCAACTGCATTAAATGACAGAGCAAGTGGAGTTAATTGTTCTTGCAATACAAAATATATGTTGAAGACCTCCTGGGATTTTTTTTTTTTTTAAGGTTGTCAATTTTGCAATGAAAGAATGTTTAGCTAAAATCACGGCCTTTTAAAATTTTATCAACCGGGGATAACAGCACCATCATGCACAAACCTAAACCTCGGCCAATACTCAAAATTGTTTAAAGTATTTACATGAAACTTGGTGCACACGTTACCAGTGACAGTATGTATGTGGAGCAAGGCCAATAATAATTGATTTAATAATTGTTGAGCTTTGCTTAGCTTAATCAACTAATGAGAGTTGTAGTGGTCTAGTGGTATATGTGTCTGCCTCTCCAGACCTGGACCTTATTTAAACATTAAATATTTTACAACTATTGTGAAGACAGGTATGATAACTTGTACAAATTCACTCACGTTGGCACAATGTTCAGTGAGAGTGTGGTCTTGTGTTGTGGGGGAAACCTGAGTGCCTGGAGAAAACCCACTTGTCTGGCGCGGTGATCACTAACACAACTAACATGCAAGGAATCAAACCCGGGTTGTCTTGGTAAGAAGCGATTGGGCTAACCACTGCGCTAACCGGACAACCAACCTCTATGGTAGCCTGTGTTGTGTAAATGTTAGCCCGGTAGCTAAAGGCTACCAGTTAGGACTACTTTCTTTTTATACAGTTTGGTAGACTCTGCCAGGCCACTCAATTTTTGGCGAGTGTTTGATAAGAAAAAATTTGTTTGTTAATAATCCTCAACCGTTTTGCTACGAAACACCATGCAGAGATTGCTTCCCTTGCTCAAAATTGCGAAGGGAAGTAACCGATGCTTCAGTTTGTGCACAGTATGGTGCAGTTTTAATCTAAGGATAGGTACTTGCTATATTTAAGCTTCATTTGATTTGTTGACATTTGTGACTGTCACCCTTATCCCAAACTTATATGTTGAGTCTGTGTGTTGTTGTTTTTCTCATTTCCAAATTTTCAAATGGGGCTACGAAATACCTTGTCGGGCTTCTAGATCTTTCAATGTGCAACGTGGAAAGTGGGGTTTATTTTTGAATTTTCGACTACAGGGCTTGTCCCCGTATATTTCATTGTATTATTGGTAATCCTGTGCTGACTATCTAATGAAAGGTGGAGGCCAGGGGCTCTCACCAAAGAGGTACTAAGTGGGTTTGTTCCCCATCAAGGTAACTCTCCTTGCCTCTCAAAATAGGGAACAGTTCTTATTTCTACCAAGAAAACACACTCAATCGTTTTCTATAAGCTATGATCAGCTTTCGCCCAAATCGAGCTGATTTAAAAAAAATAATAAACTGTACAAATCAGCCTTGGCGTTCTCTGAGTTAACTAGTATGTCCTTAATACACACTAGATATGAAATATGCGTGTTTCTTTAAAGCTGCTGTATATCAAGTGCAAGTATTTGTGCACAGGAAATTCATAGTTTTGTATAATTAACTGATACTTAAAAAGGATATCCGCTTCCGATTGGTTTCGCTGGAGAGAAAAAATTCCATGATATATTAAGTGTCAGTAGTTTGTAATGGTGAACACGAATGTTAAAGGGACCATGATACCATTGCAAGATAAAAAAAGAAAGTTGTCAAAAACTTGCATAAAATTTATATCGCTGTATACAATGCATTAAATCTTACTTATTGATGTATCACGTGCACATCGTTTAACACACATTTATTTATTTTTTTGCAGTTTTTACGTCTTTTTCCAATTCGAAATGTTACTGGGTTTTTCTACCGCGTAAATCCTAGTAAATCTAAACATAGCGCATATGTCTTCTGTACTAATCATGTGACTTTCACATGCTTAATATACATACTATAAATGGGAAACCTTTATAAGCTGTTTTGAAACAGGTAAACTATTTATTAAACTGTACAAAATATTTTTTAATCATGTTAAATGATTTATTATCAGCCTCATTCTAGTAAGTATTGGTTAATTCTAAGCTTAATTGTTTTGTGGACCATCTGGTGTCTAGTCCCTTTAAGGTTGTTGTAAAAATGTATTTAAAAAAAACATTATATTTTCTCTTCATACTGTATTGTACCTTAATAAAATAATGAAAAAGAAAAGAAATATTAGAAAACTTGACAGTTTCACAGTTAATAATTCATTCAAGTCTTATTTTCAAAATGAAAACTTACAAATTGTGATTTCTAGCTCTTCCTTTCTCAATTTGAAACAATCAAATTATAATGATAATAACGACTTTATTTATTGACGGATTACATATTTTCAATATAAATAATTTGAATTTAACAAAAAAAATCTAAATTATTCTTAAATGCAACTTTATTGGTTTCAGAATTATTTTCAAAAAACAGGAAAAAAAACTTACAGAAGCAAATTATATTTTGTCTTTTCCGAATAGAGCATTGTCCGCATTTGGTAGTAATTCATCATCGACAATGTTACTAAAACCAGACATAAAGAGCCACGATGGTCGTTTCCAATTCTCATGACGATAATTGTTCGTCAGAAAAGAATACTTTTGGACTGCAACGCAAGTAAACACACTAGTTTTCCGGGTTCTATATGACGTTCTGCGACAGACATTAGGTGTTAATCTAAGTTATTTTAGTGCGTATGACAAAATGTGCTAAAAATGTAAATGTTATTTATTGTCGTTCGCCAGAACTATTGTGTCAACAAAATATGACGTAAATGCTTTATTTTTTTTGTGAATGTTATGGGTATTGGACTTATTTAATTTCTTGTCTGAATATTGGAAGTACTTTCAAAGAAGACGTTTTGAGAGAGAATGTTTCCCATATGGTATATTGCCGAGACAAATTTATTTAATACAGATAGGCTTTCTATTTACATCTGGAGTCCTAATTTTTCAAGAAAGGCAAGGAAAAGTTTTAAAAAGCCAAATATTAATTTTTGAAAGTTATGTTACTGTGACATATGAGAAAAAAATAGTGTAGAAAGGTCAGATTTATTTAACAAGAATAAAAGTAGAATTTATTTATTTATTCACCTTTGTTTCATTTATGCATCAGTTTTTCATTTCACACTTCATGTAACAAGTAGCTCACTTTTTCATATTACCCAGTATTGAATTTATTAACAAGGATGAGAGAGTTTAACAAGTGTGAGAGAGTCAAGCAAGTGTGACAGTGTCTTTACAAGTGTGACAGAGTGAAGCAAGTGTTACAGTGTCTTAACAAGTGTGACAGAGTCAAGCAAGTGTGACAGTGTCTTTACAAGTATTTAAGTCAGTCTACAAAACAAGTGTGACAGAGTCAAGCAAGCATGACAGTGTCTTACAAGTGTGAGAGAGTCTAACACATGTGATATTGTCTAACAAGTGTGCCAGAGTCATGCAAGTGTGACAGTTTCTAAAAAGTGTCGAAAAATGTGACAGAGTAATACAAATGTAACAATGTCTAACCAGAATGTTAGCATTAGCCAGTTTAACCTTCTTTAATATTCAAAATACTAGCTCAAGACTTTGATATATTGACTGGTTACTCAAAAAAAGAATCTGCAAAAAAAGCCAACTTGATATATTGACTGGTTACTCAAAAAAAGAAAAAAAAATCTGCAAAAAAAGCCAACTTCCATTCCTCAAAAGCAGTTATATGTAATAAATAACTTTTAAAGAATGTCCCAGAATTAGTGGCATTTGAAGGGTTATTACTGTTCCTGTAAAGTTTTCAGTAAATATCACACAGTTTCCTTGAAAAATTTAATTGCTTTAATAGTTTTGTGGGTTAATTACTAAATGTACTTTTAGTCTTTTCCAGAAATTTTCTCCTAACTTTGTATCGGGTGTTTACTGCTGATATCTTTATATCGTCTTTGTTATTTGTGACGTTGTCAATGAAAATGAGTCCTGTCTAAGTAAAAAGTTTTTATTTATGCAATTTTCTCAAGGCTGTAAGAAAGCAATCATAGCTATTTTGACTTGTGGTATTTTCGAAAAAAATAAATAATTTGATTGTACGCATTGTTATAAATTTTGCTGTGTAAACCTAGCTCATGGTTAAAGATTGTTTTTGTTGTTAATGGTAATTACCTAAACAGGATTTGCAAACAACGTAAAAAAAAATATGAAAAACCTATTTCTGCATTGTTCAAAAGTAAGTCATAAATTTAGAGTCGCTATTGCGAAATCTTTGTTTAAACAGAGCATGAATTATAATGAAATTTATCATTAAGTAGTTGTCACTATTTTTAGTCTACTTTTGGTTTCGTGTTTTAAATGTATCATAAATCTTACTCACTGATAGCACTTAAAGGGACACATTCAATGACTTAATTATTCATATGACTTAGAGGGACACGTTCAATTACTTAAATGCATAGACACATTCCATGACTTAAAGTGACACATTCAATGACTTAAAGTGACACATTCCATGACTTAAAGTGACACATTCAATGACTTAAAGTGACACATTCAATGACTTAAAGTGACACATTCAATGACTTAAAGTGACACATTCAAAGACTTACATGGACACATACAATGACTTAAAGTGACACATTCAATGACTTAAAGTGACACATTCAAAGACTTACATGGACACATACAATGACTTAAAGTGACACATTCAATGACTTAAAGTGACACATTCAATGACTTACATGGACACATACAATGACTTAAAGTGACACATTCAAAGACTTACATGGACACATACAATGACTTAAAGTGACACATTCAATGACTTACATGGACACATACAATGACTTAAAGTGACACATTCCATGACTTAAAGTGACACATTCAATGACTTAAAGTGACACATTCAATGACTTAAAGTGACACATTCAATGACTTAAAGTGACACATTCAAAGACTTACATGGACACATACAATGACTTAAAGTGACACATACAATGACTTAAAGTGACACATTCAATGACTTACAGGGACACATACAATGACTTAAAGGGACACATTCAATGACTTTAAGTGACACATTCAATGACTTAAAGGACGTTTTTGGACCAAAAATATAATTATTTAACGGTAATTTATCTGAAAACACTTATATTATAATTTTTTATCTCTCATGATACCAAATTGCAGAAAACAACAACAATTTAAGTATAAAAAACTGGTTTAAGTGCGGAGCCAACCAACTCTTGTACAGTCAGGAAAAAAAGAAGAAAACTGACAACAAAACCTCTCGCCCACAAGGACTATTACTTAAACTGAGGGATAATTAATCCTTTTAGCATTTTGCTGAAAAGCATAACAAACACTATTCAAAATCATGGACTTCACTGACAATTTTTTTGAAGCATAATCAACATTTGCTGAAGGGTTACAGCTGTCATTATCTTTTTTTAACACTCCTAATGATTTGCCAAACATTGTTATAAAAAAATAAATGCATTTTACAAAACAAGAGCAAGTCCCTTTAAAACATTAACACTAAACAAACTAGTTTATCTGCCTTTAACCAGAACATAAAATATCAGCACAATCATATATAATGCATTAAGTGTTTATTTTAAGCTACTTTTGGTTTTATGCTCTTACTCATTTTTGTGACGTAAATGTTCCGCTTTATGACTAGGGCAAAGGTACATGTTAAGTGGAAAACCCGATTTTTTAAAAATCGTGGGAGTTTTATTGTAGTAACAGTGGGTCTGCGGCGTTACTTGACGATAAACCAATGTTGTATTTTATCAAATACTCTCTTTATGTAAATTGTTATTTGTTTTAGAAACCACACATTTAGTCAGGTAGTAAAATGTATTATAAACGCTTATGAGAAATCTAAAAAGAAAATTTAATCTGGGTATTCATGGAAGAGGTTACAATTCAATATTGAATAACCCACACATAACGCCTTCGAAATTAATCATTTCTTAAAATAAAGCTTGTTGAGGGTCATACTTCTAGGAAAGTTCATTTATTTCAAATTCTGATGAAATAGTGGAATTACTTCATCTTTTTAAATACCCCAAATGATTTTTCTTGCTTTACTTTAGCAGCATATTTGTTTGAAGTAAAGAAAAGAATGTATTAAAAAATATTTTATAAGTTTTTTTATTGTTTGTAAGTTTTAAGAAAAAAAAAGGATGTATTGTTCAACGATGTCATGTTGTCGTTGGAAACACTGGTTTCATGAAAAGTTTTTAACTTTGACCATAAATCAAAACTGTAAGAGATATTCAAATAAATATTAGTTTGTAGTTTATACTCCTTAAGCTTGATTATGACGAAAGCTGTTAGCTTATAGCATCACTCTCCTCCTTGAGTTCGTTTCTTGGGCAGAGACCAGTACTGGTGTCCATTTGGAGAGGCTTTGAGAAAGTTCCTGGCAGGGTTCAAACCCATAACCTCTTGGGTGAGAGGCGGACAACTATACCACTAGACCACTCTCGCCCTGGCGGGGATCGAACCCACAACCTCTTGGGTGAGAGGGGGACACCTATACAACTAGACCACTCGCACCCAAATGAAACTTGGTACACAAGTTGCAGGAGACAATGTGTACAAGTGTAGTGAATCCCATAACTCTGGCTTTAATATTTTTACAGTTTTGTCCAATGTTAGAATAAGAAAAGTACCAGTGGGAATGAAAATGTTGCCACTCCACGGCTCTCTGGTTAAATATTGAACTTTTTGTTTTTCAGACGAGGGTAGAGATTCAAACCAGGGCGTTTTGGTTCACTGCCTCGCAGGAGTAAGTCGCTCGGTAACCATCACAGTCGCATATCTGATGCAGACGAAAAAACTGACTCTAAGCGACGCGTATGATTATGTCAAAACGTGTAAGCCAAATATCTCGCCCAATTTCAACTTCATGGGACAGCTACTGGAATTTCAACGAAGCTTGGGACATTGTCTGAAGTGTTCGTGCGGAAAAGACGTGTGCTTGTGTTGCGATATGAGTCGTCTGATCTCTGGAGACGATACCTCCACTAAAGTGTGATATTTGTTCGCTATTTTAGAAACATTTTTCAAAATCGTCAGTGTCATATTGTTACATTAGTGAGTTTAAACCATTAACCCATAGCCGGCCATTATTTCATTTTTTCATATCTGGCATTTTCGCCATTGTTCCCATAATCATTTGACGCTGGTATATATAGTGCTTCTACATTATCCATATAAATTAGTTGTCATTAACCATTTTGCATTTTTCACAACTTATATTTTTTCATGACATTTTTTTTCATGGTAATCACTTAATAGTGATACATATTTTCATATTTATCACTTAATAGTGATTCAAATTGATAGTTTCTGTTATTATATTATACATTCGATAATGAAACTGTTTTGGCCAATGTAAAACCAATGTATGATAATTGTCCATGCTTGTTATGCTTAGTTGGCAAAAAGTTTCCCAGTTCTTTTTTTATAAACAGTGTACTGTGAACTTTGTTCGAAATTGTTACAAAATGTATAGATGTTTATCTGTATGACAAAGGTTGCACGAAATATAGGAACAGTACATTTTGTTTGTTGGCTTACATAAGGTTATAATGGAATCTAATAGATAAAGGTTTTACTCAATGAAAGATAGTAGAATTTGTTTTCGTGTTCAAATGTTCTTTTAATGTTCAAATGGTAGAGTGGTACATTAAATAAGCATGAAATATATTGGAATGCACCATTTGATACTTAACTGAGTCCCAACATTTCATTTTGAAAGTCCCTAAAAAACTATAATTCTTCAATTGTATAAGCACAATATTTTTAAGTGGGTTGGGGTTTGGGGCATGTTCCCCATCTAATGTTTTTACTGGACCAGCCCTCTGCTATGTACAGTTCCTATATTTTGTGCAGCCTGTAAAAAGCCAAACCTTTCTAAAGGTTTATATTTGTATATACTGAATGTACGTTAAAACTATATTTTTTGGCAAAATATTATTGTATCACGGCCAATTTGAATTATTTTCTTGAAGTAAACGATGATTCAATATTTGATTTAATTAAGCCAAATAGTTATTAGCTTTTTGGGGATAAGTCAGTTATTATGCACACATTTTCTATTTCAATCATTGTAGCTTTTTTTATATATTTTTTTATTTGATAATATATATTAAGATTACATAATCCTAAACTTTTTGCTATGAAAATTGAAATATACTGAATATAAAGCTAGAAAAAATAGATGCTTCAAAAGGTAATAATTTAATAAGTGTTATAAATTGTTTTATTTCTCAACTGTCAGTGCTTCAAATTGCTTAAATATGTGCTACTGTTATTGCCCTTATATAGACACACTGTTTGTTTACTATTTTAGAATTTTGTAACTGCTTGCGTCTTATATCGCACTGTAACAATGTCTTTTTATAAAGTAGGGGGGACCTCATATACCCTCGCATTTTGGTCAGAGCTATTTGACGAGGGCAAAAATGTAATTCCAAGCTGGGAAATCGGAAGACACAGGCATTTTTTACATGAGTTTGGCAACTCGACAAAGACATTCATTTACACAGCTCATTTGATTGTGATGCCCCCGAAAGACAGGCTAATAATAATCTCTCCAAACGCCTGTCCGTCTGTCCTTTTGTTCACTTTTTCCGTGTAAGGGCTGGTATTTATAAAACATCTTGAGTCATTTCGTAACTTAAGTAGATTTCCTAAAATTTCATTGTCAAATTAAAAGAAAAATTCAAGACGGCCCTGCAGGTCATTCTCTCAAAGATAAAGGTCACACTTACTGGAGTAGTGCAATTTGTATGGGGGCCTCGCCTCAGTGGAATTTGTCACCTACAGCGGACTCAAAATTGTCTTATCTCAGGTAACGGCACAAGTTAGTCAATGATTAATTTCATAAATAAAACAAATTTCAAGCAAATATCACGCATATGTTTGCTTTCATATTCGTTTCATTTTATTTCTGTGAGTTTGTTAAAAGTTTTAACCCATGACTTTTTATTTTATTAAACAGATCGTCATTCAAAAACTTGATCCGTGATGAATTTCAAACAAAATTTAACAATCCTTTGTTCGTATTTCTCGATACATTCTCTTCTCATTTGATAACAATAAGGCGTTTCTTTTCTACATTTTTTGCACAGCAGTTTATTATACATAAAAAAAAACACATTCACACGTAATTTGCTTATAAGCCAACTTAAAAAAAATGTTACTGATAACGTCCCAATAGCTTACTGTTGATTTCATCTTTTTCCCAAGTCATGAAAATTGCAAAATAAAACAAGACGATCAATTGTCACATGATTATTATGAGAATTTTCAGAGAAAAAAATTACGTAATGAAAATGATATCTAGATTTTGTAACAATAGAACAATTATGTAAAAAACATGTTGCATTATATGTTAAGATTGTTTCACAGCTGTGAACGTCAGCTGCCTTAATTTCTTTATCTATTTAAGTAAGGTGAAGCCCGCATTTTTTAATGGATTTTTCTTTTTTGCAGTTCATTTATTGAATCTAAATATTCAGCTGAAAAATTATGACATACGGCACTTATTGAGGTATTATGCAAGTTTGCTAAAGACTATGACATTGAAAACATTAATGTTATACTTTATATCAAACATATACCATAGAAATTATATAAGTTAACTTTTCAAAAATATTGTAGAAAAACTTTCCATAGAATTCTTACATTTTATAACACAGTGGTCAATATAAGCATTCCCTTCCCGCAGTCATGCACTGCTGAAATATTTGACAGGCTTGCTTAATAAGTTTTGGATTTAATAAAACAGGGCTTGTTAAAAAAATGAGGTTCAGACCTTACCACGGTTTTCTAGTTTAAGATTCAGGCTTTGTTAATCCAATTTAAATCTTATTTTGATGCCTGTAATAATGAAACACAAGCCCGCAAGCCCTGCAATGGTAAAATGCTTTCTGGGCTTGCTTTAATTTTGGATTTAATATACCAGGGCTTGTTAAATTATTTCATTCTAGAATAAATGTAAGTTTGAGTTTCGTCCTCCAAAAGTTTGATCTTAGTGACGGTACTAATGTATTTTTTAACAAGTTTGTTAAATCATGGTATGAGATAGAGTACAATATCAATGTTATTATTATTTTACTATTATGTATTATATGAAGTCAATAATTTCTTTTTCGCCTAAAAGTAAATTAGAAATGATTTTGGAATGATCAAGGGGCAATAACCTGAAAAAAAGATTTGATAAGTTTAATTGATTAGTTTTATGCTCAATATTGTGAAAATTTGCATTGTTGTATGATTTTTGAATAATTGAGATCATTTCCAAGTGCTTTGGGGAAGACTGTTTTAATGCCTTCTATTTTCAATAAAGGTTTTAATGCCTTCTATTTTCAATAAAGGTAAAACAGTCTTGCATTAAAGCTCATGTTTTGTTTATTTAAATCAATGAATAGACCCATAAACCGTGCCCAATTGTATTCAACTCCATTTTATTCAGACATGATTATGATCATTATCATAAATATATATTCACTCAAGTAAGAGCTACCTATTTGGCACACTGAATCTAATACATGTTTTAAAGCTGCACTCTCACAGATTGACTGATTTGACAACTTTTTTGTCTTTTTGTTTTTTGTCTTAAAATGAGCTAAATTTTGCGTAAATGTCCAGTGATATTAGACTGCTTTCAAAATATCAGATCACAGTTTTTAGTATTTATGTTCGGAAATTGACGTTTTATGGCTAAAAGCTTTACTAATGCTTTAAGAAAAATGGATTTGTCGACATGTTTCGAACAATTGAGACCTGTTCTATTGTAAGGTATCTTATATGACTAAATTGAAAGCATTGATGCCAAAATCAGCTAATTCTGAGACAAAAAAATTAAAATATCGAATCTGTGAGAGTGCAGCTTTAAGAGGAAGAAAACACCAACATATCTCTGCTGATTTTTGTGTCACCTGCGAAGGATTGCTGACACATGGGAGATTTGCTTTGTCCAGCGTCAGTGTTGTCCATGAGGCATTTCAAGGTTGTTTAATCTTCAAACTATTTGGTGTACAGTCTTCACATTGCTTACAGTTTGTAGATGACCCCCGATTGATTTTAGGGTAAACAGGTCAAAGGTCATTGTCATGGTGACCTTTACTAAAAAGTATGGGCTCTCTAAATAGGCAACACAACCATTTCACAGATTTCTAGTTAAGTAACCAAGATGATTATTGTTAATGACGGGAAACCATTGTTCTGTTGGCGTTGTTGTGTTAATGATGTGAAGTTGAGGTTCTATTGGCGTTGTTGTATTTAAGAGATTGGCTACATCTTGTAAATATATATGTGCAGCTATGTTGTGTTTGGTGTAGCCTACAGTCGTTCAAATCAAGTCAATATGTTATGTTATGTGTTTGTTTTAGTTCAACTTATAAAACTATGTTAAATCATTACTTGCTAAAGAGCTGTGTAATTGTTAGAATATACTATGTAAAACCTTTAAGACCAAGAAGGGCTGAGTGAATGCAGCGAGCGAGCCCTTCTCAACGATCAAGAATTACATAATTTGTTTTTTACTCAATTTTCTTGGAAAACAGAATGTTTCATAAGATGAAAGTGAAAAACTAGGACAACGTTGAGCTATATATAGGTATAAAGCATATTTTTCTGAGTATTTTTAACAAAAACATTCTTTTTGAAGTACCATCAGGCATTACCATTATCTGTAATTAGCGTACCCTTTCTCTGTTTGTGATAACGATAAGTGGGTGGCATTTGCTGTTAATGTTTTAATGCAAATCAAACATGGCTTTATGGTGAAATACAGTCATATTTGTGGTCTAAATGCTATTGGTCTAATTCTCTTGTCTGGATATTATGTCTATATCCAGTCCTGATTTATTTGTGCGCCTGTGTGTTTTTGTTAAAAACTTGATTGCATTTGGCTGTTTTAAAAAAGTCTGGTTTAAATAATCAGTTTGTATTTATTTAAAAATTTTCTTGCAATTTGCTGTTAATAAAAAAGGCTGGTTATTTTATTGATAAAATGAAAGTTGTTTTTTTTAGTAAGTTTTGAAATAATTATATTGTTAAGTGTAGGAAGGTTATTATTTTAATACATTAATTTTTTGGATTTTTTAAGTAGCAAAGGTTTTATATTTTTATTATTATTTTTAAATGATCATGTCGCCAATTTAAAGCCATGTTAAAAAGATCATTTACTGTTGCTTGTTCAATTTATAATGTCTTCAACTTTGTTAAATTGGCACACGACAAAAACAGGCCAAAAAGTATTGAGCACAAATAAACCAATCTAAAGAATTCCCGGACAAATATTTTAACTATCACCCCGAAAAATGATTTTTTGAGTCTGAGCCTCAACTTGTCGTGAGACTGTTCATGTTCTAATCATGGGCCCTGATGTCTCATGAATTAATTTTCACATGTCTGGGTTAATATGTTAGTCATGTGCTTCAAATTTGAAAAGTAATTTTGTGAATAGTGTTGCAGATTGTGGTTTGGGGGAGTTTAAATCAGGATGGATGTAGCTCTGTATCAAATAAAAGGAGTTACTTCCCTTCTGAGTTTTAAAGCCCTTGCAGTGATTTTCAGTTTAATTAAGTCATTATACTTTTTTAAACATTTTTGGGCTGATTTTGATTCTAGCACTTTTTTGTAAATTTTGTTACAGACCCATATATGAAGCCTGTTTGTTATATGTCATTTGTTAAGAGCTATAAATAGTTACAAAAGTTTTTGACATGTGTCATTTATAAAGAGCTATAAATAGTTACAAAAGTTTGACATGTGTCATTTATAAAGAGCTATAAATAGTTACGAAAGTTTGACATATGTCATTTGTAAAGAGCTATAAATACATTCAACAATGGTCACATTATTATACATTTATTCATCATTCCTTCCTTGGATTTGTTTTTTAAAAATACACATCAACTTGTAGAATTCAATGTGGCATATGTATTATCAATGTTTCATTTCTAAAATGCCAACTAAACAATGTGGTTGCATTTCGAAATTCTAAAAATTAAAACTTGCGCATAACACTAAATGTTTTAGCGTGGTACCCGGTTATTATTTTGGTATCTTTTCAAAGGGTTTGTCATGGAAAGAAAGAATACATTAAAAAAATATTGAAATATATAAATAATTGATTTTTTTCACTAACATATTTTTGGCATTGAAAGATCGCAAAATAAAGTCATTTCACATTTGATTTCATTTGATATATTAAATGAACAAAAATACAAACTGCCATAATTTTATCATTATTGTATTTTTGGTCATTTAATTTTAATAATAGAAATCTCAAAGCAATACCCTTTCCAAATGATACCAACATAGGGTCATCAGGCATTTACTAAATACATTATAGCGAATTGTTTAATAAAAGGACAAGCATATTTGTACTCTGGCAGCCAAATGTATAGTTCTTAGTTTAGTTGTCCAAAGGTTATCTTTTGGTTAAGTTTGCACAGTAAAATAATTTGATTGGTTTATATAATAGTCATTATTATATAAATATTGACCAATCAGTAAACATTTTGGCTAACATTGAGTAAACCAGAGTTAAACCACTTTTAAAATTGACTGCAGATTCCTGGAACTTTAATCACTCATTAACTAATCTTTAGACATAACAGTATTTTATTCATCACTCATACTCTTTTGTTTGAACTCCAATACATTTTGACTAAAATTTGAAAAATATTCTGCATTGTTACTTGAGGTAATCATGAAAAAGAAATGTATGTAAGTGTTGAGTTTATTAAGTTTATCTGTTGCAACCATTTTGTTCTCTATGTTTAGATCATTATTACAAACTGTACATAAGTATACACATATGAAATAAATCTTAGGAGTATTAAACATGCCTTTTGTTTTTTAGTTCTATTGGCCAAAGGATCGGTGTAGACTGTACATGCATTTAGGGGTCTGTAGATAATTGCTTGTGAAGGCAATAAAGTCTTTAGTTTTTTGATAGTATTTCAATCAAACTTATGCAAAAGTTAGATATCCTTGAGAGCTAGGACCATCAAGATCCGCCCATGCATGACTCCTATTGAAAGTATAAGGGAGACAACTTGTACATAATTATGTATAAGTGTAGTATTGCCCTCCCTTTTTCGGTTTGTTACAAATAAGCAGAAAAACATATAGTTCATTGAGTGCTTCCCTTTGAATGTGGGCTCAGTATATTGCCTATTACAAGTATGTACATGCTTTATATAAATAATTAACAAAATCGTCATGCCAGTAAAACAAAGGCCTTCATGGGCCTCTTGTTTACCACACATTCCTTTGAGTCTGTGACCACATCAACATTTTGTTTTCTCAGTCTCTGACCACATCAATGAGTGCACATGTGGTGTTTCAATGACCGCATCAAACTTGTGGTTTTTCTGGACATGCTTACATCAGCTGATGTGTGAGCAATGTTGAAGGCAGTTTTTCATTTTGTGCATTTCTTTTCTTTGCGAGATCTGCTTAAGAAATACAATATCATAAAAAAAGGAAAATTTAAAACCCATAACTCCTAATTATTAAAGATATACACCTGAAATTTTTTAAAGCTGCACTTCTAAAATTGGCCGTATTGACGACTTTATTTTTTGTCTTGGAATGAGTAATTTTTGCGTAAAGATCTAAAAATTAGTCATCAAAGACTTCTGACAGAAGATCAGATTGCAGTTTTTCATATATATGATCAATACTTGATGTTTTATGGCTAAAAGCATTACTAACAGTTGTAGAAAATGAAATTTTCGGCAGTTTTCCTACAGTTGAGGGAGAACACAGTTATATCCTGGTATATCCTAGAACACAGTTATATCCTGGCACATTCTAGAACACACTTGTATCCTGGTACATCCTAGAACACAGTTGTATCCTGTCACAGAAGGGAACACAGTTATATCCTGGTGCATCCTAGAACACAGTTATATCCTGGTACATTCTAGAACACAGTTGTATCCTGGTACATTCCTAGAACACAGTTGTATCCTGTCACAGAAGGTAACACAGTTATATCTTGGTACATCCTAGAACACAGTTGTATCCTGTCACAGAAGGGAACACAGTTATATCTTGGTGCATCATAGAACACAGTTGTATCCTGTCACAGAAGGGAACACAGTTGTATCCTGGTGCATCCTAGAACACAGTTGTATCCTGTCACAGAAGGGAACACAGTTATATCTTGGTGCATCCTAGAACACAGATGTATCCTGTCACAGAAGGGAACACAGTTATATCTTGGTGCATCCTAGAACACAGTTGTATCCTGTCACAGAAGGGAACACAGTTATATCTTGGTGCATCCTAGAACACAGTTGTATCATGTCACAGAAAAGGAACACAGTTGTATCCTGGTGCATCCTAGAACACAGTTGTATCCTGTCACAGAAGGGAACACAGTTATATCTTGGTACATCCTAGAACACAGTTATATATTGGTACATCCTAGAACACAGTTATATCCTGGTACATCCTAGAACACAGTTATATCCTGGTACATCACAGAACACAGTTATATCCTGGTACATCCTAGAACACAGTTATATCCTGGTACATCCTAGAACACAGTTATATCCTGGTACATCACAGAACACAGTTATATTCTGGTACATCCTAGAACACAGTTATATCCTGGTACATCCTAGAACACAGTTATATCCTGGTACATCCTAGAACACAGTTATATCCTGGTACATCCTAGAACACAGTTATATCCTGGTACCTGGTACATCAGAGAACACAGTTAAATCCTGATACATCAGAGAACACAGCTATATCCTGGTACATCAGAGAACACAGCTATATCCTGGTACATCAGAGAACACAGCTATATCCTGGTACATCAGAGAACACAGTTATATCCTGGTACATCAGAGAACACAGTTATATCCTGGTACATCAGAGAACACAGTTATATCCTGGTACATCAGAGAACACAGTTATATCTTGGT
Source organism: Mya arenaria (assembly GCF_026914265.1). Taxonomy (NCBI): domain Eukaryota; kingdom Metazoa; phylum Mollusca; class Bivalvia; order Myida; family Myidae; genus Mya; species Mya arenaria. The sequence continues at coordinate 51,541,905 of NC_069135.1, forward strand.
ACATCAGAGAACACAGTTATATCCTGGTACATCAGAGAACACAGTTATATCCTGGTACATCAGAGAACACAGTTATATCCTGGTACATCAGAGAACACAGTTATATCCTGGTACATCAGAAAACACAGTTATATCCTGGTACATCAGAGAACACAGTTATATCCTGGTACATCAGAGAACACATTTATATCCTGGTACATCAGAGAACACAGTTATATCCTGGTACATCAGAGAACACAGTTATATCCTGGTACATCAGAGAACACAGTTATATCCTGGTACACCAGAGAACACAGTTATATCCAGGTACACCAGAGAACACAGTTATATCCAGGTACACCAGAGAACACAGTTATATCCTGGTACACCAGAGAACGCAGTTATATCCTGGTACATCAGAGAACACAGTTATATCCTGGTACATCAGAGAACACAGTTATATCCTGGTACATCAGAGAACACAGTTATATCCTGGTACATCAGAGAACACAGTTATATCCTGGTACATCAGAGAACACAGTTATATCCTGGTACATCAGAGAACACAGTTATATCCTGGTACATCAGAGGACACAGTTATATCCTGGTACATCAGAGGACGCAGTTATATCCCCTGGTACATCAGAGGACGCAGTTATATCCTGGTACATCAGAGAACACAGTTATATCCTGGTACATCAGAGAACACAGTTGTATCCTGGTACATCAGAGAACACAGTTGTATCCTGGTACATCAGAGAACACAGTTGTATCCTGGTACATCAGAGAACACAGTTATATCCTGGTACATCAGAGAACACAGTTATATCCTGGTACATCAGAGAACACAGTTATATCCTGGTACACCAGAGAACACAGTTATATCCTGGTACACCAGAGAACACAGTCATATCCAGGTACACCAGAGAACACAGTTATATCCTGGTACACCAGAGAACACAGTCATATCCTGGTACACCAGAGAACGCAGTCATATCCTGGTACACCAGAGAACGCAGTTATATCCTGGTACATCAGAGAACGCAGTTATATCCTGGTACATCAGAGAACGCAGTTATATCCTGGTACATCAGAGAACGCAGTTATATCCTGGTACATCAGAGAACACAGTTATATCCTGGTACATCAGAGAACGCAGTTATATCCTGGTACATCAGAGAACGCAGTTATATCCTGGTACATCAGAGAACGCAGTTATATCCTGGTACATCAGAGAACGCAGTTATATCCTGGTACATCAGAGAACGCAGTTATATCCTGGTACATCAGAGAACGCAGTTATATCCTGGTACATCAGAGAACGCAGTTATATCCTGGTACATCAGAGAACGCAGTTATATCCTGGTACATCAGAGAACGCAGTTATATCCTGGTACATCAGAGAACGCAGTTATATCCTGGTACATCAGAGAACGCAGTTATATCCTGGTACATCAGAGAACGCAGTTATATCCTGGTACATCAGAGAACGCAGTTATATCCTGGTACATCAGAGAACGCAGTTATATCCTGGTACATCAGAGAACGCAGTTATATCCTGGTACATCAGAGAACGCAGTTATATCCTGGTACATCAGAGAACACAGTTATATCCTGGTACATCAGAGAACACAGTTATATCCTGGTACATCAGAGAACACAGTTATATCCTGGTACATCAGAGAACACAGTTATATCCTCATACATCAGAGAACACAGTTATATCCTGGTACATCAGAGAACACAGTTATATCCTGGTACATCAGAGAACACAGTTATATCCTGGTACATCAGAGAACACAGTTATATCCTGGTACATCAGAGAACACAGTTATATCCTGGTACATCAGAGAACACAGTTATATCCTGGTACATCAGAGAACACAGTTATATCCTGGTACCTGGTACATCAGAGAACACAGTTATATCCTGGTACATCAGAGAACACAGTTATATCCTGATACATCAGAGAACACAGTTATATCCTGGTACATCAGAGAACACAGTTATATCCTGGTACATCAGAGAACACAGCTATATCCTGGTACATCAGAGAACACAGCTATATCCTGGTACATCAGAGAACACAGTTATATCCTGGTACATCAGAGGACACAGTTATATCCTGGTACATCAGAGGACACAGTTATATCCTGGTACATCAGAGAACGCAGTTATATCCCCTGGTACATCAGAGAACGCAGTTATATCCTGGTACATCAGAGAACACAGTTATATCCTGGTACATCAGAGAACACAGTTATATCCTCATACATCAGAGAACACAGTTATATCCTGGTACATCAGAGAACACAGTTATATCCTGGTACACCAGAGAACACAGTTATATCCTGGTACATCGGAGAACACAGTTATATCCTGGTACATCAGAAATCACAGTTATATCCTGGTATATCAGAAATCACAGTTATATCCTGATACGTTAGAGAACACAGTTATATCCTGGTACATCGGAGAACACAGTTATACCCTGGTACATCGGAGAACGCAGTTATATCCTGGTACATCGGAGAACACAGTTGTATCCTGATACATCAGAGAACACAGTTATATCCTGGTACATCGGAGAACACAGTTATATCCTGGTACATCGGAGAACACAGTTATATCCTGGTACATCAGAGAACACAGTTATATCCTGGTACATCAGAAATCACAGTTATATCCTGGTACATCAGAGAACACAGTTATATCCTGGTACATCGGAGAACACAGTTATATCCTGGTACATCAGAGAACACAGTTATATCCTGGTACATCAGAAATCACAGTTATATCCTGGTACATCAGAGAACACAGTTATATCCTGGTACATCGGAGAACACAGTTATATCCTGGTACATCAGAGAACACAGTTATATCCTCATACATCAGAGAACACAGTTATATCCTGGTACATCAGAGAACACAGTTATATCCTGGTACATCAGAGAACACAGTTATATCCTGGTACACCAGAGAACACAGTTATATCCTGGTACATCAGAGAACACAGTTATATCCTGGTACACCAGAGAACACAGTTATATCCAGGTACATCAGAGAACACAGTTATATCCTGGTACATCAGAGAACACAGCTATATCCTGGTACATCAGAGAACACAGTTATATCCTGGTACATCAGAGAACACAGTTATATCCTTGTACATCAGAGGACACAGTTATATCCTTGTACATCAGAGAACACATTTATATCCTGGTACATCAGAGAACACAGTTATATCCTGGTACATCAGAGAACACAGTTATATCCAGGTTCGTTAGAGAACACAGTTATATCCTTGTACATCAGAAAACACAATTATATCCTAATACATCACAGAACACAGTAATATGCTGATACATCACTGAACATAGTTATATCCTGGTACATCAGAGAACACAGTTATATCCTGGTACATCAGAGAACACAGTTATTTCCTAGTTCATCAGAGAACACAGTTATATCCTGGTACACCAGAGAACACAGTTATATCTTGATACACCAGAGAACACAGTTATATCCTGATACACCAGAGAACACAGTTATTTCCTAGTTCATCAGAGAACACAGTCATATCCTGTTACACCAGACAACACAGTTATATCCTGGTACTTCAGAGAACACAGTTATATCCTGGTACATCAGAGAACACAGTTATATACTGGTACATCACAGAACACAGTTATATCCTGGTACACCAAAGAACACAGTTTCAACGTGGTACATCAGAGAATACTGGTATATCCTGGTACATCTGAGAACACAATTATATTCTGGTACATCAGAGAACACAGTAATATCCTGATACATCAGAGAGACGGTCATATTTTGGTATATCAGATAACATAGTTATATCCTTATACGCCAGAGTACACATCTATAGCCTGGTACATCAGAGAGCTTGGTTTCATCTTGGTAGATCAGAGATCACAGTTCAATCCTCATTGAAAAAACATCACAGTTTCATCCTTTAACACTACGGAACATAGTTTTTGTCCCCGTACTCCAGCGCACACAGTTTCATTCTTGTACTCCAGCGCACACAGTTTCATTCTCGTACTTTAGAGCTCAGATTCATAAATGTACACTAGGGAACACACTTCAGGTTCATCTTCGTACTCCAGAGAATCGGTTGTATCCCCGTCTTCCGGAAAACACAGTTTTATCCTGGTACTCATGAGAACACAGTTTCATCATGATACTCATGAGAACACAGTTTCATTCCCGTACGTCAGCACAGCATTTCATTTCCGTACGTCAGAGCACACCATTTCATTCCCGTACGTAAGAGCACACAGTTGCATCCCCGTACGTCAGAGCTCATCGTTACATCCCCGTAAGTCAGAGCTCACCGTTACATCACCGTAAATCAGAGCACACCGTTTCATCCCCGTAAGTCAGAGCACACCGTTGCATCCCCGTACATCAGAGTACACCATTACATCCCCGTACGTCAGAGCACACCATTGCATCCCCGTACGTCAGAGCTCACCGTTGCATCCCCGTAAGTCAGAACTCACCGTTACATCCCCGTAAGACAGAGCATACCGTTTCATCCCAGTAAGTCAGAGCACACCGTTTCATCTCTGTACGTCAGAGCACACCATTGGTTCCCGTACGTCAGAGCACATCGTTGCATCCCCGTACGTCAGAGCACACCATTGGTTCCCGTACATCAGAGCACACCGTTGCATTCCCGCACGTCAGAGCAAACCGTTGCATCCCCGCACGTCAGAGCACACCGTTGCATTCCCGTACGTCAGAGCACACCGTTGCATCCCCGCACGTCAGAGCACACCGTTGCATCCCCGTAAGTCAGAGCACACCGTTGCATCCCCGTAAGTCAGAGTACACCGTTGCATCCCCGTAAGTCAGAGCACACCGTTGCATCCCCGTAAGTCAGAGCACACATCCCCGTAAGTCAGAGCACACATCCCCGTAAGTTAGAGCACACCGTTGCATCCCCGTAAGTCAGAGCACACATCCCCGTAAGTCAGAGCACACATCCCCGTAAGTCAGAGCACACCGTTGCATCCCCGTAAGTCAGAGCACACGTCCCCGTAAGTCAGAGCACACATCCCCGTAAGTCAGAGCACACATCCCCGTAAGTCAGAGCACACCGTTGCATCCTCGTAAGTCAGAGTACCCAGTTTTATTCTCGTACACCTAAGAATACAGTTATCACCTCGTACGTAAGAACACGGTTTTCTCCTCGTATGTAAGAACACAGTTTTATCCTCGTACACCTAAGAACACAGTTTTATCCTCGAACACCTAAGAACACAGTTGTATCCTCGTACACCTAAGAACACAGTTTCAGCCTTATATTCCAGCGAACAAGTAAACCCTGCAAGACATAGCCACTTAGTATCTTCTTAATTACATAAATAAAAGGACACAGTTACATCATGGTACAAAAAAATAATCTTTCATTAGTTTAAAACATTGCATACTGATAAAACAACATTGAAAAGGGCAACAGAAGGTGTATTATGCCGAAATAACTTTTGAAGTTTTAATAAAAACGAACGTTGTGTGTATGGCCCTTTTACTCAACTGTGTAACATTTCTGAAGAGTATAACAAAGTCTCAAACTAGCGTATGTTTTTAAATAGATCTCGAGCCATCATGATAAAGCACGCGATTTCGTGCCCGCTAAGTAGCTTGAAGCTCGGTTTATATATTTGTACACACGTCCTCCGTGGGAATAATTCACGTCGGTCAACCACGTGTATCGCCGGTGCAAACTATGTGCTTTTATGTAATAGTTAGATGACATGAATTAAAACCTTAATAATGAAGAATGGGCGGAGTGAGCGTAGCGAACGAGCCCTTTTTAATCATTAAAATGTCACTTCAAGTTTGAAATCATTTGGATGTCCAAGTGTTTAAACCGAATTAAACATGAAATGCTTGAAATGATATTAATTGGCCTTCTAAGTTGTTTTTGAAATCAGATATATAAAGTGCGTTCATGCAAAAAAAACACGTAGGAGTGCATACATTTATAACAAACAGTCTTTTATTTCCATGACATTTTACAATACCATTGGTTTGTTTAATGTTATATTGCCGGTGCTTGCCTAGACTGTATGCACACTTTGTGTCAATATCATACAAATTGTATCGTATACTAACCACAATTTGTATATTGTTATACGAATGGTGCACGCATAGAGCAATTATTGTAATTACTTCATTATGAGCATATACATTATACATAGTGAACAAATGACTACATTAAAGAAATAGTTTACAATCGTAGCTCAATGGAGCGGAATATATTAACTCCACTATTATCTATTGTCTCTTGAAGAGATATTCTGTTACGTCTGAAAAAAGTTTCATTGAATTTTGTTTGAATGGGTTTTAACTATTTAAAGGAGCTCGTTCATGGATTTAATGTTTGCAACATTTTTTTGCTTAACTTTGTTTAAATTAAGGTATTTTACTTACTAAGTTAATATTATCAAAAAGTCTTAATAACAACGTGCAGACCCTCATTTGAACAGAATATTTTAAATCCCAGCCGAAATCACTTCAATTTTTAATAGCATTGCTAGCGCTTTCCTGCAAAATAGAACAATTTCTGTCACACGTTTAAATAATATTACCAAAAGAGTTTTAATTTGAACTTTTGATGATGTTTACAATTGAATCAATCATTCTCTTTACATTTCGCACGAAAATAATATTACCAAAAGTCGGACCTTATAAACAGTGAACACGTCCCTTTAAAATAAAACAAAAATCAGTCAGACATAAGTCCATGTCAATATATTATTCTGACTTAAGTATATTTACTACACCGATTTAATTTTTTTTTTCTGTGTTATTTCTTTATTTTATTTTTTTAAATAAAATCAAGTATAATGTTGAGTTGGTAGTTTCTCTATTTTTGTATACGTCTGAACGGGTTATCGCCACGGTGGAACAATGCATGTTCTGTATACGATGAAATAGCGTCTGTGTGCAAAATGGAGCTATATAATTATTGGGAATTGAACGTGTAAGTTATTTTGAAGACATTTATACTGATTTAAAAAAATAGCAACTGTTCAAATTCAAACTCATTTGTGATAAAGTGCCATCGATCCGTATATTGTTTGTTTATTTATTTATACTGGTACAAATTTACAAACCCGCCCTGCTATGTATTTGATATGTACATGATAATGATAGTGTAGTGAAGTTATGAAAATATCAACGCCCGCGATTGAAATAATTTTATTGATATGGAATTATCGTGCTATCTTGTTACTTTTTGTTTGCCATTATTATTTGACTTTAAGATAAGATAATGCTAAGAAAGTGAACGCGTATACCGAAATACATACTTAGGACAGCTTTGTCACTACAATACAAAAACTAATTTTCGTCAAAACAGTACTGGATAGGAACACCCATAGTGAGAGTGTCGCAGACGCAGATACTGTTGAGGGCTTTAAGACTGCCTTTCAGCCACGCCAATTAAGAGGTGGCTCCACACCTGGTGTGTTATGCCAGAAGTGGACATACGCTGTACTTCCACAGATACAGATACATATATAGGTAATGATAGTGCACTTTAACTCTATTCTTGACAAAATGTTAAAGATGTTAATGTTATAAAACATAGAATTTTCTCTTTTAACATTTTGACTGGAAGGGGAGGTACATGTATATGTTGAAGTGGTTACTCAGAAGGTGCATAAGGGGTAATAGTGAATGGGTAGCAGATATTCACAAAACCAGGCTACGCTACCGTCAGTCTGACGTTATTAGACATGTCGCTTGTTTCATATTTTTTTGATAAACTACACATCTCTTGATAGTTGGCACAGCGAAACAGATATCTGGCGGCTTAAGGTAAACAGTGTTTTCTTGTCGTTCATTTTTCTTGCGGCCAAAATATTTGCAAACCGGTCAACCCGGAAGTTGACTAATATAAAATGGCGAAAATAGTATATTTCCAAAATTAATGTTATTTTAAATGTTAGAAGCGTTTGTAATGTGACCCTTTCATGGTTACGCGTTGAAATGTAACCGTATTTGGTATGTGCATTTATCTGTTACCACTGCTTTAATCTAAACATTGTAGTTAATTAAATAGGTGCGGTTTTCAACGATCTGATGTAAAAAAAAATATCAACCACTTAAATATAATTTTACATTTATAACATTGCACTGTGCTTGTTCAACTTAAGTTGGAGTAGATCGTGTCCCCGACTTTTTGTGTTTTTATTAGATGGTGTAGTCCAGATCTGCTCTCCTAATGATTAAAGAGTGATATTATAATTTATTTGTTAATCTGACCATCCCAGAGTCCCTGCAGATGACAGTGAACCAAGCAAATAATCACTTTAGACATATTAAACCTACAGGTTAACATGATTTTTTTATTGTGCACTATTAAAGTTATTTTTCAAACCCAGTTTTAACATTAACTTTCGTGAAATATCATGTATCCAAATAAGTAGTCTAAAATAATAGACATGTTATACGGTATTCTTCCAATCCCTAACATCTAAACAGGAATGTGCAAAAAACGGGGGTGTTTTAAAAATATTGAAATTGTTTAAAGTGAAGTATTTTATGGTTGAAATTGATCATAAAGAGTTATATTAATATTTTACCATGTAAGTGATATGTTATTATGCACTAAACAAGCATTTAATGCATTAAAACAAGTTGTTTACCTTTCCAATAAAACAAAAGTTGACTGACACAGAAAACAATTATGCGAAGGGGAACAACTCGATACAATCGTAATAACTCGGCCTCCTCCGACAAAGCTTCGAGATAGACCTCGTTATACAATCGTAACAACTCTGCCATGGCCGAAATGTTCCGAGCGACTGAAAACTGTGCCCTGAAGCCTTGCAGGTGCCCTTCATGTATATATCGTTATGTTTTGACAGAATGAAATGTAGAAAAGCCGTCAAACTCATAATAATAAGTTGGATATTTATTTTTTGTGTACGGAACTAATATAAAATAACATTATCTGGTAATATTTCTTGTTTTTTTTTTATATTTTATAGACTCTATATGCTTTAACCCGGAATCCTGATCGGAACAACTACCCACTTTTGATACTAAACAATTTGTACGTGAATGATTTTCCATATCAAAAATCTAAAAAAAATCTGCCAACGTACAATTATTTGGACTACCAAATAAGATGCTTTCCTTATTTTTTTTTATAACCATTAAACATAGAACTATGCAACGCTGTCATTTTGGCCAAGGATTCCATCATTAAAATGCAAGCAAATGTAAAATATTTCACGCATGTATAAACAGAAAAAAAAATCTTATTGGTAAAGAAATATTTTCATATCTTTTCTGTTAAAAAAGTTATTTAGAAATTAGCATCACTTATTTTGTTTACATCTGTTGTGACCCGTGGTGAAAACCCCTTTTAAGTCATGTGATTCCTTACCCTTATATCATCGCAATCAGGGTTTCCGCCAGGAATTTCATAAGGCATGTCGGAAGGGGAGGGTTTGGGAGGGGTGCCCCCTTTCTATGTCGATTTTTTTTTTAATTATCGTATCCAAAATGGTGCAATTTCCTGCATTTTAAACAAGTTTACAGTTATGTTCCTATGATTTAGAATTACCAATTCAAGTCCGATTAACATTAAAAATGTTTGTGAAAAAGTTTAATGGTTTCTTTTCATTAATTATTGGTATTTCTCAAGTTTTCCGACAATACAATATGGACGATATCGATCGACTCATGTTTCGTTTAGTGCGGGTATTATTTATATTGACACTGTTGACGTCACAGCAAAACGTGTAAAGCACGCTGCATGCTGGAACACAAAAGAGCCCGGAGCTGCTGAAGCGACTGGTCGTGGGTGTATTCGTATTTAAAGCTGCTACAGCTAATATTTTTAAAGCCGGGTTGGCTAAATAATAACTTAAAGGGAATGTAATGTGCATTTTCAGATTTATTTATCTTTTTTCTAAATAAATTAATAAAAGAACAATAAAATAATCAAAGTTTAATAATAAGCAACACAAAATATAACTTTACACTTTTAAACTAAAGACGGGAACGCGACAAAATTACATACGACGACATAGCATAACCCTTGTTTATAATAACACAGATATCTTCACACGGTTCTCAATAATAATTTAATAATTGGTTAACAAACGGACTCGGGATTAAGAAACAAAATAAAACGACACATGATTTATGTTACCGAACTCAATTAAGACATATTGTTTACTTTGCGTTCATAGATGATTATAGTGATGAAGGTTGCGATTACGACAGTGGTGTTTTTCACACATTCCCATTTTGATAAAGAATAGGAGGAGTTTGGTTAATTGCACTGTTGAACCTCACCGACACGCCTTCATGCTGTCGTCGATCCTGAATGGCTGATACAAATGCCGTATTAGTCCCGACACCCCTTCTGTCTGTCAGTCAACCGTTGCAATCGCAACAAAATTGTGTATTGTCAGAACTGATGATTGTTTTGATAAGGGTTGTCGCTAAGCAGATTAAAGCATGTCGGCATAATTAACGCATGTTGGTTATTAGCCTTGCCAGCGGAAGGCACGTCGGGCCCGACAAGCCAAAAAGGGCTGGCGGAAACCCTGATCACAATGATATTTAACGCCAGACAGGGAGGTAACTAAGGCACCAGTCAATTCTAACCACAGCCCCCAGGTCCAGGGGTAACTGGAGATAGCCGGGGAAATGGGCCATGCTTTACGTTCCAGGTGACCATGCAGTCTCTGCAAGGCAGGGACTTTACCTGGGCTTGACCGAAGGTAACCGCTATTCCCCGGACTTGGGGGTAGGGGCGTGGTTACAATTGACTGGTGCATAATCAATCTAAAAGCTCATGTTTGTGATTGTTGAACTATCTCATTGTTGTTGGATGTTGCTGATCTGCTCATATTTTTTCAGGTTACAGCTTAGAATATCAGGCATGAGGTGGAATCTTCTCAACATATCGCACGCAAGAGCATGTTTAACAGTCGTTCTTTGCATTTTTGTCACTACCTCAGGTAAATGAATATAAAAAATAAATCATCAGTACTTTATTTGGCGTTTCCCGACCGACTTGCAAATGATTTTTGTTTAACCTACAATTTTATTTCAAATATAGTAATGCTAATACAGGATTTGTAAATACGAAATTTAATTTTTTTGAGAGAGATTTTTGTACAAAATTTTCAAAATATTCTTCACTTCATTATTGTAAAAGGCTAAATAGACTTGTTAAATGCCATAAAAATGCTAAATATGAAACATAAATGTTAAAAAAACACTAATTTCTTTATTTTGTGTCAGAAATGTACCTTGCAGTTAATGTAATGACCAAATCGAGGGGGCAAAGGTTTTATCTGCTTCTACATTTACTTTCACTAAGAACCTTTTAGATTTCGCTTTGGAAATTCACACTTAATTTTCTTTGTTGTCCTTACAGAATGTATCCTAGATTTCCCCCAGACTCCGGGCGTGGTTTACAGCCCTGTGAATGAAGATGTGTCCATTCCCTGTGCCCTGTCTTTCCCGGCTGATGAAACCCTGGAACTTCTCATGTGGTATCATGATGGTGTCTGGATACTTCACACTGGTAAAGTTCAGGACATGTCAATGTATTTTATGAGTTAACTTTTTATACCCCCCAAAACAAAGTTTGGGGGGGTATACTGGAATCGGGTTGTCCGTCTGTCCGTCTGTCTGTCCGTCTGTCCGTCCGTTTTTTTTTGTCCGGGATTCATCTTTGTCGTTATTGAACAAATCTTTTTCAAACTTTCAGATATTAATGGCCATGATGTAAACTTGCGCCTCTGTGAAATTGGTACGGGTCACATGACCCTGACCAGAGTTATCTCCCCTTGATGTGTTAAAGTAGGCAAAATAAGCCCTGTCCGGGATTCATCTTTGTTATTATTCAACAAATCTTTATCAAACTTTCAGAAATTAATGGCCATGTTGTAAACTTTCGCCTCTGTGAATTTGGTACGGGTCACATGACCCTGACCAGAGTTATCTCCCCTTGATGTGTTAAAGTAGGCAAAATAAGCCCTGTCCGGGATTCATCTTTGTTATTATTCAACAAATCTTTATCAAACTTTCAGAAATTAATGGCCATGTTGTAAACTTTCGCCTCTGTGAATTTGGTACAGGTCACATGACCCTGACTGGAGTTATCTCCCCTTGTAGGCAAAATTAGCTTTGTCCGGCCCAGGGCAAACAACCTAGACATGAAGGGGTGGGGGGTATTCGTTAGCCTATGGCTTACAGTTCTAGTTATAGCTGTGTTGATGTCAGCACAGTGTTTTTTCCCGACCAATTTTATTCCCAATTCTAAAATACTCACTTTTTTCCCAATTTAATAAATGAAATTTCCAATTTTTTTGTTCATTGATTCCTTCAAATAAAAGGATCTCCAGGCTGTTCTTTTTATGGTAGATTTGTTGTATTTTTGAAGAAACCAACTTTACCACATTTTGTTCTGTCTATTTTTTAAAGCATTCTTGTTCACATCTTGTAATTCCCTATTTTAGTAAATTTGACACATTTTTCCCAACGAGAAAGGCCTTCAATCCAAGCCAGTCCACTTAATGACTTCGTGTTTGCCAGAACTCAATCTAGGCTATATGGGGGGGGGGGCACCGCGCTTATCTGGCACCCTGCGGGGGGGCACCGCGCTTATCTGGCACCCTGCTGCCTTTTTACTATGCCCCGTTGTGCTGTTTTGTTTTCAAAACATATTTCAGAGTCAACTTTTAGAAATAAGTATAAAATTAATAAACATAATTTTATGCACTAAAGTAAAGATACTGTAACAGCTGGGGTAGTAATAACAATCTATTGGTAATAAAAGTAATAACAACACCTACACAATAAGAATTAAACATTGAACCTTGCAAGTTCCCTTTTATGGCTCATTCAATGTGCATCAGAAGTGCCCTTTATGACCTAGCACCCTGCCCTTTTTTAAATCCTGGCTGGAGCACTGTTTGCATACACAAGATTAGATACATGTACATATTATTGAAATAATAGCCCTATAATATTATCTGTAGTCCTTACACAATATTATACAAACATAAAATTAATGTTAAATTAATATTTTGTTGTATTTAACAGTGGTATTATTCCAAAGCATAAATCATAAGTCATAACTTCATTCACATTTGTATCCGTTCTGGTACATCAAAGCGTCTCAGTTTATAGAGATGATAGTCTAAAGTACAAGTTATAGGAAGGCAGAAACTTGTAATTGTTTAAAACAGTTCAGACGTAAATGTTTCAATTGTGTTAATCACGTCTCACTTATGTATATTTTTGCAATTATTTGTGTGAAGTTCAATTTTTTATTTTTTTTTATAGGAACAGACCTTAATGTCAAGTTCAGTGATACGGTTCCATCAGGGAAGTTTCGACTCGTCGACGACACCTATACGCTACAAATAAGGTCCGTTTACAAAGAGGATACGGGGAACTATACTTGCAAGAAAAGTTACAAGGCACAGGTGGATGGAAGTCTCAAATTTGTGGAGAAAAATGTTACCACGGAACTAATTGTTCAAGGTGGGTTAAACTTTAGTGTGTTTAGTGTGGAACCATAATCGGTGAATAGTTGTTCTGTTTGTTGTTTTTATATGTCTGTATTTGGAGTTCCGATGTCTTTGTATTTTGTCCATGTATTTGATAAACATTGCTCTTTTAATGTGTGTGGTCAAGGTAATGGTTATGCCATCATTTAAAATATAAAAATAATTCAATGAAATTTTAATAGTTTTACACATTTCTCCATGTTTCATAAATGCAAAGAAAATGAATATTTTGCAAAGATCAGTAATTCAAATTCAAAACTTAGTTGATTTTTTTTTTTTTCAAAAAGCTATTTACATTTTTTTCTATTTCCTTTGATTTATATATATTTCATGCTCGTTTGTTTTTCGTTACTTACATAAGAATAGGGAAATTTTGGCTAGTACTTGAAAATCTGAATTTCTAAGATGGTGAAATATAAATAATTAATGGTCTAGTATTACCTGAAACACTCCGAGCAATACTTTTTTAGGAGTTCGTAGAAAGGTCTTTGCTGTGTTTGGATTTCAGGGCGGCTTTTCATAAAACATATTAAGTTATTTCCTAATTAACGTTCAAAAATTAAGAATTACATGTCTAGTTGTATGATCATTTTTATTGTAATTACTTGATCATTTCTGAAATACATTTTTTTATTTAAATTTTATTTAATTAAGAAACAAACAATTCCTTTGATTCTACATTGAAAATTCTGAAAAATTAGTTACAAATTTCTTTTAACTTTATCTAAACATTATTATTATTTTTTTAATAAAATGACTTAAAATGTTACATGAATACTGACCCTGGGCTTTGTATCCCCCTCTATAAACAGAGAAATATTCTCCTCTTTTGATACCTAAACATTCATAATTCCTTGTCTTAAAAACATTAGAAAGATTCTTTTTTTTTGCTAAACAAATGATTAATGTTATAACTGTAGAATCAACAACAAAATAAATCTTTATGGTTTTTAGTGGTCTACATACTATTTTGTAAACTACCCACTAACTGGGCCAGCCATTTTTTATACCTACTGCTTCACCTGATTAAAATAAATATCCGCTGGCTGCTAATTTACTTATAAAGGTTTATTGGAAAATTTAAAAAATACTACCTACTCATTAGACAAAATAGTATGTTGACCACGAATATTTTTAAATAATGCATATTTTTTATAAATATAGTTCAAAATTAGAACTAATCAAATAAATATTCTATCACAATTATCAAGCTCTGTTTAACATTTAGTATTATTAATGCACTAAGGGATATAGCAATAGATACACAATTACAATTGTACATTAACAATGCTTTTACTGTGCGGGATTTCAAGCAGCCAAAGCTTTCAGAATAACCAGAATTTCACTCCTGCTTTCAACAGATATTCATGACAACAGTTCTGTTGCTGACAACAGCAGCAACAGCAGCAGCAGTAGTAGTACCCTAGCAGATCTTACATACGCTGTTCATTCATCCGATGGTGCTGAAACAATGCCAAATGTCACCGTTGACGATTTTGTCGATGATGATACTAGGTTACTAGGCAACACAACCACTGTTGCCATGGCTACCAAGGACTCTTTGTCGCCGGGTGAGGCTTATTCCGCCTGCGCATTCACCATTCTGTTGCTACGAAATGTTGTTGTTTTGTTCTATACTGTTCTCAGTTCGATTGTTTTACTGATTCGCTGACTTTTGTTATGTTTATTTTTGTGTTGTAGCTAACACTTTTATTGTTTCAGATATTCTACCTGGTTTATGCTGTTCATGGACTAATTTCAATTGATTTTTTTTTTCTTGTTGTGGTGTTTTTATCTTCTTTTTATGCATGCAATTTTTTCATACATGCCTTATTTCTGCCCAGGGGAAATTTGTTAAGGAAACAAGGGGATTTTGACATTAGCCAAGGGGATTTTAAATTTATACGTTCCATAATTCAAGATAGTGGCACTATTTCTTTTCTGCATGCTTCATTGTTGAAAGTATTTTAATTAAATAAGTTAACTTTTTAAATGAAAATCACTGTATTGAGTATATAATTTTATTTGGTATGAAATATATTTTACAAAGCATTAATAGTCTACATTTTACACATTCACGCACATAAAACTTAAATTCCGGGGGATGGATTAAAAAATTTGAGGGAATTTTTCCCCCAAGGAAAAATATGGCATGTATGATCGTTATACTTTTCAGCATCTTGTAACAACCTTCGTTCTTGAATTTAATTAGAATTTCTATGTATGTTTTAGTTTCTTTTGTCCTTTTTGCCTGTAATTATCAAACGAAAAACATAAATTGCTTGTAAGGTGTTTTTTAAAAGATGTTTGTATTTAGGAGACCCTCGTTTCCCATATGGTAAGTATCGTTACAAAAAAAATGAATATTGGAAAATGGTAATTGTTTAAATGTAGCTGGCTAGCGTTGGTCTACCATAGTTCTCTAACTGGCATGGCCTAGTTAAAATGTGACCTTGACCTTTTGGGTCAAACCTAAAAACACAACAACCTTGACCTTAAGGTTTAAGCCTGGAACCTAACACTTTCAGTAATGTTTGGTTAAACAGAACTATTAATATAATTTATAATGTTTAATTAATAATCATGATTAATATGTGTTTTGTCATAATTTGACTGTGCGTTATTGGGGCTGTGTCGGAAATAATTTTTGATTGGTTGATTTTTTTTAAAATAAAGTTGGACACAAGCAACATGTGATAAAATGAATTCACTGTTTTGCTTCATCAATTAATAAGGGTCTTTTTCTGAATTTAATAAAATGTCACCAGTATTTTAACAACGATATTAACTGGAAAAGTTAAAAACTTGTGGTAAAGTACTTCTTAATGTTAAAATACTAATGTTATAACATAAATAACAGTTTTTATGTGATTTTAGTTAAATGCCAACTTCATGAAGGATTATTAATGTTGTTGCGGGGAATCAGAACTAATAAAATTTATTAATTCTCCAATTAGGAATGTTGGTATTACCAAAACTCTCCGATTTCAAGTCAGAAATTAACAATGTTTAATTAAGCAATTTAATCTTTAAATGAGAAATGAGAAGCCCATTACTTGATTTAATAGGTATTAATTTAAAATCTTGATTACTGTGTCAAGAGTTAAGTAACAATTCATAACGTATGACATTTGGCCAATTTTACAGAACTTTGTTAAAGTTAACAAAATGATTAACAGCATCGTTGTTAACTGTTAAACATGAAATATTTGATATTGTGCTCATATATTTAAACAAGAACATCTGAAGTAGTTATCTAAAATCTTGTTAGAAATACAGCAGTTCACAAGTGTATCCATGAAACTTCCAGAGAAGTAACAATTTGACATCAATGATGTTAACAACGTTGTTAACTTTAACAAAGGTCTGAACACATCGGCCCAATTGTGTGTGTTACAATAGATTCCTGCCAGTTTACTTAATTTCTCCCTTCAATATATTCGTCTTTATAATATATTGGGTACAGTGGGGTCACCGCATATGTGCATGTGTATGATCGTTGGGGTGCACAGATATGCCGCTGCGCAGAGCCTCTGGTATAATACGTACCAGTATAAATCTGTTATACCATGTTCGTAATTTTGCAGTATTTAATAATTACGATAGAACACTAAAGATAGAATGCGTTGATTTTATTGAATAAGTACAATGATTGAATTTGAAATTTATCAATTTATCCAAAGTAAGGCTAGGAGCATCGATATAATATGGTATTACAATCATTTGAAATTAAAAAAAAGACTTTACTTTGTCATTGAATGCTAGATTAATTGACAATTGAAAATCAACATTACCAGTATATAAATAGAAAGTCCACATATCAATATGCACCATGGTGTAGGGAGAAGCGAAACCACAATATAATTATACCCTAGTCTGATTTGTGGAACAGTTCTCATTTCTTTATCATTTTCTGTCTACAGAATAATTTTTTCCTGTATCCTAGGAAACCACAATATGCTGAGGCCTAATTCATGAAGCTTTTCTCATTTCATATACTGTATATATTTTACAATTTCATAAAGCTATTCTCATTTCTGTATCATATTCTGTCCACAGAGTTACCGATGGTTTACCTGTATCCTAGCACACTGCAGTACAATTCATGAAGCTGTTCTTATTTCTATGTCATGATCTGTCAACAGACTTGCTTTCCTGTATTAAAGCACATCGCAATATACCGCGGTACAATTCATAAAGCTGTTCTCATTTCTGTATTATTTTTCTGTCTGCAGACTCCGTATTCCTGTATCATAGCACACCGCAATATATTGTGGTGCTATTCATGAAGCGGTTCTCATTTCTGTATCATTTTCTGTCAACATTCTGTATTCTTGTAGTTAGCAAACTGCAATACACGCGGCACAATTCATGAAGCTGTTCTCATTTCTGTATCATTTTCTGTCAACAGACCTGGTATTCCTGTATCATTAAACACAGCAATATACCGCGGCACAATTCATGAAGCTGTTTTCATTTCTGTATCATATTCTGTCTACAGACTCTGTATTCTTGTAGTTAGCAAACTGCAATACACGCAGCACAATTCATGAAGCTGTTCTCATTTCTGTATCATTTTCTGTCTACAGACTCTGTATTCCTGTATCATTAAACACAGCAATATACCGCGGCACAATTCATGAAGCTGTTCTCATTTCTGTATCATTTTCTGTCTACAGACTCTGTATTCCTGTATCCTCGACTCTTTCTACAAGGTTCCGTATCACGTTTTTGTTTAGAGTAGAATGTTTAGAAATACACTGTTCTTACATGGAGTTGGGTGTAGAAGTTATAAGTATGTTACATGGTATCTGTATGATGATGATAAAAATAAAATGATGATCATTGTCAGCATCAGTAACAACAGCAGCAGTATCAACAACAATAATAGTATTTAATTATTATAGATAAAATAGATTATTTTTGTGTCATGTTCAGCAGCAGCGACATCATCATTACATGCTTTATAATCATCATCGTCGTCATCATCATCGTCTCTGTGTCATCATCATTATCATCATCTCATCAACATCTACATCATCATCATCATCATCATCATCATCATCATCATCATCATCATCATCATCATCATCATCATCATCATCATCATCATCATCATCATCTTTATTGTGTTGTCATTATACTGTATTAACCCTTGTAGCTAAATGTTTCTGACCTTAAATAAGCTACTGATATTAATAAACTTAAATGTATACACTGTATTTCTCTCTTTGTAACATACTGATTCATATAGTATAATACATGACTACCTATATAATTATATTGATCCTTTATACTCTATCTCCTTCTGTTTTATTTAGCCTCAACCTATTCAGTATTGTTTTAATAACTAACTACATACTTGGATAATGAATTGAAGAACACATGGCAAACTAATTTAGAGAATGGAAATCTTAAATTTTAGAATTAAGTTGTCTGAATGTGCTTTATGTGATTGATTCAAGAATTTCGAAAGGTCTTCAGTCTGGTTTCCATTTTGTTCGAAATAAGGATAATTGATGGAATTAATGGAATGAGGGGGACCTGCCTCAAAGCTAGAAAGGGGGTGCTAAAAATGTAAGCAGGTGGGTCGACATTAATTTCTGTTTTTTCCCTTCTACCTGCAGGTTAATGTATAAAATAGGTGAAGTTTTTGGGTCGGTCAAAATTACCAAAAATGAATATTATTTGTCTTCAATAATTACAACTTGCCAAGCAAATCGTTTAAATGAATGAAAAATAAAAGAAAACCAATTTTCTACATTTTACAAGATTTAATATGATATTAAATAATAATATAAAATAAATCAATATAATAAGATTCAAAAGTTGATCAATTTAGTCAGCACATTTTTTTTTATCATTTTCAGTTATAAATGGTAAGTTTTTATGCTTTGAAGTTATATGATTTGAAAAGAATGATAGTGTCCATGCTTGGCGTCCCACATTCTCTGTCCCTTCAACATTTGAATCCAGGCTTCAACCAGTGACACTCAAGAATAGAATTTAGAAGCGAATGTTTGCATTTTGTGCATCAAATCGTTAGTTTTCCCTATAAAGATAGATGTTGATGGACTTATTTTAAAGAGTGTGCTGTAAAAAAATCAACAACAACTAATTATGTTGTAGAATTGCACTGAATATTGTGGTATTGTTTAGAAGTTCTTAATTAAGGTGTACATTAGTTTTCATGATGTTATTTTTTTCTCAACAATTATATATATATATATATATATATAACCCTTCATGTTGCATGATATCTTTCATTTTCTGTCTTAAACCCTTCAGTTATCCTTCTTTTTCCTCCATGTTGTATTTATATATATAGCTGTCCTGGCTGTCCTATCAACGAATAAATGACAAAGCATCGTTAAATCAAGAATTTCGAATTAATTTCATTTAAGTGTCACAAAGTATTTCTTATAAATTCAAGTAAGCCTTGTCCAGCCTATCCATTGTTATAATTGGTTTCAAAATTTATTATCGATACTTTCCTGGAATACCAATTAAAAAAATTGATGTAATGATATATTCCTTGATAAGACAAGGCCATAACCATTTCCTGTTTTTACCATATCTCATTTAGCTGAACAATAAAAAATGTTTTTTTCTGTCTTTTCTAACAAATAAGTGTAATGTTGAATTATTTATTATCACTTTCACCCTTAAAAACTGTTTGATTTCTGTTAGCAGATATCTTGCATACAGAAAATTAAAGTCTTTGATTTATAATAATAGTAATAATAATAATAATAATAATCTTCTCATAGTTTTAATGTTACATGTTTCATCCCATCATATTTTATGTGTCGCATTTCATCCAATCATATTTCATGTGTCGCATTTCATCCAATCATATTTCATGTGTCACATTTCATCCAATCATATTTCATGTGCCACATTTCATCCAATCATATTTCATGTGCCACATTTTGTCCAATCATATTTTAGCTGTTCAATTGATTCAAACCATACATAATTGAAGAAGTTTCACCTCCAAATACTCCGTCATTTTTTGGAAGTTGTTCTGTATTTACTTTTTTACTCCACAACATTAGGGCTTTAATTTCGAGATTAAGCCAACTTTAACTTGTATAATTCTCGTCCCAAAAGTTTTAAATCTCATTTATTGTTTGTGTACCTCACCATTTAGCCATATTATTTTTGACTTTCACAGATGTTTTATAGTTTGATTGTTGCAAACAGTTCAACATTTCAATCAAATTACTTTTTTCTAAATTTCTACTAATTATGACTGAATTCTTATTTCAATTTCATTCCAAATTTTTTTTTTCACCTTCAACTTTACAAAATGATTTTCCTACTCTCTAACTATTAACAAATGACACCTGAACCCTTGATTTCGTATTTCAACAAATCATATCTCAATTCACCATTTCAAATTTCAACCAATCATATTGAAGACATTTCAATTTCAACCAATCGTATTGAAGACATCCTCTTTCAACCAATCAAATTTGAGACAATTAAATTTCAACCAATCATATTCAACCATTTCAGATGTGCCCAGTCCTCCAGGTGCTGTCAAGGTTAACGACGTCCAATCACGAGAGTGCGTTGTGTCCTGGCAGGAGAGCTTGAATGACAATAACAGCCCCATCACTCATTACATCATCAATGTTAAAGAGTAAGCTAGCTTTATACATTCTATATGTTGTGTGTTGTTTGTGTTACGAAAGAAAATATGTTTTTGTTTTCCCCACCTACCATATTTTTTAGCCCCGATATATATTTTTTTAATTTATTGAAAGTTAAGTGTTATAAGCTTTTGATCAATACTCCCAATGCCAATACTGAGTCAAACGATGTTGTTAAGATTTAAACCTTAAGTTTTTGTAACAAAAATAATATCAATAAAAAAAATACCGACCTACCCTATTTTGATTATGAAACCGGAAATAAACCATTTTTTAGGCCTTAGTTAAATTTTTGTTGTTTCCATGATTTTCCTCACTTTAATCTTGACCAGCTGATCTTAAAAATGTCATTGTTTTGTCTTCAACAGAGTAACGGAGGACGATTGGAAAAAAAGTCGCAGTTTATTGGTCAACGGTCAAACCACGACTATCATCGTCCGAGATTTGATACCATTCACTTACTACCAGATTCGGGTGATCGCGAAAAATGCCCTGGGCAATAGCGATCCAAGCATGTCAAGCAGTATTTTTAACACCAAAGGAGAAGGTTTGTAACATACACTTTAAATTGTTGTTGAGGCCCATTTACCAGTTATGGGGAAGACACCAGCCTTTTTGTCTGAGGGGTTTACAGGTTTTTTTTGAAAATTCTGAGAGTATTTTTTCAAACGATTTAGTTTTACAAATGGAGTAAAATATCATTTAAATAGTAAATTTATCACTCAAAAACGTCATTAAATGAATTGTGAGATTTTTAATATATAAAATAACAAATAAAATAAAACAAATAAGAGTTGGGGTTTTGGGAGTTTTTTTTGGGGGGGAGGGTGGATAAAAGGGGCTATTTTGGGGTGGGGGGATTGGGTCTTGTCCTTGGATGCTCTAATTGTTACTTAAAGCCACAAAGACCTATTAAAACAGCCTCCAGATACTCTGAATATAATAATTGTTGAGTTATTTCCCTTGATTGACTGGAAAAACCCGCAGATGATATTTAGGCGTCCATCTTAAATGCTCTAATTGTTTCTTAATTCATTGGAATGGTGCATTGATTAAATTTATATTAGTCTGTATTATACTTAAAGTGATACTCACATTTAAAATCAATACATACACATGTATATCAAAAATAGTTTTTGAGTGATAAACCTTTAACTACTTATTAAATAATGCATTTATAAAAAATATTAATAACTGATAACAAGATTGTAAGAGAGAATTTACAGTGATTAACTAGCATCTCATAAGGTTTTCTGCACCTTTCTTTCAAATTAATCCCGATATTCTTCATAAGAACCTTTGTTTTCGATATTTATTCATGATTCATCCTTTTCATTAAATTTAAAATATTGCATTAATTTTAGTACATCTTATTTGGGAGTAAAAGTTCATCTTTAATTTTCAGCCCCTGGAAAACCTCCGAAGAATGTAAAAGCAACGAGTCCCGTCAGTACGAAAATTCAGTTGACTTGGGAATTACAGGACAAGGTCTATAATAATGGGATTCCGGAAGGCTACATCGTGGAGTATAAGAAAGTCAACGAAATCGAGGTCCGAGCATTTACCATCGAGGGAGCAGCCACCACGGTATGATAGTGAAGTAGTCGGCTGTGATGATTTGTTTTATTAAGAACACAAGGAGTGGTTTTTGAACCTATCAAGATTTTCAACAATATTATTAATACGAAATTTACAGGGCTTCCATTAAGAATTTAAAACTGGAAGTTTGAACTTCCTTGAAAGCAATATTGGAAGTTTTCTACTGAAATTTGAAAGTTTGTGCCTCTCAAACTTAATAAATTTTCCACTACACTGTTCAACTACACTTTTTATACGCCCGAAGGGTCGTATTATGTTATGGCCTCCATCGTCTGTGTGTCTGTCTGTCCGTCTGTCCGTCCGTTAGCAATTCCGTGTCCGGGCCATAACTTGGTAACTTATAAAGCGATTTTCAAATAACTTTATACAAATCATCACTACATTAAAAGGATGTGTCGCACGCAATTTCCAGGTCCATACCTCAAAGACTAGAATCACCAGGGGGTGCGTTAGCAATTCCGTGTCCGGGCCACAACTTTGTCACTAATAAAGTCATTTTCAAATAACTTTGTACAAAGCACAATTACATAAAAAGGATGTGTCGCGCGCAATTTCCAGGTCCATACCTCAAAGACTAGAATCACCATGGGGGATGTTAGCAATTCTGTTTCCGGGCCATAACTTGGTAACTAATAAAGCGATTTTCAAATAACTTTATACAAATCATCACTACATTAAAAGGATGTGTCGCACGCAATTTCCAGGTCCATACCTCAAAGACTAGAATCACCAGGGGGTGCGTTAGCAATTCCGTGTCCGGGCCACAACTTTGTCACTAATAAAGTCATTTTCAAATAACTTTATACAAAGCATCATTACATTAAAAGGATGTGTCGCGCGCAATTTCCAGTTCCATACCTCAAAGACTAGAATCACCATGGGGGGGCGTTACAACTTTGTCACTAATAAAGTCATTTTCAAATAACTTTGTACAAAGCATCATTACATAAAAAGGATGTGTCGCGCGCAATTTCCAGGTCCATACCTCAAAGACTAGAATCACCATGGGGGGGCGTTAGCAATTCTGTTTCCGGGCCATAACTTGGTAACTAATAAAGCGATTTTCAAATAACTTTATACAAATCATCACTACATTAAAAGGATGTGTCGCGCGCAATTTCCGGGTCCATACCTCAAAGACTAGAATCACCAGGGGGTGCGTTAGAAATTCCGTGTCCGGGCCACAACTTGGTCACTAATAAAGTCATTTTCAAATAACTTTATACAAAGCATCATTACATTTAAAGGATGTGTCGCGCGCAATTTCCAGGTCCATGCCTCAAACACTAGAATCACCATGGGGGGGCGTTAGCAATTCTGTGTCCGGGCCACATCTTTGTTACTAATAAAGTGATTTTCAAATAACTTTATACAAATCATCACTACATTAAAAGGATGTGTCACATGGAATTTCCAGGTCCATACCTCAAAGTCTAGAATCACCATGGGGGGGATGTTAGCAATTCCATGTCCAGGCCATAACTCAAAGACTAGAATCACCAATGGGGGGCGTTAGCAATTCTGTGTCCGGGCCACATCTTTGTAACTCGTCCATTAGCAATTCCGTGTCCGGGCCATAACTTGGTAACTAATAAAGCGATTTTCAAATAACTTTATACAAATCATCACTACATTAAAAGGATGTGTCGCGCGCAATTTCCAGGTCCATACCTCAAAGACTAGAATCACCATGGGGGGGGCGTTAGCAATTCTGTGTCCGGGCCACATCTTTGTTACTCGTCCGTTAGCAATTCTGTGTCCGGGCCATAACTTGGTAACTAATAAAGCGATTTTCAAATAACTTTATACAAATCATCACTACATTAAAAGGATGTGTCGCGAGCAATTTCCAGGTCCATACCTCAAAGACTAGAATCACCATGGGGGGTGCGTTAGCAAATCCGTGTCCGGGCCACAACTTGGTCACTAATAAAGTCATTTTCAAATAACTTTATACAAAGCATCATTACATTAAAAGGATGTGGCGCGCGCAATTTCCAGGTCCATACCTCAAAGACTAGAATCACAATGGGGGGGCATTAGCAATTCTGTGTCCGGGCCACAACTTGGTCACTAATAAAGTCATTTTCAAATAACTTTATACAAAGCATCATTACATTAAAAGGATGTGTCGTGCGCAATTTCCAGGTCCATACCTCAAACACTAGAATCACAATGGGGGGGCGTTAGCAATTCTGTGTCCGGGCCACATCTTTGTTACTAATAAAGTGATTTTCAAATAACTTTATACAAATCATCACTACATTAAAAGGATGTGTCACATGGAATTTCCAGGTTCATACCTCAAAGTCTAGAATCACCATGGGGGGGGGGACATTAGCAATTCCATGTCCAGGCCATAACTCAAAAGACTAGAATCACCATGGGGGGGCGTTAGGAATTCTGTGTCTGGGCCACATCTTTGTAACTCGTCCATTAGCAATTCCGTGTCCGGGCCATAACTTGGTAACTAATAAAGCGATTTTCAAATAACTTTTTCCGTGTCCGGGCCATAACTTGGTAACTAATAAAGCGATTTTCAAATAACTTTATACAAATCATCACTATATTAAAAGGATGTGTCGCGCGCAATTTCCAGGTCCATACCTCAAAGACTAGAATCACCATGGGGGGCTTTAGCAATTCTGTGTCCGGGCCACATCTTTGTTACTCGTCCGTTAGCAATTCCGTGTCCGGGCCATAACTTGGTAACTAATAAAGCGATTTTCAAATAACTTTATACAAATCATCACTACATTAAAAGGACCTCAAGCCGAATCTTCTTCGGGCGTATAATGCTCCGTTTCGCGGTGCTCTTGTTAATATTAAATTAATAATTATTACTTGCGCACTTCACAAAATTGTATTTAAAGAGTACATTTTATTTCAAAACTTATTGAAAATGTGGCCATAAAGTAACATTGACACAAGGTTTTGATATTCTGAACTTCCTAGCCTTCACTTTTGGAAGTTTTCTCCAAAAAAGTGGAAGTTTTACTAAATACTTCCAAGGATTCAAGTTGGAAGTTTTGGCACACTTTTAGGTAGTAATATACTTTCAAACTTCCTTTAACGGAAGCCCTGCAATAAGCTCTTATGATTCTTGATTGAGCGGTCCTCTGATTTTTAACCTCATAGTATAGGGGCCATTAACAGGTACTTTTCCTTCTAGTAAATTCTAAAAATATCACGCTTTCCTTAATTTTTATTTTCTTAGAACAATTCATGACCCATAATTGGATTTCAAACTTCAATGAGTAGTTTCATTTTGGAAATAATTATCAGCGTTTCTGTTAACACAGCTGTAATTGTGTAATAATTTGTATGAAATTCATTGCTAGCTTATTACATCTCTTAAAGTGACTAGACACCAGATAGTCCCAAAACCAGCAAATACAGTATTTACTCAAGACAAGAATAGAATTGCCAATTTGAGCTAGTATGATGCTGTTAATACATCATTTTCCATGATAAAAAGAATAATTTGTCGCTGTCTTAGCTGAGTATACCCATTAAAAAATAGCACATGATGTTTTCCCAGTTTAAAGTGTGTGTAATTAGCATGTGAAAGCCACATGATAAGTACAAATAATTATACGGATGCTACTTATAAATTAACTTGTATTTATTTGGTAGACAACCCCAATAAATTTTGAATTGGAAAAATACGCAAAAACTGCGAAAGATACATGTTTAAGTGATGTGATACACCAGTAAGTAAGATTCAATGTATTGAACACATCGATATCAATTTCATGTTAGTTTTTGACTATTTTCTTTTTTTTCTTGCAAAGGTATCATCTGGTGTCTAGTCTCTTTAACTGTAATTGCTTCTGGAAAATATTTTCCGCCCTGAAAGGAAATATATGTCTGCCTTCTGAAATAAAACATACCAAGAAAATTAATTTCTGCCTTTTAAAACTACATAGCAAGAAAATTGGCTTTTGTTTTCTTTCATTATAAAAGACTGACAAGGAAATATCAAACCTTTCAAACTATATACTTATGTAAGCTCATTTTTGGCTTCATTTAGATGAAATTAGTGGGCTGAGCTTTGAGGACAATTTATGACTATTTTATACGCAAATAAGTTCATATAGGGCCAACAGAAATTATGATGGTGATTTCTTAGAATTTGTTTTCAAAATTAGTTGCCATTTTTTCATACTATTTTAAGATATTTTGTTTTCATAATTTGCCAGTTGCCAGTGGTAGGGTTTAAGCTAGATGGTTATGCCCTGTCCCTTTTCTGTAGCACCCTGTCCCTTTTCTGTAGCGCCCTGTCCCTTTTCTGTAGCGCCCTGTCCCTTTTCTGTAGCACCCTGTCCCTTTTCTGTAGCACCCTGTCCCTTTTCTGTAGCGCCCTGTCCCTTTTCTGTAGCACCCTGTCCCTTTTCTGTAGCACCCTGTCCCTTTTCTGTAGCGCCCTGTCCCTTTTCTGTATCACCCTGTCCCTTTTCTGTAGCACCCTGTCCCTTCCTTGTGGCACCCTGTCCTTTTTCTGTATCACCCTGTCCCTTTTCTGTAGTACCCTGTCCCTTTTCTGTAGCACACTGTCCCTTTTCTGTAGTACCCTGTCCCTTTTCTGTAGCACCCTGTCCCTTTTCTGTAGCACCCTGTCCCTTTTCTGTAGCGCCCTGTCCCTTTTCTGTAGCACCCTGTCCCTTTTCTGTAGCACCCTGTCCCTTTTCTGTAGTACCCTGTCCATTTTCTGCAGCACCCTGTCCCTTTTCTGTAGCACCCTGTCCCTTTTCTGTAGTTCCCTGTCCCTTTTCTGTAGCACCCTGTCCCTTTTCTGTAGTACCCTGTCCCTTTTCTGCAGCACCCTGTCCCTTTTCTGTAGCACCCTGTCCCTTTTCTGTAGTACCCTGTCCATTTTCTGCAGCACCCTGTCCCTTTTCTGTAGCACCCTGTCCCTTTTCTGTAGCACCCTGTCCCTTTTCTGTAGCACCCTGTCCCTTTTCTGTAGTTCCCTGTCCCTTTTCTGTAGCACCCTGTCCCTTTTCTGTAGTACCCTGTCCCTTTTCTGCAGCACCCTGTCCCTTTTCTGTAGCACCCTGTCCCTTTTCTGTAGTACCCTGTCCCTTTTCTGTAGTACCCTGTCCCTTTTCTGTAGCACACTGTCCCTTTTCTGTAGTACCCTGTCCCTTTTCTGTAGCACCCTGTCCCTTTTCTGTAGCACCCTGTCCCTTTTCTGTAGCGCCCTGTCCCTTTTCTGTAGCGCCCTGTCCCTTTTCTGTAGCACCCTGTCCCTTTTCTGTAGCACACTGTCCCTTTTCTGTAGCACACTGTCCCTTTTCTGTAGCACACTGTCCCTTTTCTGTAGCGCCCTGTCCCTTTTCTGTAGCGCCCTGTCCCTTTTCTGTAGCACCCTGTCCCTTTTCTGTAGCACCCTGTCCCTTTTCTGTAGCACCCTGTCCCTTTTCTGTAGCACCCTGTCCCTTTTCTGTAGCACCCTGTCCCTTTCCTGTAGCACCCTGTCCCTTTCCTGTAGCACCCAGTCCCTTTTCTGTAGCGCCCTGTCCATTTTCTGTAGCACCCTGTCCCTTTTCTGCAGCGCCCAGTCCCTTTTCTGCAGCGCCCAGTCCCTTTTCTGCAGCGCCCAGTCCCTTTTCTGTAGCACCCTGTCCCTTTTCTGTAGCACCCTGTCCCTTTCCTGTAGCACCCTGTCCCTTTCCTGTAGGCCACCCTGTCCCTTTTCTGTAGCACCCTGTCCCTTTTCTGTAGCACCCTGTCCCTTTCCTGTAGCACCCTGTCCCTTTCCTGTAGCACCCTGTCCCTTTTCTGTAGCACCCTGTCCCTTTCCTGTAGCACCCTGTCCCTTTTCTGTAGCGCCCTGTCCCTTTTCTGTAGCACCCTGTCCCTTTCCTGTAGCACCCTGTCCCTTTCCTGTAGCGCCCTGTCCCTTTTCTGTAGCACCCTGTCCCTTTTCTGTGGCACCCTGTCCCTTTTCTGTAGCACCCTGTCCCTTTTCTGTAGCGCCCTGTCCCTTTTCTGTAGGCCACCCTGTCCTTTTTCTGTAGCACCCTGTCCCTTTTCTGTAGCACCCTGTCCCTTTTCTGTAGCACCCTGTCCCTTTTCTGTAGCACCCTGTCCCTTTCCTGTAGCACCCTGTCCCTTTCCTGTAGCACCCTGTCCCTTTTCTGTAGCACCCTGTCCCTTTTCTGTAGCACCCTGTCCCTTTTCTGTAGCACCCTGTCCCTTTTCTGTAGCACCCTGTCCCTTTTCTGTAGCGCCCTGTCCCTTTTCTGTAGCACCCTGTCCCTTTTCTGTAGCGCCCTGTCCCTTTTCTGTAGCACCCTGTCCCTTTCCTGTAGCACCCTGTCCCTTTCCTGTAGTGCCCTGTCCCTTTTCTGTAGCACCCTGTCCCTTTTCTGTGGCACCCTGTCCCTTTTCTGTAGCACCCTGTCCCTTTTCTGTAGCGCCCTGTCCCTTTTCTGTAGGCCACCCTGTCCTTTTTCTGTAGCACCCTGTCCCTTTTCTGTAGTACCCTGTCCCTTTTCTGTAGCACCCTGTCCCTTTCCTGTAGCACCCTGTCCCTTTCCTGTAGCACCCTGTCCCTTTTCTGTAGCACCCTGTCCATTTTCTGTAGTACCCTGTCCCTTTTCTGTAGCACCCTGTCCCTTTCCTGTAGCACCCTGTCCCTTTCCTGTAGCACCCTGTCCCTTTTCTGTAGCACCCTGTCCCTTTCCTGTTGCACCCTGTCCCTTATCTGCAGCACCCTGTCCCTTTTCTGTAGCACCCTGTCCCTTTTCTGTAGCACACTGTCCCTTTTCTGTAGCACCATGCCCTTTCTGTAGCACCCTGTCCCTTTTCTGCAGCACCCTGTCCCTTTTCTGTAGCACCCTGTCCCTTTTCTGTAGCACCCTGTCCCTTTTCTGTAGCACCCTGTCCCTTTTCTGTAGCACCCTGTCCCTTTTCTGTAGCACCCTGTCCCTTTCCTGTTGCACCCTGTCCCTTTTCTGCAGCACCCTGTCCCTTATCTGCAGCACCCTGTCCCTTTTCTGTAGCGCCCTGTCCCTTTTCTGTAGCGCCCTGTCCCTTTTCTGTAGCACCCTGTCCCTTTCCTGTAGCACCCTGTCCCTTTCCTGTAGCACCCTGTCCCTTTTCTGTAGCACCCTGTCCTTTTCAAAACCTGGCTAAAACCCTACCAATGTTCAAGCAAATAGTGACTTCACCAATAATAGGAATATATTTTGAAAAGAAATAACAGCACAGCACAGATTAGCTGCGTTTCACCCTTCAATAATTCAAATATTTGAGGTTGATTTATCCAGATATCTTTCTATTAAACAATGGACACAGATTATTGCCAATGAATTTTAAACTATCAAATGTACAGATAGATTTCATGGGGCCTCATGAAGAGTGCCCAGAATTTGTATAAACATTATATATTTACAACAATATTTTACCCGTTTATTTTCATTACCACACACTTGTCCTAGCATTTATCATTAACTACAGAATTAGTAATATAAGCCGCATGAGAGCACAGAACACATTTGACTGTTACCTAAAAAACATTCTTGCCCCTAGAAGTAAAAAAAATAATGTTTTAAAAATTAATGAAAATTTTGTTGTATTTCAGAGCGCTTTGATAGAGAACCTGACGCCATTTACAAACTACAGCGTGAAGATCCTGATGTTCAATGATATTGATAACGGTCCAGCAGCCGAAGTATTCGTCATGACGTCGGAAGGAGGTATGGTCTAAGTTGAGATTTGTTTACCTGATTAAAGCCAGGTAAAAGTATACTTATCAATGTACTTGTTTCCATTATTTTTACATATTAAGTTGTTAAAAAATTCTTTTAAAATAAAATTGGATCATGAAAATACATTTTTTTGTCTAGTTCATAAAGCATTCTTGTTAATTTCTATGCAAAAATGTAATTCCAAATTTTAGTCAATGGCGCATTTTTCCGAATTAGAAAAGCACTGGCCCCATTCCTTAAATGGTGAACAAAAATCTGTCATGACTTTGGATGGAGGTACGGTCTAAGTTGAGATTTGTTAATATGGTTAGAGCGATGTTAAAGTGTACTTATCAATATTGTAAAAATAATATTTTTAAAGAAATGTTTAAAAACATACTATGGCATTTATTCTTTTATTCTATGTTTTACGAACTACTACGATCAAAACTGTCGTAGGAAGAGGGAAAAAAACAAAATTAAAATTTGAAAACAGCATTTTTTTTTATTTTGTAGGAGCAGGCATTGCCTTTGTATTCCCCATTAAAAATGTAAAAGCCAAAATATCGCTAGTATTTTTGTTAATTTGTACACAAACCAAAGCTTTTTTGTTGTTTTTTCATTAAGGTTAAATGAGTTAAAATGCATTAGAATTAAAAAAAAAATGTGTTTGGATCAGTTGATTTTGTGTCCGTTTATAGACTTATAGAAACACCTAAATGGTGATACAATTTAATTAAAATCTGTGAATTATATTTCAATATTTGAAAATAAGGAAATAGACAGGATTTATAATTCTCCAGAAATAGTTTATGAAATGTATTGTCCTAATAAAATCATGTTTAGGGTGTGACATTTTATTGAAACCTGTGAATTATATTTCAATTTATGTAATTAACTCTTGAATAAGTTTATTAAATTTAATTCCAGAAATGAGTTTTATATTTATTCCCGGAAATCAGTTTTAAGTGAGTTCTAATAAAATTGAACTTTGAATGAGTTTGTCTATGATTGCTTAATACTGCACGATATGATGATAATTCTGTAATTCTAACCTGTATTCTACTGAAACTTTACATTACATAATAATTAAAATCACACTTTCCTTGAAAGAATGTCTTGCAATTAAGCAGTCATTTTTTTGGAATTATTTTCACCGCCTGTGCCTTGCAAATTGGGAAAAATGTTGACTTTGGGAAAAATACAAAATCAGGCCACAATAGGTAATATACATGATTTCAATTTTTTATGCGTATATAATGCTGTGAAAAGGCTAGTCTTGACAGATTTTTCCTTAGTATTTTTCAAGAAATTCATTGCCTTTTTATGCATAAACCTAGTCTGCATTTATCAAATTGGGAAAACAATTATGAATTTGGGGGGAAAATGGACATTTTTTGCAAGGGGAAACAGTCTTAAGAAGGCAGTAAATTGCACCAAAAAATCACTGTTAAGGTAAGCCATCTATCATTAATTTAAGGTAAACCATCCATCACAAGTACAAAAAATGCTACTGGTAAAGTTTTATTTTTAAAATGTGAAGTTCGAATATTTTTATAAGTTTTTATCATGAGCTTTTTGAGGCATTCGGTGATCTAATTACCAGGAAACAATTAATAATATTGGCCTCAACATCATTTACCTTGATGAAATTAGTCAGTGTTTGCGACGGGGTCTTCTGATCCGGAAAAAGCGTCACTTTGACTAAAATTGAGAATTCCAATTTGGCTTAGAAATGAACAAGAATTATTTAAAAAATAGACCGATATAATAATGGATTGTGATCAAGTTAATTTAAAAAATACATAAGTTCTTCCATACCATAATGTATGTGTAATATGAACCGACTGCCGCTCAAAATCGACCGATTAAATTGCGATCAGGTTTAAATTCTGAAAAATTTGTGAATTTTAAGTTCCATTAGTAGAAGCTTGTTGGTTTCTTTACTTTTTGAGACAGTTCAACTGGAACCTGTTACCCAGGGGTTCACTTAAGAATTTGAAACTGGAAGTATGAACTTCCTGACATTCAATTTTGGAAGTTTTTTACTGAAATGTGGAAGTTTAAGTCTCCAGAATACAAAATCTTTTTCAACTATTTTTCAACAAGTATATTAAAAATTAAATAATTTGCAACTTTAACTTGCCAAATTCACAGACTTACTTATTATAAAAAATTGTTTTACTTAAAACAGTTAAACTGAATGAAATTGTGACCACAAAAGTAATATTGACAAAAGGTTTTGATATTTTGAACTTCCAAGCTTTCAGCCTTAGAAGTTTTCTTAAAAATTATGGAAGTTTTTGTACTTCCAACGGTTCAATTTTGGAAGTTTTAACACATTTCTAGGGAGTAATATACTTCCAAACTTCCTTTAACGTAAGGCCTGTGTTACCTAACCTGCTTTACAGGTTAGGAATCCAAATTTGTGATGAAAAAGTAGTTTTTAAGAGCATTGGGAATTAAACCAAACTTAGGCCCC
Source organism: Mya arenaria (assembly GCF_026914265.1). NCBI lineage: Eukaryota > Metazoa > Mollusca > Bivalvia > Myida > Myidae > Mya > Mya arenaria. The sequence continues at coordinate 51,574,903 of NC_069135.1, forward strand.
AAATTGGTTAGAAAATCACTGATAGTTAAGTATGATTTTCTCAAAAATGCTACTGTTTTCTCAATTATTCCAAGAATCACCCACATCTCTGAAATACAGTCAGCATAATTACTCATATTTGACAGACATAAAAAATCTTAATAATTATGTATGGTTTATTATAAAAATTACATATTTTTATTTCCTCTACAAGTGCAGACTAAGCATAAATTAGCCATCCCTCTTGAACATACAGTTTATAATGACAAACATTTATGACATACATAGACATCATAATAATTGGGTAAGGCTAATAATAAATATTCCATATTTTTTATTTCCTCTTCAAGTGCTTGCTGAGCAGGAATCAGCCATCTCTCTAATATACAGTTAAAGCTGCACTCGCACAGACAGACAATTTTTAGCTCCACCGGCCGAAGGCCATGGAGCTTATGTCGTCACAGATTGTCCGTCGTGAGTGCGTGCGTGCGTGCGTGCGTGCGTGCGTGCGTAAACTTTTACTTTAAACGACATCTCCTCTGAAACTGATAAGTGGATTTTGACAAAACTTCACAGGAATGTTCCTTTGGTGGTCCTTTACCAAAATTGCTCAAATGGTTCCGGTCCATTGCACAATATGGCCGCCAGAGCTAAAAATAGCAAAATCTTTAAACGACATCTCCTCTGAAACGGTTCGGCAGATTTTGATGAAACTTGACAGTAATGTTCCTTGGGTGGTCCTTTATTAAAATTGCTCAAATGGTTCTGGTCCATTGCACAATATGGCCGCCACAGCTAAAAATAGCAAAATCTTTAAACGACATCTCCTCTGAAACGGATAGGCAGATTTTAATGAAACTTGACAGAATTGTTCCTTGGGTGGTCCATAACCAAAATTGCTCAAATGGTTCCGGTCCGCTGCACAACATGGCTGCCAGGGCAAAAAAATAGAAAAACCTTTAAAGAACATCTTCTCAGAAACCGATGATCAGATTTTGATGAAACTTAACAGAAATGTTCCTTGGATGGTCCTTTATCAAATTTGCTTCAATGGTTTCGGTCCACTGCACAAGATGGCCCCCAGAGGTAAAAATAGAAAAACCTTTAAACGACTTCTCCTCAGAAACCGATGATCGTATTGCAATGAAACTTGACAGAAATGTTACTTGGGTAGTCCTTAACCAAAATAGCCCAAACAGTTCTGGTCTGCTGCACAACATGGGCACCAGAGCTAAGAATAGAAAAAAACGTTAAACTACATCTTCTCAGAAACCGATTATCAGATTTTGATGAAACTTTATATAAATGTTCATCGGGATGCCCTTTAACCCTTTAGCACATAGACAAGTGGCCAGATTACACCTCCCAGTCAATAGCCATCTTACTGATAAGCAGTCCTTATCTGCATAGGTACTTTTCTGGATATTTGAAAATGAGAAAATGAATACAGCAGTATGACCTTAAAATCAATGTTACTCCAAATAATTGTGTCCAAATCTTTTTTATGTGAATTCATTTTTTATAGATAATTAAATTATCTAATAAATGGTGTCAATGATGAAATATTAAATTATTTTAAATCAGCTGTGAATGTATTTTCAAGATGGATTTGTAACATTTCTTTGAAATGTCATAATTGCATTAAATCAAAGGGTAATAAAATGCTGGGATCGATCTAATTTTTATTACCCCTATCACAAAAAAGACCCATCTGGATTAAAAAGCCGACAATTTATGTTCTTGTGTATTAATACACAGAAATATGTCAGGAATATCCGGTGTCATCCAGCTGAGAGATCCAGTCCAAGGTGTCTGTTTAACTTTATTACCCCCTCATAAAATTGTTTACAAAAAAAGAAAGCCGATAAATGATTTTCCGGTATGAATAAAAAGATCTAGATCAAACAAAACGCTTGCACATGACCTATTTTACAGCCAAAACTATGATGGACATTATATAAGCTTCACAAAAAATTTACCCATCATTTTCTCATTTACTAATTGTTTCTTTTGTTTGTAAACAAAATATTACCTTGAAGTAAATATAATCTCAATTGATTGTAATGGTAAACTGAACTGACGTAATATATTTAATGATTTACGCATCAATGAATTTGGGGGAAATTCCATACAGTACTTAGCTCGTGGTCTTATTACGTCACAATGGGATATCACACCTGTGATTGGGAGTATAAACACCTTCTCAATTTAGCAGACGATATTTTCAAGGGAAAATCAATACACAAAAGGTTAAACTTTAATTTTATAAACATCCGGGATATTGTTTACAAAAAGAAAGATGCGAAATTGAAATATTGAAATGACCCTATTGAAATATGCGGGCCATGCGTTTACATCCAGTAATGGATACGGTCGGCCAAATGCGTATACATCTGGTAATGAGCTATGTCGGCCTATCTCGTATACATGCGCTAAAGGGTTAACCAAAATTGCCCAAATGGTTCCGGTCCGCTGCACAACATGGCTGCGAGTGTTAAAAATAGAAAAACCTTTACACCACTTCTCCTCAGAAACCGATGATCAGATTTTGATGAAACTTGACAGAAATGTTCCTTGGGTGGTCATTAACCAAAATTTGTTAAATGGTTCCAGTCCACTGCACACCATGGCTGCCAGAGCTAAAAAATAAAAAAAACTTTATACGACTTGTCGTCAAAACTGATGACCTTTTTTCGATAAAACTTGACAGAAATGTTGGTTTGGTGCTCCTTTACTCAAATTGCCCAAATCATTTCGGTCCACTGCACAACATGGCAGCCAGAGCTATTAAAGTAAAAATTTTTGTTAAATAACTTCTCCTCAAAAATTGATGATTGTATTTCTATGAAACTTTACGAAAATGTTCGTTAGGTGGTCTTTGCTTGAACCTTTTGGCCAGTGGAGCACAGGCACTGATGTGCCTCTTGTTTTAATTTTGTCTTAGAATGAGCTCATTTTCACATAAATGTCTGAGAACCAGTGATATAAGACTGCTGATAAAGAATCAGATCGCAGTTTTTCATATTTTCTTAAAGCCACAAAACTTCAATATTTGAACATAAATATTAAAAACCGCTATTGGATATTTTGTCATACGTCTTATATCACTGGTTTCCAGATATTTACGCAAAGATCACAGATAGACCATTTTGACAATTTTTTTATATTTTTTTTTTTAGAATGAGCTGAGAACCAGTTGTCAATATATCTTAATAATTGCGTAAGGTTAATTTTAAATATTCCATATTTTTATTTCCTTTAAAAGCCCAGACAAACAAGGAATTAGCCATCTCTCTGTAATATACAATCAAAACTTTAACTCATATTATTTATGACAGACGAAGAAATCGTGATAATTGCAGAAGGTTAATAAACTTTCCATATTTTGATTTCCTCTACAAGTCCAGACAAACCAGGAATTAGACATCTTTCTAAGAAACAGTCAAAACTGTAACACTTTTATGACATACTCGGAGAAAACTTAATAATTGCGTAAGGTTAATTATAAACATTCAATATTTTTGTTTCCTTTACAAGTCCAGACAAATGAGAAATTAGCCATCTCTCTGTAATATACAATCAAAACTTTAACTCATATTATTTATGACAGACGAAGAAATCGTGATAATTGCGTAAGGTTAATTATAAACATTCAATATTTTTATTTCCTTTACAAGTCCAGACAAACAAGGAATTAGCCATCTCTCTGTAATATACAATCAAAACTTTAACTCATATTATTTATGACAGACGAAGAAATCGTGATAATTGCGGAAGGTTAATAAACGTTCCATATTTTGATTTCCTCTACAAGTCCAGACAAACCAGGAATTAGACATCTTTCTAAGAAACAGTCAAAACTGTAACACTTTTATGACATACTCGGAGAAAACTTAATAATTGCGTAAGGTTAATTATAAACATTCAATATTTTTGTTTCCTTTACCAGTCCAGACAAATGAGAAATTAGCCATCCCTCTGTAATATACAATCAAAACTTTAACTCATATTATTTATGACAGACAAAGAAATCGTGATAATTGCGTAAGGTTAATTATAAACATTCAATATTTTTGTTTCCTTTACCAGTCCAGACAAATGAGAAATTAGCCATCTCTCTGTAATATACAATCAAAACTTTAACTCATATTATTTATGACAGACGAAGAAATCGTGATAATTGCGTAAGGTTAATTATAAACATTCAATATTTTTGTTTCCTTTACCAGTCCAGACAAATGAGAAATTAGCCATCCCTCTGTAATATACAATCAAAACTTTAACTCATATTATTTATGACAGACAAAGAAATCGTGATAATTGCGTAAGGTTAATTATAAACATTCAATATTTTTATTTCCTTTAAAAGCCCAGACAAACAAGGAATTAGCCATCTCTCTGTAATATACAATCAAAACTTTAACTCATATTATTTATGACAGACGAAGAAATCGTGATAATTGCGGAAGGTTAATAAACGTTCCATATTTTGATTTCCTCTACAAGTCCAGACAAACCAGGAATTAAACATCTTTCTAAGAAACAGTCAAAACTGTAACACTTTTATGACATACTCGGAGAAAACTTAATAATTGCGTAAGGTTAATTATAAACATTCAATATTTTTGTTTCCTTTACAAGTCCAGACAAATGAGGAATTAGCCATCCCTATAACAGTTTACAATGACAATCATTTATGACAGGCAGGGAAATCTTAATAATGGCGTCAGGTTAATTAAAAAGTTCCCATATTTTTTTGCCTCTTTAGTTGCTGTGACACATATTTCTATCTCTACAATTGTCTTCTATTTGGTTGAATAAAGTATAATTGTTTCTTTAATGAAAGAACATAATATATTTCACTGAGTGAGCACCAAATGTTATATTCACCTTTGATGTTCACAATGAGAAATATAAGTTATATTCACCTTTGGTGTTCTCAAGGTGAAATATAAGTTATATTCACCTTTGGTGTTCTCAAAGTGAAATATAAGTTATATTCACCTTTGGTGTTCACAATGAGAAATATAAGTTATATTCACCTTTAGTGTTCTCAAGGTGAAATATGTTGCAATCTTACAATGAATTAAACAATTTTTATTTTTATTATATGCCTTAAATGGTATCAAAAGCATTCAATTGCATTTTATTAAAAACAATATGCGTCAAACTAAATGGGGACGTAACATTATTTCGGAAATGTTGCTGATATTTTGTCCAAGCGCTAATGTTTGTTTTGGTTAGCAGAATAATTAAATTGACATGCTGGCTGAATTTATATTGCCTAAATTTAATAAGTACCTGGCCTAACAAAATTAAGGTTTCACCGTTTGTTTCTGGTTGCGGCCTTAAAAATTATTGGTTGGTTGGTGTTTACTTATCTTCTCATATCTGGTGAAATCAATGTTCATATTTGTTTTATAGATGGCTAATTCCTTTAGACCCTTTTAGGGATGGAAAAAACAGTCATTTAACTAGTGATGTTCAGATGATCGATTATAATCGAAAATCGATTGGTTGGGCCTGAAATCGGCGACAATCGATTGTATTTGGTTATAATCGATCATCGAAAAAAAAAAATAAGTAGGTGTTCAGATGTTATCTTTAACGAAATGGCTGATGAAAGCCACAATGAGCAAGTAAAAATGAACTATTTTTTATATAACACTTAATAACTTTAATCATAGACATAACGTATATGCATATAATGATTAAGAGTTTAATAATATGCATGAATAAAACTTCACTTTAGGTTTTATCTAGTATTTTAAAAAAACGATTGTACTATCGATAATCGGTTACTTGAGCGGAACCGATTATCGATAGTAAAATTGGAACCGATTCCCAACACTACAGTTGACCCCTAACTAACATTGGGCCTAAATATTAGTGTCAAAGGTATGAATTCAATCATCAATTTTTCATATTTCTTTTTGTTCTGCAGTTCCGGCCAAACCACGAATCAGCCATCTGTCGGACAGGCAGTCCACGTCATTTGTTGTGAACTGGGAGGCCCCAATGGAGTACAATGGCATCCTGAAGAATTACCAGCTGCAGTGGATTCACAATAATACGTACAAGACGAGAATCATCACGGGCCATCTGACACAGCCAATGAGAGCTCTTATATCAAATCTAGGTACAACCTTGACCTTTTGGCGTTTGTAATTTCAACCTTTAAGTGTATAAATATGGCTTTGATTTGTTTGATTTTATTAATGACGGCAATTTATATCTTTAATCAAAGGTGCAAATTGCACAATGCAATATTGACAATGTTCAGCCAAAGTCATCTTATTTCATAGTATCCATGCTTTGTACATTCTCACATGCCATTATAGTACATTTCTGTCCATTTTAAAACCAGGCTAAAACTTGTTTGTTTACTTCAGAGCCTTACACATCGTATCAACTGAGGGTCAGAGCTGAGACTGGGGGAGGCTACAGTGATTACAGCGACCTGTACCCTGCACTCACGGATGTGAAAGGTGGGGATTTTGTTTTGTTGAAATTCTTCCCCTTGTAAAAATTGCAGTACTATGCCTTTAATTTGTAAATTTTGGTACCAAAATGCTGCTGTTTCATTTAGGACGGAAAATAAGTGTCATCTTTATTTCACTGAACAATCTCTATAAACCTCTGGAAAGCATATAATATTAGTCTCCAACTTTGTCAACCCAATTTTGTTCTAAAAAATCATTAGAAATTGTAACAGTCAAATATTGAAAAATTACTTTCTCCCTGAGTGGCCCCAAAACCCCTCCCCAAAATGGTTTCAGCCCTTCAGCTGCCAGGTCAATCACATCCCTGTTTATGGTATCAGGAATTTAGCTGCATAACAGATATGATAGCCAGGGATGTGATTTGTCTGCAGATTCGTGGAAATCCGCAGATCTAATGGCCCCAGGGACCCCTCCCCCCCAAAAAACAACACCTTTTTTTATTAGCTGGTTAAAAAAGTTATTTTATTGCTTTTGGTTGTTAAGAGTTGATAATACAGTTTGCTTCAAATTTGAAGTCAGGAGAGCCCTCAAAAGCGCTTCTCAAAAGTAAGTTTTTCTTCTACGGCAGTGTGCTTTTGAGCCCCAAGAACCCATGGCCAGAATGGTTTCAGCCTGCCAGCTGCCAGGTCAATCACATTCCTGAATAGCCTTGAAAGAAAATATTAAATGTTGGCCATGTTGACCTTTTCCAGGTGCAAGCGCTCCCAAGATTCTAAACGTCACTGTTTTATCGCCAACGTCAGTGGTCGTGCAGTGGTCAGCGCCAGAAATTGTCTACAAAAAAGTGGACTCTTACTTTATCTACTATCGAACAGACGGCGCGGAAACACCGTGGAGTAATGAAGTCATGGTTGCCGAGAATGAGCATACAGTACGTATGGTTCATAGCCTGAAGTTGTTTAAAATTTACATCAGGGCCCCTTTTCTCGAAAGCTGTTATAAGCTGCTTATTTCATAAGGTCAAATTTATTACTAAATATTCAAGTTTGAAATTTATATCAGGGTCCTATTCCTCGAACATACTTAAGAGTAGCAAGCTGTAATGGAGGCTACTGATACAACAGGGTTATTGCTGAATATTGAATTGTAACTTGAGAATTCATCGAAAGAAGAGTTGTCTCCAATGCCTCATGCATATTCATAAAAAAAGAGAATTTGTCAGTCCATTGTCCGACGGTATTTAACGAACCATGACGTAATTAATAGGGATGCCAATTTTCAGCTGATTTCCTCTTTTTTTGGCCACAAAACTTAAACATTTTAATTGTTGGCTTTTATCTGATTTATACAAAAAAAAACAACTTTTTGAATATATTGTGATGGGGATACCATTATTTCATACTAGTTTCCTCTTTTTTTACAAATTTGCTATGGTATCCCAAAATTAAGTACCATTGTTACAGACGATAATGTTAATATAAATGTAAAGGTGTCAAATCCATTTGTGTGTGATGTGATGTTTTGTGATGTGATGTTTTGCTGTTTTCCTAAGGCATGTCTTCATATGTTTATTCCCTTCATTTCGTGATCAAGAACATTCAGAAAACTACTTGGAAATTCATTAAAAATAATGTATTAAAAATGATATGGGTCATCATACACAAAACCAATCGGAACACCTTGGCCATTTTCCTTCAAAATGGCATCGTATGTATATGGGCAGTTTACATGTCGGAATATTTTACATTTAACTAAGCTGCTAGTAGCTTGCATTGTAATTTAACTTAAGCAGTCTAAGGATTTTATGCTTAGGAATCTTAATGATTTATGCAATAATACACTTTACTGGGAATCAATTTGAACATAGTAAAAAAAAAATTACATGTTAAAACACTACTATTTACACTAATTTTACCAAATACTAATTTTACTAACTACTTAACTAGTGCATCGGCATACATTTTAGACATGTTGTATGACTGAGATGGCCGAGGTGTTTCAGTTGAATACAATAAAATTATATGAGGGTATAGGATTTGTCATAAGATAACATCCATAAGCCTTTTAAGAACCATTTACTTTATTTTCAGAACATGGGGAATTGTAACTTCTACCTGGTATTCTATTTTCGTCTCCATTTGTATTAACCAATTCATTTTTAACACTGGATCATACTTGAGGCATTTTCTGCAAAAAATGGTTATCTGTAACCTTAAAAATTGTTTCACTGCTTTGCTATTTTCATGTCCAAAAAATGAATTATGCACATTATATTTCATAACTGGCATTTGGGAAAAGGCAGTGCACGGCTCTTCTTAAATATTTTCTCTTTGTTCTCAGTAATTTGTAATATTCTTATTTTAGTGACCTTCATCATAGGCAACTCAAACTCGAAATTACACTAAAAGTCATCACTAAAATCATGAAATCTGTTCAACGCTCTATTATTTCAACTAAGTAAAAAACCCCAAACAACGTTAACCTGTGAATTCATTTGCTTAATTGCTATTGTGTGTGTGATTGTGTTAACACTAATGTTAAATCACCATGTTAACAATAATGTTACATCAACATGAACTGACCTTGATTTCCATTTATTTTAAACTCATTATTTAAAAGTGAAATATATATATACTTGCTTGTTGACAAACTAGGAAGATTTTGCTGGTAAGCAAGATGACATTTACAGTGTGTGTATACCACATGATAAATTGCGTCATAAATGCTAGGTCGGAAGGCAATTATTTTTATTTGAAAAAGGACTTTAAACAAGGATAACTTCACTATTTCTTCACAATTTTAAATGAAACATAGCGCAGTCTACGCCGCTTACGAAGCCCAACCTTTGGTCTTTTACCCGGGGCTGATTATGAGTTTAGTTTCTTAAAACACTTCGACAAACCTTTTCACATACGGCCTTCTGACGGAGCACTGTCAAAACATTATTTTGGAAACAGGTTTGTCGAAGTGTTTGATGAAACTAATGACCTCATCAAATTTCGGAAATAAAACAAATGTGGGGCTCTTTAAGCGGCATAGACTGCCCCTTGTTTCATTTAAAATGGTGTTGTAAATGAAAAGTTATCTTTGATTTAAGTCTTCATTTTAAGCAAAATATTGCCTTCCGACGTAGCATATATGACGTAATTTATCACGTGGTATACACACACTGATTTATTGTCAAGCTCAGTTTAAATGCCAATTTTCAGTTCTTTGACCGGCTCAAGATCGCCAATATGCATTCATACACATGCTTACAAGTAGTTTTGCTGTGCAGTGACTCATTGTTGGAACATGTTCTTTTTTATGTTAAAATTCGACAGAACTCTTGTTCAACGGATTTTTATGCCATTTATTAACAAGTTAACTAGCAGAAACTGAAGGCTTATCAGTACTATAAAAACAGAACACCCGTGTATGTACATATTGCTAAAATATTGGCTGATGCCATAGGTGCTTAAATATACTCAGTAAAGTAACTCAGAAAACAGTATTCCAGAGCTGCTGCCAGTTGGATGAACAAGCTTCCAGCTGGATTAACTTGCTGCCAGCTTGATTACATAGCTGTCAGCTGGATAAACAGGCTGCCAGCTTAATTTAATTAGCTGGCAGCTTGATTAATTATCTGCCAGCTGGATTAACTAGTTGGCAGCTGTATCAAATAGGTGCCAGATGGATTAAAAGTGTTAAAAGCTGGATAAATTAGTTGGCAGCTGAATTAAACTGCTGAAAGCTGGATTTAAGTTGATGCCAGCTGGATTAAGAAAGCTATATCCCATAGCGCAGTAATGTGTACTTAATTAAAAATTGTTTTTTTGATTAAACCCTTCATTTTTTACATTCTCCTTTTCATGTTAAGGCATTTTGTTCACAATCATATTGATGGGAAAAACAAGATAGCAATACCAGCTATGTAAATTTTAATCAAACATTTTGCAAGTTCAGGGCCTTTTTATGCTTCCTTATCACAGACGATACCTGGATACTTCCCCAAAAAAGCCTCTGAAATTTCCCATTTTCAAAAAATTTAATATGAGAATCTCACTTTTTATTAAATGATGTTTTTGAGTGATATATTTACTGCTAAATTGATTTTTTACTACATTTGTTCCCTAAATGTTTGAAAAAGTACTTTGAGAATTTTCCCCAAGAATTAAAAAAAATCACTCTTTTTCAATTACCGTAAAAGTGGTAAAAAATTGCCGTAAAAGTGGTAAAAATTTGCTGTAAAAGTGGTAAAATTTGCCGTAAAAGTGGTAAAAATTTGCCGTAAAAGTGGTAAAAAGGCCCTGAAGTATGCAGGTTGTGCAAATTGATTTTGTTTTTTCTCAATGAAATGTATTACTATTTCACGACATTGTATCAATTTTATAAGTGCATGTTTTCATCATTCCTTTTTCGTGTAACTGTCTTTACTGGATTTGGCACCTTTCTATTTAAACAATTTTGTATGAGATGTATAAAACTGTTTTCTTAGAATGATAAATGATAGGCCAGAATTATGCAACATGTATGTAAATGTTTTGTTTGTAATTCTATGTTTCTTACTTGTGTCTGATTTGTGGAGTGAAGAAATCCTGCTTTAACCCTTTACTTCATGTAAACCTAAGCCATTTCAGGCTGCCAGTTCATGGCTTATCAGTTCATATCAGTACCCCTACTTCATAGGAGATTATTGATATTATTGGAATTTTAACCCTAATGTATTACAAACCTATTTTCTTAGTATTTCTTTTGGTTTAATCAATAAGTCATCAATGTAAAGTTTATAGAGAATTAAATTTCCAATCCAGTCATATAAATATTATTTTGTTATCTAAATTATTTCCGCATGATATTCATAAACAAACAGAAAAATATGTCAAATTTGATGAAAATTAATTTTTATTACACTTTTATTTATCAAACACAACACGAAATATTATATAAACAACATATTTTTATAATTCATTTAATGCAACCTGAATTGACACAAAGATGGACAGAATTAAAAAATAGTTCACAACAAAGAAGCACGGTATATTTATATATATGATACAGAAGAAAAAAAAAGTTGATCAACAGTCACAGTACGTATAACTTTCGGTTATTTAACACTACAATGAACAAATAAAGTTATTATTCAACTACTAAATGAGGCCTGCATGTTATTGTTTACTAAATTTATATCGTTTATTGCATGTCCATGTATTGTCATTTGGGTTTGATTTTAAAAATCCTCATTTCTCGTATCCTTGTGTGCGTGACGCCGAGGTCTGAATTCTCGACGTCGTACTCAATGTCTCAAACTCATTTTAATTGAAGCCAGAATGTTCCGATTCGTCAGACAAACACTGAAATATAAATGACATTATTCAGGAATGTTGTTTTAAACTGAAGTTAACAAGGGCAGAAATTAGCTCTACATTGCATTCTTGTGTATTCGAAAACACGTGTTTCAACAGCTGATCGATGTTAAATTGGGTCATGTCAAAGTTTAACAATAGGGATAGTCATTATTTTATAACACATTTGTACTTACTTTCAATTTGTAGAAGCAGATGCGCATTTTTATGACCGGATTAGCGAAACAGAAGTGACACATATGTCCCATATAATGATTTATGGCCTTTGTTTATACAAGCCAGATGATTTTTTGTTTATCCAACATGGCCGACATTTTGACACGTTTTCGAACCATGACCTGTGACGTCAGGCGCATGATCAATAAAATATAGTTGTATTATTGGTAGTTAATTATAACTTGCAGTATTGTGTAAATTTCCACGAGGAAAACGAGACAGAAATGCCCACAAACCTGCGCAGTCAACGTTTTACGCATCTTTGATACCAGTGACCTTATTTCGCGATTTTCCGAAATTCTTTAAATAGTAACATAGTGTTTTTTTTAGTGCATTGTATTTATCGATGTTTATACTTCATGAATATGAATTTATAGCGCATAAACAAGCATCAGGTATGAAAATAAATGCCCCTACATTACGAATACGTAGGATTACGTATCTATGAAGCTATGGATAAAACGTTAAGATCCGTATCTATGAAGCTATGGATAGATAAGTAAAATTGCGTATCTATGAAGTAAAGGGTTAAAGTTGAAAGGGAAAAAAGAAATCCCGCTTTGAAGTTGAAAGGGAGAAAAGAAATCCCACTTTAAAATAGACAGGGAGAGAAGAAATCCCGCTTGAAAATAGACAGGAAAAGAAATCCCGCTTTAAAATAGACAGGGAGAAAAGAAATCCCGCTTTAAAATAGACAGGAAAAGAAATCCCGCTTTAAAATAGACAGGGAGAAAAGAAATCCCGCTTTAAAATAGACAGGGAGAGAAGAAATCCCGCTTGAAAATAGACAGGGAGAGAAGAAATCCTGCTTGAAAATAGACAGGGAGAGAAGAAATCAGTAATGATTAATAACCAGTTTCTTTTGTGATACTTCTTTGATTAAAATGTAAAATATTAATTTAAATAGACTGCCAATCTGATTTTTTCTTGCTTCATTTTCAAAGAAAAAATGTTGGGGTACAAAGGTTTAAACCTGGCTTCCACTGTCATTATTGACATGTATGCAAAAAGTTGGGTTTTGGCCATAACTAGAGTACAGGTCAAGATACTGACATGAAACTTAGTACATATCTTGACCATGACAGTATGCGCACATATACAGTAAGTTTCATAACTCTGGGTATATTTTTTTATTGAGAAACGCCCTTTTGAGTCATTCCCTTTCTTGATTGATCAAAGAATTGACATAATGCCCAAATACCCCGATATAAATAGTCATAACTGTTAAACCAATGGAGTGATTAGCTAGTTATGCGATAACTTTGAAAATTTTTTCAGATGGACCTGCATTCAATAAGTCTTTTATTTTACAAAGTGGGAAATTATCGAGGGCTTGTCTATTAATTTAATTTTTATTGTCATATTAAGAGAACATGTCCTTTCCTGCAAACATAAGTTATAAGTGTTTTGATTTTCATTTTGTAGCGGGTCCTCACCGGTCTACCAACGAACAACCACTTCAAGCTAAAAATAGCCGCCATCACCCAAAGTATCTTCTCAACGGCAACATATAGGGGAGATTACTCAGAAGAAGTCGCTTTTCAATTAGAAGGTGAGTGATAATATTTTGTGTTGTAAGAATTGCTCACAGTGACCTTGAACTTTGATTTGTTTTAGTTTGGGTTTATAAAATGCCACATTTTGAATAGAAAGTTAGCTTAGTAGCTGTGTGTGTCTTGAAAATAAGAAAAATTTCGTAGCTTGTTTATTCAGATTTTTTAGCTGAATGGTTTTAGAGTTTTTCATTTCTTCTTTCCATTGTTATACCCCCACAAACGAAGTTTGAGGGGGTATATAGGAGTGAGCTTGTGGGTCGGTCTGTCGGTCGGTCTGTCTGTCGGTCAGTCGGTCGGTTGGTCTGTTGGTTTTCATGGTTTCCGGACGATAAGTCATGAAAGGCTAGACATATTTGAAAAATATTTGGTACACAGGTGTAACATCAGAAGATACAGGTCAAGTTTGATATTGGGGCTGGTGGGGCCAAGGTCAAGGTCACTGTTACTAAAAATAGGAAAACGGTTTCCGGACGAAAACTCATGAAAGGCTAGTTTTTCTTTTCAGCAGTGTAACTTCTAAATTACTCAACAGATTTAAATAAAACAATACATGCATGATAAAAGAAGAAGCATTGTGCAGTAACCTTGGAGTTATGGCCTCTTTTCAAAGGAATGGTTTGCCATTCCTGTGTCCAGGCGGCATTTGGGGGTATTCGTCACTCCTGTGACAGCTCTAGTTAATACCAGTTTAGTGTCCTATGTGTGACTCAGTTTTATTTATAGATTTTTCACCTGTCACTCTTCCATTAAAGGCCGATAAGCTCCTGTTTGAATGTTATCAAAAATAAACTTTTTCAGAAATTTTGGTAACAAGCTAAGGCCACACCAAATTGATCTTTCGTTCCTCGGATTCGCCGCACCTGTTTTTTTGAAAATGTAAAAAAAATATTTTTATTTTTTTCATGCGATCGCTCCAATTTTTTTACCTGTGAACCAGATATTTTGAGTTTAAATATAGGTTGAAGTGTAATTTGTCCATTTTTAATATGTTTTTCGCTCGCGCTCGCTTCATATTTTATGAAAAATGATAAAAAAAATAAATTTATTTTTATTTTTATTTCGCTCGCTCGCTCCATTTTTTTTGGGCAAAAATCCGAGGAACTAAAGATCAATTTGGTGTGGCCTAAGTTGATTTTATAAGTATAATAGAAAATGAGAATCAGAAAGTGAAAAAAAGAAAGAAAAAAAACTGAATTGATTGATAGTGATGGAAATTGATGTGTAGGTATCTCATGTAAAGAGATAGCTTGGCCTTGGGAATGCCTTTTAGGGGGATGGGGTCAAGGTCACTGTAACTCAAAATTGAAAATGGTTTCCACTCAGTAACTTCTGTTAGAATTGATTGATAGTGATGGAAGTTGGTGTGTAGGTATCTGATGTGAAGAGCTAGATTGTGATTGCCTTTTAGGGGTAATGAGGTCAAGGTCATGGTCACTGTAACTCAAAATTGAAAAAGGGTTTCCACTCAGTAACTTCTGTTAGAATTGATTGATAGTGATGGAAGTTGGTGTGTAGGTATCTGATGTGAAGAGCTAGATTGTGATTGCCTTTTAGGGGTAATGAGGTCAAGGTCAAGGTCACTGTAACTCAAAATTGGAAAATGGTTTTCACTCAGTAACTTTAGTTAGAATTGATTGAAAGAGATGGAGGTTGGTGAGTAGGTAACTTATGTGAAGAGCTAGCTTGGTATTGCATTTTAGGGGGGTGGGGTTAAGGTCAAGGTCACTGTTAATCAAAATTGAAAAATGGTTTCCACCCAATAACTTAGTTAGAATTGATTGAAAGTGATGTAAGTTGGTGAGTAGGTAACTTTTGTGAAGAGCTAGCTTTGAAATGCTTTTAAGGGGGTGGGGTCAATGTCACTGTTACTGAAAATGGAAAAATAGTTTCCACTCAGAGTAATTCACAGTAATGTCTCTTTTTAATAAAAGTAAAGACAAAGGCTGCTACTTTTTCCTAATTCATTCAAGAAATAAAATGGCTATAGTTTTCAATTGCCCTTATTAAAACCTGGGTTTTGTGGCAGTCAAGCGCTTGTAGTATATCTAATATTATAGAACTAATTCACTTTCACTACCCAACTTGAAATAAACATGAGATGAAGGTTTACTTCACAACTCAGATCCTGAGCAACCGTACCCTGGCATACATGTCAACAAGACAGGTACATTTTATAGTCATGGACCACTGATAAATGGCCGATTGTTCAGATCTGTTAAAGTTAACATCACTGTTAACATCATCGTTGTTAACGTTCCAAATCTATAAGTTTCACAGATTCACTTATGTTTTGCAGTGTCAGGGCTTTTCTAAAGGGACCACAGGTCCGACTATCGGACCTTTTCCCAAAGCAAAATATAAGATATTTTTCCCAATCTTCTAAGAAAAAATCCCAATCAAAAGTAAAAAATATGTTTTTTGTTTTTTTTTATTTAACATCATAACAAATTATGTGATGTCAAGTTTTAGGGGTAATTGAATTCAGAAATCGTTAATTTACATTGCAATTGGTATTTCAGCCTTAACAGGTCTTTTGAAAGATAAAATAACTTTTCTCATTCGCAGGAGACTGGATAGCTTGTTCTTTTATCTGTTAAATTCCCAATTTTGGCATAGTTAGCGACGCAAATCTTCCCAAAATGTCTAGGGTCTTATTCCCCAAAATGGGCAGAAAAAGCCCTGAGTGTTCTATACAAGAGTTTAGACAGCTGGTTTAGCTGGACTTGTTTAATTTAAACATTTTTGCACATCATCAAATATTTTGCCTTTAAAAGTTAACAACGATGTCATTAAATCACATTGTTAACTTTAATAAAAATCTGAACAATCCGGCCAATGTATATGGAATTAAAGGACTCACTTTCAATATTACTCTTATTATTATTGGCTACATGGGAAAAGAACTAACTTATTCACAAAGAAAAACAACATTGTAATACTACTAATTTACGTTTTTTATTTTTATATACCTTGTGTTTATTTATATACTTTTATGTTTTGTTTTTTTATGATTATTCATGTAGTTAAAATATTGCTATATTTTTACATGTATCTTAGGTTTTGTGAATTGTATTGGTGTGCTTTTAGATGTGTATGTTCTAGGATGCTTTTATGTCAGTAGTTGGAATACATTGATGGAATAAGATTTATGGTAATAGCATTTTATTTTCACTAAAATATTATTCTCTTGTCATGGTTGTGACTTGAAAAGGTCACATATTATGTGAGTTATATTGTCACGGTGGGGATTCAAATAGGTCACAGTCAATATGAGTTTTTAAAGCCGGTAGCTGAGTTGATGCAGCAGCTAACTTGGGAAAGCAGGGGGTCCCAGGTTGAATCCCCTGAGTTTGACTAGCCACATTCTGTGACATTTAGCAAGAAGGCATAATTTTATTCACTTTGAACCCAAGAGGTAGTTGTAAAAACCAATTATGTAACCAACATATAAAAAACTTTTAATAAGATAATTATATGATTTAAAACATACCTGTGGGAAAACCCTTATGTCTTGATTTATTGATTTCTCGATTTATTGCCAATGATAAATGTGGAAAAAAATAGGAAAATAATTTATTATGAATTTGCAATGCTTATATGGGAGATTTTTTTTTTGCAGATCCAACGATGATGACAGCAACAAAGCCCGAGACTTCCCAGGCCGGGATGATCGCTGGAATAATCGTGGGGTTTACCATTATGATCATCATAGTTGCGGTTGTCATAGGGTACAAGTAAGTTGTCAGTTATATTATTCTTTATAATCAACAAGGAACCTTTTTGCACCTCAAACTTATCTTCCTACATGGCTGATATCCTGGGCCTTGGCCTGTTTTTGATAAGGATCGTAAGTCTTATAATCGTAAATTTCCAGGCAAAACTCTGTTTTGGGAGTTAATTGCATTTCAATAAAAACAATGCATAGATTCTGCCCATAACCTTTAGCACTCTTTAACAGCAAAAGGTTTACGACTTGGGTTTCTTATTGAAATGGGACCCAGGATGAAAGCGGGAATTATAGCTGGGTTTCTCTTTGTAATTGTCATTGTCGAAGCGGCATATAATGTATGAATAAACGCCATTCTCGGACATTACCAGACCGATACCCAAATACAGACCCCACCAGTTCAACATTTTTTTTAGTAAATAAAATTTAAGGGGAGGCGGAAAAAATATGTGGCGGGTGGGGATAAAAATCAAGCAGTTAATTTTATAGTTGCCTATTAAAAGGCATGCTGATTTGATCATGTGGTTATATATTAAATAATTACTGTCATATTCACAAAAGGCTGAGGTCTTTATTTGATACTCTGTTCAAAGAAAATATATTTTTTGATTTTAATGGAACCACTCAACCCTCTAAATGTCAAAGCTGCGATACATGTTGTAGTTATGTTTTCTACACTTGACTGTAAAGATGTATTATTGCACATTCATGTTTGTATTTTGAAATGTCATACATGAATATCTTGATGTTTTTGATGTTATTAAGGGATGACCTTTAAAGTAGCATTTAAAGGACTGCGCACAAAGCAGTCATAACTTTTTCTAATTTGTAATGAGTTACAGCTGAATTGCATTATAGTCCTAATTTTTGTTTTAATTACTTCTGCAAAATGCTGACAGAATCTGTTGCTATCTGAAAATAGGAAAATGAATGTTGACATTCAAGAATTACACGGTTTTGACCTTTGCAAAAATTACAATGTGATTATATTTTGATTAAACGTGAATTACATGATATTTGATGTGAATAAGAAGCATGAATGATTCTCCTTAGGTCTAAAATCTTTTAACTTTGGATTGGGTGCCCTGACCTAAACTATGTAAAAGGCCGACCCTACTGTTTTTTTTAGTCAGTTTGTTAAAAAAAAAAAATATACCCTATATATATTTTGTGTGTGTTTCAATATGAAGCTTAATAGCTATAATACTGAAGATTACTTAACCACGATTCTCCATTGATGACAATATTAAGTAACGATCTTATATAAAGCCTAATAAAAAATAAAATAAAATAAAAGTCTACCTTCCCTTCCTGTTTTTGAAAAGGATGTAACCTTAACCAAACAATTTATTTGGGGGGCCTTATAAGGCAAAGTTATAAGGCAAAGTCTGTGAATTAGAAGCATGAGCGATTCTCCTTATATGACAAAGTAAGTCTGGGTATCAGAAGCGTGATTGTTTCTCCTTATTAGGCAAAGTAAGTCACAGCTCCTCCAACCCAATGTCTAAAGGGGCATCCAGTGCTACTACTACACATCATTAAAGGAAGATGATGCTGAAGATGAAAAAATTACACAAAATTACACAATTTAATCCGCATTGAAAGCATTATTTTTATTTTTTCTATTGACAGGAACATTTAATATTTGCTTTGTGATAATGTTTTCAATTTGCACATTCCCAGAATGTCCAGAAGGAGAGAATCTATGTGGACTATTTCATCATGGATCCTAGGAGCGAAATTTCATTCTCATTCGAAAATCTCTCTTTGTTTTGATGAAATGACATGCTGTCATTAAGCTCTTAGCTATGTCAACAATATGACCTGGGCCCTGTTTTAATTAGATATCTTAGTCGTAAACCTTCTTATGAGTGCTCTTGGACATAGTCAAGTTACTCCATTGAGTATGGATGTGTTCGATGGCTATCATTTTGGAGGTGCCCCAGATTTCACATCCATACACTAATAGCTGTTTGATTAGTTTATCAATAAGCTCTTATTTATGAGCAGTTGTTATATGTTCTTACAACATTTTTATTGAGATGCAGTATACAACCAAGATGGGCATGGACTCAAAAATTACATAAAAATGAACTATGTCGCATTTCTCATTTCAGGTCAATGACATGCCGTAAATACACGCGTTCGCTGTACTACCTTGCCGTTCCAACGAACTCCCAGTCACCGCAAACAACAGTTGTGTTTCCACCTGACACAGTTGGTAAGAAATACAAATATTTGATGAAGTCAATGACATGCCGTAAATACACGCGTTCGCTGTACTACCTTGCCGTTCCAACGAACTCCCAGTCACCGCAAACAACAGTTGTGTTTCCACCTGACACAGTTGGTAAGAAATACAAATATTTGATGAAGATTTAGTAGATATAGTAGATATCTGTTTAAACATAAGTTTGGCTTCACAGGAGAAATGGCCCTAAGTTGTTTTTATTAACCCAAAGTTAATTTTATTAACCCAAAGTGGATTTTATTAACCTAAAGTGGATTTTATTTGTTTAAATTAATTTCTTTTGGCCTTAAGTGGATTTTATTGGCTCATAGTTGACTTTACTTGTTCAATTCATCTCTTCTGGCTTAAGTCTATTTTATTGGTCAATAGTTGAATTGAGTTGTTATCGTCTTATTTCAATTTCTGCGTGCAGTAGTGCTATAGTTAGTTTTTCAAATCAAGTCTTTCATGGGCAATTATCTTGTGTGTAACTTTTGCTAACATTCTATTTCTGTTTTGAAATTTAACATTTATTTTTATTAGTAATTTACTATCAAGTAGTTTTCAATGTTTTTGTTTGTCAATAACAATAACTTGCTTATAAGTAACAATTTAAGTTTATTATGCCAATCTTATAATGAGCCTTTTAATTTTTTTGGTTTTCGATTTGTTTATTTTTGGTCATAAATGGATATATTTTGAAACAAATAGTTAGACTTGAAATTTTCAACTAAATTTATTTGAATTTGCAAGTTTAAATTTATGTCCGTCACTCGCGTAAGATTCAATTGAATTTTCTGATCTTAGGATATTTTGTGTACGCTTGTTAATAAGATGGCACCATTAGTATAACATGTATGTTGAATTAGTAGTAAGTGCCCAAAATGTAATAGAGTATTTATGTTCAGTCTTACATTTATTCTGTAGATGGTTGCATAATTTTGTCCAAAAAAATGGAAGATGGAAACAAAATTTGATTTGTTAAAGTTTGATACGAAATAGGCGCCGACTAAAGCGTTTTTATAAACAAAAAATAAGTGGTGTTTTAATGTAGTTTAAAACCTTTAAAGCTTTATACAGAATATTTCTTTAACACCATTCTCCAAGGATGACAATAACCTTAAAAAAGCCTAATAAAATGATAAAATAAAACCGCTACCTACCTGTTTTTGAAAAGGTTGTAACCCTAACCAAACCATTTTTTTACCTTAAAGTAGACTGTACACTCTTGCGCACAGTGGTCAGAAATTGGCTCAGTGTGAGCATTATTTGATAAGCTTATAGAGAGCTGAATTTTCTACCTTCTGTACCCTGTGCGTAGGAGTGTGTAATAATTTTGTTAAGCAAATCCCAACACATAAAAGGATAGAGAGTAGTCTAATGGTAGAAGTGTCCGCTGCTCTCCCAAGATGTCATCCATTCAATCTCCCCAGGGTGAGAGTGGTTAAGAAATATAGGTGTCCACTTCTCACCTAAGAGGCTGTTGGTTTGATCACCACAATTGGTACCTTCTCATGGCCTCTGAAAAATGACACCAGTACTGGTTTCCATCAAGCTTAAATAAATAAATATAGACCTAACTAAATATAAAAATTGTGATTGTATTTAACATTCATTTGTTTGATTTTATCTTTTCAAGTGGTTAATTGTAAGTACACAAAGATTGTCCTCTTTAAAGGCATTGAATTTCTAAACACTTCCAGATATTCTAAGCATGATATTTCCATGAATCGAGATACTAAACGATGCATTGTTCTGCATAATTGCACTACCTCAAATATATATTTCTAGTGTGAAGTTTGTTTCTGCGCCCAGCGTGTTTGCCTGCTGTGTCTAGTATATTATTCAGTCATCTTTTTGGGTTATAACTAAAAACATATGTTATATATTTACATGAAACTTGGTACATACATTGCCAGAGACAGTAGTATAACCAAAAAAATGTTTTGAGATATTTACATGAAACTTGGTACATACATTGCCAGAGACAGTAGTATAACCAAAAAAATGTTTTTAGATATTTACATAAAACTTGGTACATACATTGCCAGAGACAGTAGTATAACCAAAAAAATGTTTTGAGATATTTACATGAAACTTGGTACATACATTGCCAGAGACAGTAGTATAACCAAAAAAATGTTTTTAGATATTTACATAAAACTTGGTACATACATTGCCAGAGACAGTAGTATAACCAAAAAAATGTTTTGAGATATTTACATAAAACTTGGTACATACATTGCCAGAGAAGTAGTATTACAAAAAAAAAATGCTTTGAAATATTCACATGAAAATTGGTAGACAGTAAAAAAAATCAAAATATTCATATGAAACTTAATACAAATGTTTATAGAGATATTTGTAGCAAGGCCCATAACTCCAGATGTAATAATTGTTCAGCAATGTACCTTTTTGACTGAAGAAAATAAAAAAAGCATTGGCAAGCACTTTAGGTGTTTTAATACCATCGTTTGCAACATGGTTCTTAATTCTTTGACACTTAATCAATACTGTGGGGCAATTGACTGACAATTTCTGGTTTTAATGAATATGCATGAGGCAGGGGAGACAACTCTTCTTCCAATTAATTTGCATGTTACATTTAAATATTCTTTAGTAACACTGTACTGTCAGTGACCTCCATGGCCAAGTGGTCTTCACTGCTGTCTGAAATTATCGTACAGCAAAGGCAGACGCAGTTCAATTCCCGCTTTTGACAGAATATTTTACTATGGGAAAGGATCTAGTACCTTCCAAAACCGATGAAACGACTTCATTAATTATTCATGATTACGAGTTTTTCCTAGCCACATTCCCAACGAAGCATAGTATAGTGTTTACTGGGTAACAGACAATAATTTTAATACATTTTTAGTTCATATCACAACAACTGTATAAAATGACTGTTCTCATATATTTTTGTTATATGTCGCAACTGCTTTCACTTCATAAAGTTTAATTGCTTAATATCTCAATGAACTGAACAGGAGTTGAAAGTGTTACCATGACAATTTCTCAAACAAACATACTGTAATATTTTTCCCTATTGTCATTAAACTTATGTTAGATTGTTATTTTTAGTCATCAATATTTTCAACAAGATAAAACAAAATTGTTATCAATATTTTTTTAACGAGAACATATGTCATCATTATTTTTCTTTCTCTTGCTAAACATTCAATGCACTCGAATTATTATTTATATTATTTCAAACAAATAAGTTTCCTGGGAAATTAATGAAACAAACAGGGTTTTCTTTAAACTTTGTTTTTCACATTTTCACATTGCTGTTAGGTAGGCTTAGGTTAATTGACTACACTTGAAGGAATGTTGGTACATTTTCAAGGGTGTTTTTTTCGTACGTATTAATTGGACATAGGGATTGTTAAAACTGCACTCACACAGATTGAATGCTTTACAACTTTTTAAAAAAAAATCTTGGAACCAGCAAGTTTTTACGAAAATCCATGGAAAACAGTTATATAAGACTGCTTACAAAAAATTAAATCGCAGATTTTTATATTCAAGTTCAAAAATGGTGTTTTATGCATTTTTCTTAAACCGTTAGTAACGGTTTAAGCCATTAAACATTAATTTTCGAACGGAAATATGAATATCTACGATCTGATCTTTTGTCAGCAATCTTTTATCATTGGTTTGCAGATATTTACGCAAAATTTTGCTCTTTCCAAGACAACTAATAAAAAAGTTGTAAAAACGGTAAATCTGTGAGAGTGCAGCTTAAAGCTTGTGACTGTTTTAGAAGAAAACATTCTGAGCTCTGCGCCCCTATTTATCGAAATGTCGTACTTAGTAATTGGACCTAGGGATTGTTACGCTTGTATGTTTTAGAAGAAAACATTCTGAGCTCTGTGCCCCTATTTATCGAAATGTCGTACTTAGTAATTGGACCTAGGGATTGTTACGCTTGACTGTTTTAGAAGAAAACATTCTGAGCTCTGTGCCCCTATTTATCGAAAACAACCTCAGATATATATGGACCGTTAACGATGTCAGAAATCGGTACACTTTAACTAAGCTGCAAGTAGATCGTGAAGTAATTTCTATTTAGCATTTAAAGTTAATGACTTAACTCCTGGGAATCTTAATTATGTTTGTAATAACACACTTCACTGGCAATCAATATAAAGTTAGATCTACAAATACAAGCTAAAACACTACATTTAATTAATGATATAATTCAAAATTTAACGAACTACTTCTACTGATGTACCGGCATATATCCAAGGTTGTTGACGTAGAAAATGGCCGAGGAGTTCCGAATGAGAAAAAAGAAGAGTAGTTATCGTCATAACCTTGGTGTCAAAAGTGTCGTCTGCAATTGTTGTCTGCATCAAGGTGCTTAAACTTGATCCTTGGCCATAATTAAAAAAAACGTTCAAGATATCCAAATGAAACTTGGTATACATGTTGCAAAGTTACGTAACACACTATTTATAAAGCAAGATCCACTACTCTGATTTAAGAATTTGTCAAGTAATGCCCCTTAGTGACAAAAAACAACTACAGGCGAGCGTTAGCAAGTCTGTTCCGCGCTCCTGTATTTTAAAGGGATGTGATCTGTTTGTGGACTCATGTTTTTTGTTTAACTTATCAAAAAAATTAACTGGTTGCTTTTGGTTGCTACTTTATTTGTTGTTAGCGTTGACACTCCAGTTTGCTTCAAATTCGAAGTCAGGAGATCCCTCAAAGCCAGTTATGTTTCTGACGCAGGGTGCCTCACCCCCTTTGATGCCAATGGAGGGCAGAACCCAACTCAAAAGCCAAGTCAATCATATCCCTGATTTTAATACATAGTATTTGAAATAAGATAAGATAATGGTGATTATTTTAACAAGAACTTACTTGTGTCATCATTATTTTCATATTTTTAAGGAAATTCTTGAACAAAATACAAAATAATTGCACACAGGGATTTTTTAATGAATGTATTTGCACCTTGGTAAAAGGTTTTCGTCTAGGTCAGCGCAAAAACCATAATGATAAACTCTTCACTCATTAAAATGACTAGACACCAGATGGTCCAAAAATCGACAACTACAGTATTCGTCAACAGTATTCGTCAAAACAAGCCTTGAAGTGTCAATGCAAGCCGATAACACATCATTATACATGATTAAAAGAATAACCACAACAATCATGTTGCTGTCCCATCTGAGTTTCCCCATTAAAAAAAGTGCATAATGGTATCCCAGTTTAAATCATATCTGTTTATGAATTCACATAAATATACCGATGCTATTTTTAAACTTACTCGAAGTTACGTGCCAGACAACCCCAATAAATTTTGAATTTGAAAAATGCGTTAAATCGGTGAAAGATACACGTGTCATAAGCGATGTGATACATCAGTAAGTAAGATTCAATGCAATGTACACATCGATATCAATTTTGTATAAGTTTTTGACCAAAAAAAATTCTTGTATCATCTGGTATCTGGTCCCTTTAAAAATAAACACAAAACCTTAGATCAGAGAGAATGCTTTATTATTGAAATAGTTTCATAAATTTTTGTCAGCATGGTGTCTTTTTGTAGTTTACTCTGCCCCTCCCCCCACCCCCCACAGACCATTGTCCATTTCTGTGCTTTCTATTGCAGTGTTTGAAGGAATGATTTACCTTTGTTTTAATTGTCACATCTTGCTTTAAAGCTGCACTCTCACATATTGGACATTTTTACCAAAATAACTATGTTTTGTCTTGCTATGAGCCAGATTTTGCGTAAATGTTGAAAAACCAGTGATATAAGAAAGCTATTTAAAGATAAGATCGCAGTTTTTCATATTTATGGTTGAAAATTCATGTTTTATGGCTTTTTTTTAGTTTTCGGGCATTTTTTGAACAACTGAGAAATGTTCTATTGTAAAATAAATGATCTTATATGACTGATTTGAAGGCACTTATGCCAAAATGAGCTGATTCTGAGATAAAAATAATAAGATATGTCAAAACTGTCAATCTCTAAGAGTGCAGTTTTAAAGAATCCAGTTTAAAAGATAATGATATAAATGCTATAAATACACTTTTCTATTAACATTGGTAATCAATAAAGAAAAAAATGTCATAGACAATAATGCTTTCCTCACTTGTGTCATAAAATCGACCACCTGGGATTATTTTGGAGTAAAATTATTTGTTCTGTGGTTTAAGTGTGACTGTTTACAAACAGGAAAACAGTTGGATATTGTCATAGCCTTGGTGTTGTTATCGGCATCTTGGTGTTGTAGTCAGTATTATCATCAGTGTCATTTTGCAAAATTGCGAACCTAAGCCATAGATAAAAAACAATTTTCTTATAAAATTTGGTACACGTGTTGTGTCAGAGACAATATAAAATGGTTGTAGCCACGTCAGTTTGATTATATGTAATTCTCATGTAGGCTTACTAGGGATTGAAAATCGGACCAAAGTCATAATCGATCATCGAAAATAATCGGACGAGCCATTTCGATCAATCATCGATTATAATAATCGAAACGGAACAAGTGAATATATTACAAATATATCCAAAACTGTATTGGTTTGTTCATATCTTTAAATGAATAAACATATTACAATCAGTTATGTTTTATATGCTGTTTTGTTAAACATTCTAGGTTACAATTGATAATTTAGTAGTTTTTAAGAGATAACTTAATTCTAAAATAATTGAGAATAAATTGCCGTATAACCCCGAATAAGTCCGTACCGTTTCCCGTTTAAAAGAAAATCAGTACATACACAACACGGTGACTTCCCTTTGCCCTACATTAGCGATAATCGATTATGGAATAATGAAATCGATTATCGCCGACCTCGGACACAAATAATCGACTTTCAACAATACTCGATCATCGTTTTATCCCTAAGGCTTACCCATAGGCTTAATGAAAATCTCCAGAGAAAGTTCCAAAGAAAAATGATGGCTTTTAGAAGCAATATGTATACATTTCTGGATCAACCCTCATTAATTTAGCTGTAAATTGTCTCTTATGTGGTGGATTCTTGGTCTAGTGGTAACACACTAGACAGTCAATTCAAGGGGATTCCCAGCCCCACCACTAAAAAGAGGCTTCTGGGCGGGAATCTAAATTAGGCTCCTGTGTGAACTGCTATACACCTGTGCACATTAACCAGGGCAGCACTGACCAGGGTTACGTTCTGTCTGTGCACTATGCTCCATAAATCTAATACGACTAACAATGTTATTGAAGCACTCGCCTAATGGGCTGTGCCCGAGTGCGAGTATAAATAAGCTTACTCATCCACCATTGCAATTTATTTTCTTTTACAGACAGTGGGGCAAGCCAGTATAAAGACATCATGGTGGGTAATTTTCTCCAGCATTCAAGGAATATGCACGCCAACAGCGATGTCGGATTTTCGACCGAATTTGAGGAAATTGCCACAAATACTCGCACAAATCTTCTCGCCGAACAGTCTGATCTTCCGGAGAATAAGCATAAAAATAGATACGTCAACATAAGTGCTTGTAAGTCCCATTCTGTAACAGATTTTCTTTGATTTGAATATGGTTTGTTTGCTAGTCCATCTTTTGAAGAGGAAAAGTTGAGTTATTGTCATAGCCTTGGTGTTGTTGGCATCATTAGTTTTGTACAAAATAAAGATATATTTCATGTAAATGAACTTGTTGTTTGTTGGATGAAAAAATATTTGATGTTTTGTCACCTTGATGTTGTCCTCTGCGTCATCGTTGCGTTGTTCGATAACTTTGGCCTTAGCCATAAATCTCAAACCATTTGAGATATTTAAATGAAACTTGCTACACATGTCGCTTGAGACAAAATGCACATGTACAGCAAGGCCAGTAACTCTGGCTTGAATAATTGATGAGTTATCAGCGAAATATAACAGGCAAACGGCTTGGAAGCCTCACTCTTGTTAATATATTCAAAGGTAGGTAATGATAAAAGTTGTCAACAGCAGAAGAGATAATTTTGAAGTTGCTCTTTTTTTTAGTCCTTGAACTTTTGGTGCGTGAAGCAAAGATTTTGATGAAAATCTCTTTCTTGAAAAATAATATATATGCAATGTTTGTTATTAGCTTTTAGGAAATACAAACAGAATACAATCAAACCTCGTTTGCTGGAACTCATTTGGCTCGATTATCTCGTTGGCTCGAACTTGATGTAAAGGACCGATTTGGCTCGAGGTATATTCGCCCGTCCCTGGGAGATCAAGCCAATGGGTTTCGACTGTACGTTGAAATTGACGTAATGCTTATATTTTGTTTGTTATATTTCAGACGACCATTCACGAGTGACTCTCCAACAGATACAAGGGAAGCCAAAATCATGTGACTATATCAACGCAAACTTTATAGATGTAAGTGATCAGCGAATAAATAAACTCATTTTATGCATTTGTATAAATGATATCATTGCTCTGGGTTTTTTTTCATGTTTTGCATTTGTGATGACTTACTTGGTGCCAGTTTGATCATAACACTTCCTTGATCAATGTTTGGAGAACTGTGAAGCTTAACCAGTCTTAAACTGGTTCAAACACCCATCTTGTTTTTAGTTAGTTTTCACTGTCTGTCCCAAGGAGGCTTCCTCATTTACTAGTATCAATATTTTTGTATTTTATGTAATGTGTGTAGTTGTGTGTCACTTGTTTAGTGTTTGTGTATTTTACCCAGAAACAAAGTGGACAAATTGTTTAAGCCTTGATTTTGTCGCTGGCATAAACATTAAACTTGGTCATAACTCAAACAAAGATCAAAATATTCAAATGAAACTTGGTACCCATGTTGCCAGAGACAATATGCATATGTTAAGCAATTCTGACTTAAATAATGTTTTGTTATGCCCCTTTTTTCAAACCTAAAAACAACAACAACAACAAGGGTTTGGTCAGAAGCTTTTGTTCTGGACATGACTTTGTATGTAACAAATGGTTTTGCCTTTCTATTCAAGGGTTACAACAAGCCAAAGGCGTATATCGCGACCCAGGGGCCGTTACCCCGCACGTTTGCAGACTTCTGGAGAATGGTTTGGGAGCACAATTCCATTGTCATCGTCATGATAACGAACCTCGTAAGTTGCAGCATAAACATTAAAGGGCAGGGGTGTGGTTTTTCTATTGTCTCCAGGCCCCAATATCAAGAAAATATTTCCCTCCCCCAACCCCTCCCCTGCCTAGATAAAAAGTAACAATATTTTTAACTGCTTACAAAATGAATTGTTTTCTTTTGGTTGTTTATGCTTAATATTGATACAGTTATTGGTTTCGTTTACACAATATAATGTAGACCACCAAAATTCTTAAAACTTGTTGGTATATACACACACAAAATAAATGATTACGTATGCAATGTACCATTTATTTTTGCAAGTACACACTGACATACTTTGACTTTTACAAAATAGCAGGGATTGTTTCTATAAAAATGTTGAAAGAATATGAATTTTTGATAAATGTCTTCATTTAAGCATAAATTATGCAGTTAATTATTCTTATTAATGCTTCTTTTAGAAATATCAAGGAAAATGCTTCATTCATCTAAATATCAAGAATAATCATTCATCATTTATTCAAATTTTTTATCTTAATATGTATATATTATCTTACAAAGTTAATACCAAATGTCAACTAATTGCAAGTTATATAAAATAAACACGGCCATGAAAAATTTGAAATTAATATTTATATATTATAAAAGTATTAATTGAGAAAAATTCTGAATGTCAGCTAAAAGCAATTGTATATGGCGGGAACATGGCCATCAAAAATTTGACATGAATATATAAATTATATAAACTTTTAAAGGTGTTATTTGAGAAACATCAGTTCATAAAGTTTATTTTGTACGCAGTTTCAGTACGCAGTTTTTCTTTGTTGTGCAACCATATTGCCACTATATTTACCTAAATATACGTAAGCTTCATTCCAAAAATCAACACTGAATCTATATTACAATACTTATTTCAGGCTCGTCTATTATTAAAAAAATAATAATTTCTGTTATTGTGATAGCTGTGGTGTTCTTGGTGTCATGGTAGTGCAAAACACTTTACCGTTTGCCATAATACCTAAACTGATTAAGATATTCAATTGAAACTTGGTATACATGTTGCTGGATACAATATGCACATTTGTATAACAAGGCCCATAACTCTGGCTGTAATAATTGAGTTATGCCCCTTGTTCAGTGTCAAATATTGGTGTTCACCCCTTTGCACTGTTGTTTTGATGTTGCAACTTAATCCTTAGGCTATACAATGTTATAAGCCTAAACGTTTTAAAATGTAGGTTTTGTTTTAAACACTTCTAAATGAGGCTGTCAAAAGTATCACATGCAATATCCAAACGAGGGCCATAAAAAGTATGGTACAATCATGGCTTAACATCTTACCTTCATCTGAAGTGTATATTTATGTTATATAATTATGTATCGTACATATTTTGACATTATACGTAAAATTTATTCATTGCCTGGTTGAGCAAGGGCATCCCAAGGGTGACATATACTGGCTGATAGAACAATCATTATCAAAAATCTTGACATGATCTGTAGAGCACACGTTTCATGCATTGCCAGGTTGAGCGAGGGCGTCTAAAGTGTGACATGTACTGGCCAAACGAGGGCCAGGAGACTTACGGCACGATCATGGTGAAACATCTCAACACGATCTCTCGTGCGCACTACACTGTCAGACTGTTCTCACTGAAATGCTGCAAAAATAAAAAGGTTGGTATATATAGGTCGAGTGGTTTGGGCTTCCACCTGGGAAGCAGATGGTCAAAGGTTAGAGCCCGACCTGGTGCTTGTTCTGATGTGGCTGTTTGCTGTCACAGCAGCTAGTTAAATAATGGGTAAGATTGACCTTCCTGCAAGGCTCTCAGTATATAGGATAGGAATTTGGAACAAAGATGTTTATGAAACAAGGTGTCACTTAAGTCCAGGGGACTGGCCCTTAATTGAGAGGGGAATGACTTGATAATACAGTTTATGTTTATTGGCTCTAACATGATCTGCCATTAATTACAGATAAATGATGAAACAAGTTTAGTTTTTACAGGGATGATAAAATTCCGGATTAATCCGGAATTCCGGATTTAAGGCATCACGGATCAATTTTGAGATTAATGTAAATCCGTTGAGTTTTTTCTAGGGGGGAGGGGTACAGGGAGCGATTCGAGCTCACTTCGAACAATATTGGTACGAAAGGTGAGTTTTCCGCAAGTGTAAAGCCGGAAATTAACGAACCTATTTACGTCTTGGCAATCGAGCTATATGATTGGTTTAGATAGCATCCGGTGATTACGGAAATTACCGATGGGACAAGAAGACAGTATCCGGATGGTCGTATCCGGCTATGACAGACGACGAAGACGAATAAACGGGTATTGGAAAATTGGGAAAAAACGACCACCACCAACATCTAAAAACATCGATTCGTCGATTTTAAGGGTATATTTGCCATTTATTTTTACGAGAAATTCCCGAAACGTTTCTTTTTAAGTTAATAGAAAGTGATCAAACTGAGAATGAAGTTTGCGCATGTAGCATTATTTCGGACATCCCGATTCGGATTGTGTCATAATAATCGATTTTTATTTTACAAATTTTATTTGGCCGATTGAAGTTTACGCTCTTTATTATTCTCATAATGTTTGAAGCATTGTTCTCAATAAGAAGTGGCTGTTAATGAAAATTACTTTGGTTCAAATTAAAAAAAAAAATGAATACATATTTTGTAGTAGTAATATATATTACGTAGAGGCAGTCATTTTATTTTCTATTTGAGACAGTTTAACAAAACTTTTTGAGGACCCAGTTTGATTGAGATTTCAATTCTATAGTTGTAATTTGTATTTCCCCATCCAGGTATGTTGATGGTTACAAAAGTCAGGGATGAAAGACACCTCAGCCAGTGCATCCAGTTCCTGTCAATGACTGACAATTCAATCCAGAAAGAAATAGTGTTGAGACATTTGGCCTCCTTAAAAATCACAAGGGCTGATTCTAAATGAATTTTCATAGAATTTGAAAGCCTGCTTGAGAGACTTGAACTGCCGTGGGACAATCTAGTTTGTGTGCTACTGGACTCATGTAACACCATGAGGGGAAAAAATCTGGCTTGGGGACCAGAATACGTCAATGTCCACCATGTCCACAACGGCTACACTGCCAAAGCATTTAAGTCCCGTTTGGATATTACTTGGAATAATATATATACTAATTAATAACATTACATTCTCATCAAATGGAATAAATACTCTTATGATATATAAAAATTGAATAAATACCACTTTTACAATAAACATTTGCAAGCATGATAATTGATATGTTGTTCATTATTATAAATCAAACATCCCACAGTGTAGATTGTTCATACACAGGCATTTGATCATAGCCAGTTGAGTTTTATGGGAAGTGGACAACTGAACCAAAATGTCAGGTACATGTCTAATGCCTGTGACTTCAGGTAAAAAAAGAGTAAATTTAACTTTGTTTAAAGACAAAGGTGTTAATCTTCACTGCTAAGATTCCTGATAATTGTTCTGATTGTGGATGTCTCGTGTTGAACATAATTATATCTACCAAACCGAAAGGTGTACTCCTTGAACACTATTCTAAGGCAAAAAAGGGTATTAGAATCCCTGAAATACGGAAAGCTTCGGGGGGCTTCGCCCCCCTTGTCCCCCCACCAGGGCTTTGCCCTGGACCCATCGGAGGCCTTGAGCGGCCCCCTGAACCCCACGCAGACATTTTCAGGATTGGCAACCTGGCTCTGTTATCATCCCTGTTTTTAAATTATCATTAATTCTAATTTTACATTATAGTTATTTTTGAAGGCGACTATAAATTAATTGCAAATTTTCATCCCCACCCCTTAAATTTCATTGTCTGTAATGAAAATAGTGAACTAGAGTCTGTATTTGCGTATCAGTATAACATTCACATGCAAAAAAGGAGAATTGTTAAGACCATGTGATTTGTTCGTCTACACTTGTATATGGTACCTTATGCAATAAGAACACATATTCAGAGAAACAGTCAGATAGATTAAAAAAAATGTCAACCCTCACGCCCATTTTTGTTGTTTGGAAAATCAAGCAATTAATTTATAATGGCCTTGTAGCTTTTTTAATTTTTTGATGATTATTTGAATGCCTCACTGGACTCATTGCTGCAGAGGATGTCACATAATTATTATCTAAAATCTCTTCATAAAACACACCAAGATAAACCAATCAATGGCTGTATGACTTCTCTCTCTACAGAAGCAGGTATCGGAGCGTATTGTTTACCAGTATCACTACACAGAGTGGCCGGACCACGGTGTTCCCGAGTTTACGCTGCCAGTTCTCAAGTTTATACAGAAATCCTCCAGCGATAACCCCCCAGGGGCCGGACCCATTGTCATACACTGCAGGTAGGTGGTTGAGTCTATTTCTGATAAATGGGTATGTCAGCATATAATTTAATTGATTAGCGATTACACCCCTGTGGCCCTGGACCCATTGTCATACACTGCATGTAGGTGGTTGAATCTATTTCTGATAAATGGGTATGTCAGCATATAATTTAATTGATTAGCGATTACATCCCTGTGGCAGGACCCATTGTCATACACAGCAGGTAGGTGGATAAATCTATTTCTGATAAATGGGTTATGTCAGCATATTATGAAATTCATAAGTAATAACCCCCCTCAGGCTAGACTCGTAAAAGATGGTGCTGGGCATAAACATTTTAAGTAGTGAGAAATACCTTGAAATGGATAGCAAGGGCCTTGGAAACAATTTCAACAGGGTTCTAAGCCCGCTTTGATGAAGAAACCTAAA
This sequence comes from Mya arenaria, assembly GCF_026914265.1. Lineage (NCBI taxonomy): Eukaryota > Metazoa > Mollusca > Bivalvia > Myida > Myidae > Mya > Mya arenaria. Next base: position 51,608,220 of record NC_069135.1, read on the forward strand.
TATTCTAACAATAATGTTTTCAGGATGTTCAGAATAATGATTTTGGATCGGTTAATATCGCTGATATTTATGATTATAAGCTAGAGTTAAATTTATATGAACTTTGTTGTTTTTTCAGTGCGGGTGTTGGTCGCACAGGAACCTACATTCTGATTGAATCGATGATCAAACAGATTTTAGATCGGGGAACGATTAATATCCCCGCGTTCTTGCTGCATATACGGCAGCAGCGAAAATCTCTTGTACAAACAGAGGTATGTGGAATGGTTGAAGAAACAAATTGTCATTCGAAAGATTTTAAGCTTGTTTGTTTATCGAAAAAATAAATTTAAGATGCACTCTTACTCACAATTAAGTAGTACCACAATTAATACATTTGTTATTTATTTTACCGAGAACAATTGAAATATTGAAAACAATGGTTCTAATGAAGGATACCGTTTTTAATTTGAAAGAATGGTGCAGAAAAAGCGGTATTTCTACCAGCAAATTTGGCAGGCACTTTATTGGCTGAGAGCTAATGACACTGTTGCTATTGAAGGATTTATATATGTGTTCAAGATTACAACCAGAATGATGGTCTTCATTGTGTTAAACCCCTCCCTCCCATCTTAATATGCTTACGTGATTACCAAACAGTATTCTACTGAATTAATTCTTAGCTATATAGAATTTTATTGGATGATACCATCTGTAGAGATGTCTTAGTCATTTACTCCCAGCTTTTGTTTCAAATTGACATCAACCACTCTTATGAAGGATACCACACTCTTGCGCAAAATCGTGCCAAGATAGCATAACTTCCTTCAGAGTTGTTGTAAAATATATAATGTTTAAACTAACCACTCTATTGTGTGATTTAAATGTTCACTTTGAAACATGTGCATCTTTAGTGATGTAAACAGTTTAATTGAAACCAAACCATTTCTCACCTTCCAGGAGCAGTATATGTTGATACACGATGCCATAGCTGAGTGGATCCTCACCCAAGGTGACCCCGAGATCAAGGAGTCTGACCTTACCAAGCAATTAGCTAGACTCACCAGGCAGGTCAATGGGGAAATTCCACCCATTGATATCCAGTACAATGTAAGTCTGGGGAATTTCCATGGGATTTTAAAGTTATAAATAGAATAGGAAAATATCAAGGAAGGTCTGGGGATTTTCCACATGATGATTAAAAGTATTTATATATATATATATTTATATAAAATGGGAAAATGTCAAGGAAGGCAGGTCAATGGGGAAATTCCACCCATTTATATCCAGTACAATGTAAGTCCGGGGAATTTCCATGGGATTTTTAAGTTATAAATAGAATAGGAAAAAAGTCAAGGAAGGTCTGGGGATTTTCCACATGATGATTAAAAGTATTTATATATATATAGAATGGGAAAATGTCAAGGAAGGCAGGTCAATGGGGAAATTCCACCCATTGATATCCAGTACAATGTAAGTCTGGGGAAATTCCATGGGATTTTAAAGTTTTAAATAGAATAGGAAAATGGAAGGCAGGTCAATGGGGGAAATTCCACCCATTCAGATCCAGTACAACATATATTTGGGGAATTTCATTGGAACTATTGAGACTATATATAGAACAAGGATCACAAGACAGGTCCAAGAACATATCCATCCTGTACAGTAATGTTAATTTCAAGAAAATGTTATAAATTTGAATGTATTTGGCAACTATGAGTATGGGAGAGAGTGGTCTAGTGGTATAGGTGTCTGCCTCTCACCCAAGAGGTTGAGAGTTGCATCCCCAGCAGGGGTACATTCTCATTGCCTCTCAGAGAGTGATTTTATAAGCTATCAGCGTCATCATGATCGAGCTAAAATATGTAAGTATATTCTAATAATGACTAGTTTATCAGGCTTCATTGTTAATATATACAATTTTATTTTAGCGCGAACAAAAATGCTTTCATGGAAGATGTTTTTTTTTTTTCAGCTGGTCACAAGCTTCAGCCCACAACCCGATGACATGTTCCATGCGTTAAAGCCAGTGAATCTGTGTAAAAATCGGGACCTTAAATACGTGCCGCTGAGTGTAAAACGTGTGGCACTGCCTATGGTGCCGGGGGAGGAAGGATCTGATTATATAAATGCCACATATCTCCAGGTAAAGCGATATAAATATTCAGTGTTAAGTAAAAATAAGAACTATAAAATTTCGTTTTTCTCAGTCATTGAAAATAGTCTTTTGGATGAACAAGCCAAAATTCATATACTTCAGCTTGGCATTACATTTTTGAACAAGCTCTGGTGTATAAAACCCAAGGTTGAGCATGCCCAAAAAGCATTTTACCAGTGGCTTGGGAGCTTGTGCTTATTTTGACCACTGCATTCAATGAGTTTCCTTACCTGTAATAACTATAATGAAATAATTTAGCCCTTAAATAACAGAGATGTCTTTGCCTTTGACTAAAAAATTGTGAAACCTTTCTGTATTTTAGGGTTACACAAAAACGAATGAGTTTATAATCACTCAGCATCCCCTAGAGCATACAATGGAGGATTTCTGGCGAATGGTCTGGGATCAGAACAGCTCCGTTATTGTGCAGCTATCAAATGTTGATGAAGTGGTAATGTATTCAGACTCAATCTGATACCATACTTGTCCTAATAAAATGTGCAAATTAACATAGAAATATGTTGTGCATAATTTAAGTTTTGTGTAACCTTCTGGAGTACAATATGAGCTAATTATGAGTAAAAAAAATGTTGTTTATAATATTAGTTTAGTGTTACCAACTGAAGTACAATAGGGTAGCAGTTTATATAAAAGATGTCATCAGGTGGGCTGGAAACAAAATAGCAGCTTTTTAACAAGTTTTCAGTCTGGTTTAGAATTGTTTAATCCAAGAATCAGACAAAATACCCACAGAAAGATCCCCCTCCCATCTGTGTGTCTGTATTTTTTACATCATTTTTTCCACAAATTGATACGTTATGCAAGACCAAATATCAATCATGTTTTTATGGTCCGGATCGAAAAAATCTCTTGGGCACGCTGCATAGCCTTGGGTCAGACTTCTATCTGGACCAAAAACACACAATAGATTAGAAGTACCTTCCTTGGCCAAGCGCGTAAGATACGTTCATCCCGACCTGAGCATAGGGTGTTTTACGGAAACGAGAAATAATTAATGGGTATTCTAAATATTGCCACAAGGCAAGGTTTCTGTGATGCTATGGACGATATTCTTCAACAAGGGAGGTAATTACAATGTGATGACCATTCAAAAGGAGTTTCATACTTTATCTTTGCTCGTGGGCAAGATAAGAATTTCTAGCATGGTTAAATTTTTGGATCTACATATCTGAGGTGGGAGAAACTTGTATTCTCTACTTACCTCGCCTGTTGTTTTTACATCATGTATCAATAACCACAACTTTATTTTGACTTGGCCCTGTACATACTTTTCCATCTTTCTTTTTCCAGGAGTACAAGAGTTTCTGGCATGCTCAGGGCCACACCATTGACATCGGGGGGAACTTCAAATTGACATACCGTGAAGACGATGACAGGAAGAAATTCAAGGTTAAAGAGTTCCTCCTGCAGTCTAATCAGGTTTGTGGCTTTTATCAAGTTTTTCTCATGCTAGGACTGAAAAGGACTGAGCAATAACGTGACCTGTTTTTCGAAGAAAAAAGAGAGGAGATATTGTGATAGCATTTGTGTTGTTTGCAGCCGAGCCAAAAACTTTAAAAAAGCATTATTTTAAGGTATTCACTCTTAACGTAGGACATAGTCTTGTCAACAATGATAGTACAGTCGAAACATGTTGGCTCGATATCGCTGTAATCGATTTCCTTGTTGGTTCGAACTTGATGTTAAGGACCAATTGTTGTTGTTTTTTACTCTATGTAAGCATTCAATCTTTGCTCAGTATTTGCAACTCGAAGTATTTTGGTCGTTCCCTGTGATATCTCGTAAACTGGTTGCGACTTAATGTGTAGCAAGCCCCATTACTCTGGGCTCAATTTTTTGAAACATATTTTATTGAGTAATATTTTCTAGGATGACTACATCTTGATGACACGGATCATCATGTGGAATGATGACTTGCCCGAGTTGTGCAGTCTGCTTCATGAAGCGCTTGATTTTTATTGATAATAAACTATTTTTCTAGGATGACTACATCTTGATGACAAGGATCGTCACATGGAACGATGACTTGCCCGAGTTGTGCAGTCTGCTTCATGAAGCGCTTGATTTTTAATGATAATAAACTATTTTTCTAGGATGACTACATCTTGATGACAAGGATCGTCACATGGAACGATGACTTGCCCGAGTTGTGCAGTCTGCTTCATGAAGGGCTTGATTTGATTGATAATAAACTATTTTTCTAGGATGACTACATCTTGATGACAAGGATCGTCACATGGAACGATGATTGGCCGGAGTCGTGCAGTCCACTTCATCAGGTGTTTGATTTCGTAGATGAGGTTCAAACGTTACATAAACACAATGACATGGGGCCAGTCATCGTCGTAGATAGGTAAGAATGATCGTCAGAAATATCCTGTTTAATACTTAATTGGCTGTTGGTGAGGATACCCAGCTGCCTGTCACCACTGTCAGTATCATAAAAAAGGGTAATTTGGATGTGATGTAAAATACTTTAAAATGTTTGATAATAAAACTTGTGTATGGGCCTGATAGGACAAGTTAAGAAAAGTATTATATATATAATTTGTGAATAAATATATGGACATAAGGCCGACAGCGATTATTTCTATTAGGCAAGAAAATATAAGGCCGACAGCGATTATTTCTATTAGGCATGAAAATATAAGGCCGACAGCGATTATTTCTATTAAGCATGAAAATATAAGGCCGACAGCGATTATTTCTATTAGGCATGAAAATATAAGGTCGACTGCGATTATTTCTATTAAGCATGAAAATATAAGGCCGACAGCGATTATTTCTATTAGGCATGAAAAAAAAAGTCTGGTTCCTGTTACCTGACCCTACCTATAAACCCTACCTACTAAATACGAGCTGACCTAACGGTTTTTATAGTCCGTCTATGTGTGTATGTAGTTTAGAATTACTTGAACGCCCTTCCTCAATGATGACAATAGCGTTCATACATAAAGCCTAAGATAAAGGCAAAAAAAGAAAGCATACCTACCCTACCTGTTTTTGGTAACCCTAACCACACCATTTTAAAAAAAAATAAAAATTGCCTAACATATAGAGCCTTTATTCCTTCTTATTATATAGGTTCGGGGGAGTGGAGGCAGCTACATTTTGTGCGTTGTGGAGTATATATGATCAGCTACAATATGACAAGTCAGTCAATGTGTACATGCTGGCTAAACTCTATCACCTCAAACGAGCAGGTGGAATTGGCTCAAAGGTACATTTACTATGTTTTGGGTTTGGTATTAAGGTAAGCCATCCAGCATTAGGATGCAAAGATGTGTTAGTGCATTTTAGATATTAACTTCAATTTTATTTCTTCGATTAACAATTGTATTAAATATTGCATGGAATACTTTTTTGTGGTGTAAACTTGTGGTAAAAAATATTCAAGTCCACCATTTTGTAACTTTCAAATTAACCATTACCAGTAGCAATTTTTGAATGAATGATGGATGGCTTACCTTAAACTTACGTTATGCGTATTATAAGATTTTTATTTTTTTTAAGCTTGCAGGCTCTCAGTAGTAGAAATTAGCACAAGCCCACAAGCTCTGCACTGGTAAAATACTTTTCAGGCTTGTTCAGATTCTCATTTTACTAACCTCAGCCTAATTTTCATATTTAATGCCTCATTTTACTAACCTCAGCCTCATTATCATATTTATTAGCCTCAGCCTCATTATCATATTTAATAGCCTCATTTTACTAGCCTCAGCCTAATTTTCATATTCTCAAGCCTCATTTTACTAACCTCAGCCTCATTATCATATTTACTAGCCTCAGCCTCATTATCATATTTACTAGCCTCATTTTACTAGTCTCAGCCTCATTATCATATTTACTAGCCTCATTTTACTAACCTCAGCCTCATTATCATATTTACTAGCCTCAGCCTCATTATCACATTTACTAGCCTCATTTTACTAGCCACAGCCTCATTATCATATTCACTAGCCTCATTTTACTAGTCTCAGCCTCATTATCATATTCACTAGCCTCATTTTACTAGTCTCAGCCTCATTATCATATTCACAAGCCTCATTTTAGTAGCACAAGCCTCATCCTCATATTTAATAGCCTCATTTTACTAGCCTCGGCCTCAAAACAATATTTACTAGTCTCATGTAATGATTCTTGCTGTTTCAGGAGAACTATCAGTTCTTATATGAAGCTGCTGCTAGTCTTAGTGAGAAATGGTGTGAACGGGACAAGCAATCATCGCCAGGGTCGATACGGCTCCATCTCGGCTCGAAGAAAAATGGCTCAATGCCTCGTAGTACGACAGCTAACAGTAAAGTAGAAACAGACGTGTGACATATTGTCACTTACTCACAATTGGCTTTGCTAGACTCATTAAAGTTGATCATTTCATTAAGACATTTTATTTACCAGTATCATGGGTGTTGAAATACTGGTATTTATGGTGGAATAACCATGACGTATTGTGTGTCGGAAACCATGGATAGTTTACATTTTAGTGTGCTATAGATTTATTTGATGTCCTCGGACATTCGAATTTTACATGAGATATTAGTGGATAATTGTTTAGAAATCCATACAAAACTATGGATGGCAGATATAACAAGAGGATTTGATTCGAAAGGAGGAGGATTTAAGAAACGACTTCATCGGAAGAAAATCATTCATTCAAAAATGTGTTGTACTTTTTGTGAATGCTTTCCAATTGAAAACTCAACAGAATTGAGCTGAAACCAAAAGCTGTGTGTTGTTTAACCAATATGTTGTGATGAAATTTATGTTAAATACTTGTGCTAGCTGTTGTGATTTTGATACAAAGGTGGTTGTTGATGTTTAGACACAAAAAAACTCATTTTTACATGATCAAAACCATTTACATATTTAGGCCTATCAAAAGAAATATCTGTGTTTAGGGCAACAGTCCCAATCATGCTGGGTAGGGAAGGGGCTATTATACTTTTTGCTATGCCAAAAGAAATAAAATGCTTTGGTAAGGGTAATATCCTTTTCAAAAACAGGTAGGATAGGTTTTTTTCAGGCTTTATATGAGGACGTTATAGTCATCATTGGGAAATGATGTTAAAGTAATCTTCAGTATAAAGCTTTAAAGGTTTTATACTTCATATTAAAACACACACACTTATATTATTTACTTATTATTATTTTATTATTTTAACAACTGACTATCCAAACGGAAGGGCCGGCCCCTATTTCATAGGTAGGGTCGGGTAACCCAAACCAAATCTTTTTTTGTTTTTAGACCCCAGTCAAAAACAGCTAAATAAACAGTGATGCCTACCATTACAGTTCGGTGTATTGTGTATTAATTAGGCAAAAAAAATATGTTTGTTTAGGTAAACCTTCTCAAAATTTCTAGGTAGGGTAGGTAGGGATTTTTTTTTTTTCAAAATCTATCGTAAGTTCAGAGTGTTTTCTTGCACATGGCAGTCTTTCCTACATTAATGTCATTGCCTGACTTTGTTTTATCATATAATCAATAATTCTGATTAAAATCTGCATTTATCCGCCCTTCGTAACTCTCTATTCGCTAACGAATATTTTTTTTGCTCAGAAATGGAAAAAAATAGTTAGGGTCGGTGCATTTTTATAGGTAGGGTCGGGTTACCCGAAACAGACTTATTTTTTTTTAGGCCTTTAATAATAAATTCATCATGGTTTTAATTGTAATCAACACGAAAAGTCAACAACAACAGATGTTAGAAAATCAAGATTTTTTTATTATCGGTTGAAAAAATCTCCAGGGACAAGGGCTTTTGCCAGGTAGGGCAGGATAGCCCTAAACACAGGTATTTCTTTTAGGCCCTATGATAAATTATAATAATGGAGAAATATCTCAAAACATGATCTATTTTAAATACTAATTTAGTGAGTTCCAATATACATACATGAATGCAAGACCAATTTTAATTTAGTACTAATAAAATTGACATCGTCTATATTTTGTCAAATGTAGAACTGGTGCTCTGAATGTTCACGAAGAAATTATATTGATATTATTTGGAGATTATTTTCTGTTCACATGTAAATCTCACAAAACTTTTTTTGATAGAAACCCATTTTCTTTCATTTTAGTTGTAGAAAGAAAGGATTCGATCACAAATATATATTTTTATTGATTAAAGTCTTGCATATTTGGTTGATCTTTTTTACCATTTTTATAACAAAATTTGATGAAAAACAATGTCTCATAGAAGAATAATGGCATATTGCATGTATGTGGTCTCAGTTAAAAATTGTTGTGAATTTTTGAAGATAAATAAAACTCTGTTCTTCTACTTCAATGAAAATTCTATCATTGTTCTATTAATAACTAAAAGTTTCAATTTATTATAAGCTGTGAACAACTTAATCCAAGCCTTTAAAACGATAAAATGAGAAATTAGGATTTTTTTGTTTTGTTTGTGATTATCTTGTAAAACTTTTTAATATGTTTGCTTTTAGCTTTTTATGAAGCGGTTGTGGGTACGATAGTTGACTAGAGGTACCATCACTCCTTGTACTTTCTCATGGCCTCTCAAAAATGACATCATTATTGGCTACTAGCCAGGAAATAGACTCGAAAGTGGTTCATATCAACTTTCGGCTGTATTCACAATCGAGTTAAAATAAATATCATGGTATTATCTTAACCTTTTAACAATGTACAATATTTACTGTATATGCCAGCATATACACATGGCACTTATTCCTGCCAAATATAGTGCCATCGTTTATTTATCTTCATTCATTTTTTGTGTAATCTTCCATTCATATTAGCTTTTTTACTTGCTATAGAATAGCCATTATTTTGTACTTTTACATGTATATACCATTCAACTTCACTAAGGTTGAAAGCAATGTAGAAATTTCACATATTTTAAGCTTTACTGGCCAAAGGCCAGAAGAGCTCATGCGATTTAGCATTGTCCGTCGTCCGTACTCTCTTGCGTTTGTAAACAAATGCTTGTGAACGCGATACTGTCTTCAGTCTTAATCAAACTTATTTAGTGGTTAGATAACTAAAAGAAGTCTTTTCCCTTCTTAATTAAACCAGCCAGATCTGCCCATGCATGACTGGATTATGGTCCATGAAATGCTGCAGTATTTTCTAAGGGAGACAACTTTGTACAGCGAGCTGTGTATTACTGTAGTAGTTATTTCCCTTTGCCCCATAGCAAAAATATTTTCTTAAGGGAGACAACTTTGTTCAGAGAGTTGTTTATATTGTAGTAGTTCTTGCCCTTTTTGAGACATGTTTCACTGATTACTTTCCTTTGAATGTGGGTTTTCAGTTTAAAACCAAAAAAATCATGTCAGTAGAGCATAGGGTCTCATGTTTATTAACTTTGTTGAATTCACTATTTCAAAATCAATATATAATAATAAAGCACCTTGCACTTTATTCATGTTAACAAAATTAGATTGGTTTGTATATGTCATGTATACACTGTAAGAAGTTTTAGGGGTTTAGGACTTTTTGTTTTTACATTTATGTTGTAAGTAATTTCGTCTTAACGAAGTCGTGAAATCTAGTCGAAGGTTTACAACATTTAGAATTATCAGATTTTTTTCTCATGGTTTAAGGATTTAAAATAACCTGAAAATCATATACTGGATGTTGTGAATTTAATTTACATAAATAACATAAACATGTAAATAGTTAAAACATAATAATTATGTTTAAGATATGATGAGCTCTTAATTTTAAAAAATAGTTGGCAGTTTTCATACATGTTAAAGATTTAATGAAGTTTAAAACTTTTAAAGGGACAAGACACCAGATGATACAATTGCAAGAAAAAAGGAAAAATTTTGAGTTGGCAATTTTCAACAGTAAGAACCCCCGGTTGAAGATAACATGAGGAGTAAAGAAAACATTCATGAAAAAAATGATTGACATATTTTACATAATAATAATTTGTATGGTTTACCTTTATTCTTGTATATATTGTGTTATAATAACACTTCACATGTATGCCCGATAAAACATGTTCATCAATGGCTGTATGTGAAAGCTTTTGTACTAATTTAATATGGATTCAATCTTCGTAGATACATCTGTAGGGTTTAAGCTTAATTTGGAATATTGCTGATTTTGGGAAGCACCCTTCTGCCGTCATAGGACCACCATGGTCACCCTTTTGCCTTCATAGAGTGTAATGCTTAAAGACTATCAAATTTTTTGTTTGTTTTGACCATTACTTATAATATGCTTATAAAAACATACAACTTACATAGTCTGCATTTTTCTGTCAAATTAATTATAAACCTTCTTCTGCTAATACAGCCAGCCCTTTTTTAAACCTTGCTAAAACCATAACCAAAGACAAAAATTTCTAATATTTGAGTTGTCAATTAGTCACTCTAGTGGTAACTTATTTAGAGAACGTTTATGATATACTGTATACTTAAAGCTTGTGTAAATCGAAATTCAATGTTTTATTTGTTGTAGATAACCTGTTATTTATTTTCATGTTGTGAGTCACTGTTACATGTATATTTGATTGCACTGGTGTATATGTTTTTTAGGTCCTCTGTTTGTCAAAGACAAAGTTGAAATATAGTCATAACCTTGTCGTCATTGGTGTGCAAAAACTTGACACTTGGCAATAACTCAAAAGACTATATAAGATATTGAAATGAAACTTGGTACACATGTTATTGGAGACGAAACGTGCTTGTACACAAAGGCCTGTTAACAACTCTGGCTTAAGCAATTGCTGAGTTATGCCCCTTTTTTGACGGAAAAGAGCAGACGAGCGATGGCTCTTGTTAAATGTTAGTTTTAGGCATAATGGTTGCAAGACATAATAATATTTTTATACCTTTTATTTGATGTAGAGTTTTTCACCCTAACTTTTTCACAGTAAAATTATTGTCAATTGTCCATTAAGTGACATCGTCAAGAAAAATGACTTCTGTGAAGGAAAAATCTATGAAGATATAATCCTAACTTGTTAAAAATTTATCGGAAAATCTATGATTTTTCAATTTCTCATACTGAGGTCCCCTTTTCAATAATTTTTAGTAAGCCATAGACCCTGATGTATATTGGAGGTTAATAAAGAAGTTAAAAAGACCTCCTGTTGCAACTAAATTGTATAAACTATACGTTAAATTGTTTGTTATTGTGTGTTTCTTACTTGCCAGGTTAAATGTTGATAAAATTTTAAAAATTCAATGTTGTGGAAGTTGTGAAAATATTTTTCGCAACACTAATTTTGTTGCCTTTTACCATGAAATATGTAGTAATGTTTCTTTAATCAAGATGTTAGACCACAAAAATATTGTATTAAAACTTCTTGACTGTTAAGTTACATGGAATGTGATTAGCAATTAGGTGAAAAACTTGTATTTTGCATTTATAACAAAACTAGAATAGTTCTGCATAATAATGTATTGTCTGCCCAAGATCCAGGATAATTGTGGGTTTTTTCAGTGTAAGATAGCAAGATATTTCACCAAGTGAATTCCAAAAGTTATACTTCACCAGTGGCTTTGGATTTTTTTTTGGTGTTCATGAGGCGAAATATATTGCAAATCTTATACTGAAAGAAGTATTTCATCATGCTTGTAACTAATTAAAAATGTTATTTAATTGTAAAACCTCACCAAATTTGAGTTTAAACTTATTCTGTTAATGTCACCCAAAACGGTGAATGTGAATATTAATTTCGTTGCAACGGGTGTAAATGTCAGAAACAGTGAAAAAAAAATTTCGATAAACTTTCAAACAGTGCGTTTACCATGTTATAATCCACCATTACTTTTAAATAAACGACCATAAAGCATGACATAAAATATCCCCTAATTATATGCTTTTCTTGTTTCTAAACACCGAATTATCCTGAGCGGACTATTTTATACATGTAATAATTTCATGCGGAAAACAGTTAACCGAAATTTAGAATTCCAGACCAATATAACCAGTATATTGTATATCAATATTTTATGCTATAAACATTTAATGCACCATTTCATTCATTGTAATCATATTTGAATGGCATATTAAGTTGTAATGTTGTGAACTTTTTGTACGTGATCTTGTACATAACTGTTTTGTCATAGTAACTTTATTAAAGACATGTCATTCAAATGAGAATAAAACACTAATCTCTAAACTGAGTTAGAGTTTCCTTTTGATGCCCTAAGGACGACATATTTATCACACAGTCGGTCCACTCTTTTTATGCCCAAAAGGGCACCATGTAGTTATCACACAATCTGTTCATCCCTCACTACATTTTCTGATCAATAAGTGAAGAAATCTGTGGCCAAGGTTCCTCAAACTTGGTAGGCAGGTTGCAGATGAACCCTATTTATTTTGGTCAGTGGGTTCAAAGTCAAGGTTGTGGTGACCCTGAGCTGAAAATCTGTTTCGGCTGAAGAACACTTAGATCCAGAGACCTCAAACTTAGTAAGCTGGTTGGCAACAGATGACCAACAGATAAATTATATTGATTTTGAGGTCAAAGGTCAAGGGCGTGGTGACCTCAGGATCTGTGTCTGATCAATAACTTAAGAATGCTAAGGCCAAGAGACCTCAAACTTGGTACCCAGGTCGGTAATGACAGATAAAACCCTTTGGGTTTTGAGGTCAGTGGGTCAAGGCTGTGGAGACATCGAGGTGAAAATCTGTTTCCAATATAACTGAAGAACTCTTAAGCCAAGAGACATCATACTTAGTAGACAGGTTGGTAATGACCAGCAGATGACTCCTAGTGATTTTGAGGTCAGTGGGTCAAAGGTCAAGATTAAGGGGACCTCGAGCTGAAAATCTGTTTCCGATCAATAACTGAATAACTGAAGAATATCATGGCCAACAGACCACAAACTAGGTTGGCAGGTTAGTAATGACCAGCAGATCTAACTGAAGAATGCTTACACCAAGAGACGAGTTGACATCAACTCCATTTTACAGTGACTTCATTTCCATGTACATACTTTAAAATGTTACAGATCAACATTTCCAATCATCATGGCAGAGTAGGGTAAGTCATCATGAAAATATGTGAAATACTCAAATCTGCCTATCCAGCCGCGGCCCAAATTCAAATACATGCAGCGAGGCATTTCAAGTGCATAATTATGTCACGTTACATTGACAGATAATGTTGCGATTGCCTTTTTTAATAAAAATAGAACTGTGTTATGCAGCAGACCTGGGTCTTGTGTGCGACAAGCTGCCTCATCATGGTAAACCTTTATGGCATTTTTTTTTTAATTCTATAATGCATGGTCAAGATACAGCCTGGACAAAGATCATTTCAACCTTTGATCTCTAATTTTAACCTTGATCTTTGATGTACAGACCTGTGTATTTTGCATGACATGCCACCTCATCGTGGTGAACCTTCATGGCATTTTTTTTGAAAATCCTATAATGCATGGTCAAGATACAGCCCTGACAGGGATAATTTCAACCTTTGACCTCCAACCTTGACCTCGATTTTTGACGTACACCCCTGGGTCTCTTACTTAAAAAGCCATCTTATCTTGGTGAACCTTTATGGTAAGTTTTTTTTTAAAAATCCTATAAAGCATGGTCAAGATACAGCCTGGACAAATTCAGTTCAGATGCAAGCACAAACACTGAACTGTCATTATTATTTGCCTAGAAATATAATTATAAGATTGATTATAAATAAAATGGACAGAAAAGATAAAACAAGAGGGCCATGATGGCCCTGTATCGCTCACCTGTAGCTTTGCTAAATAAAGTGAACATTCTGACCTATTATCATAAAGATCCAATGAAAAGTATGGCCCCTAGAGGCCACTCTTTTATTTGTCCCACTGACCTAGTTTTTAGTTTTTGACCCGGGTTGACCCAATATCGAACCTGACCTAGCATATGTTAAGATGATCATTCTGTCCAAGTTTCATTAAGATTAGGCTAAAATTGTGATCTCTATTGTGTTCACAAGGTTTTTTTACTAATTGACCTAGTGACCTAGTTATTGACCGCGGCTGGACCAATGTCGAACTTGACCTAGATGTTATAGAAATGATCATTCTGACCAAGTTGCATTAAGATTAGGCTAAAATTGTGACCTCTATTGTGTTCATAAGGTTTTTCTAATATCTGACCTAGTGACCTAGTTATTGACCGCGGATGACCCAATATCGAACATGACCCAGATTTTATAGAGATGATCATTCTGACCAAGTTGCATTAACATTAGGCTAAAATTGTGACCTCTATTGTGTTCACAAGGTTTTTCTACTAATTGACCTAGTGACCTAGTTATTGACGGTAATTGACCCAATATCGAACTTGACCTAGATTTTATAGAGATGATCATTCTGACCAAGTAACATTAAGATTAGGCTTAAGTTGTGACCTCTGTTGTGTTCACAAGGTTTTTCTACTAATTGACCTAGTGACCTAGTTATTGACCGCGAATGACCCAATATCGAACTTGACCTATATTGTTCTAGAGATGATCATTCTGACCAAGTTGAATTGAGATAAGCCTAAAATTGTGACCTCTATTGTGTTCACAAGGTTTTTCTACTAATTTACCTAGTGACCTAATTTTTGACCTGGGTTGACCCAATATGGAACTTGACCTAGCTTATGTTAAGATGATCATTCTGACCAAGTTTCATTAAGATTAGGCTAAAATTGTGACCTCTATTGTGTTCACAAGGTTTTTTTACTATCTGACCTAGTGACCTAGTAATTGACCGCGGATGACCCAATGTGGAACTTGACCTAGATTTTATAAAGATGATCAGTCTGACCAAGTTTCATAAAGATTAGGCTAAAATTGTGACCTCTATTGTGTTCATAAGGTTTTTCTAATATCTGACCTAGTGACCTAGTTATTGACTGCGGATGACCCAATATCGAACATGACCCAGATTTTATAGAGATGATCATTCTGACCAAGTTGCATTAACATTAGGCTAAAATTGTGACCTCTATTGTGTTCACAAGGTTTTTCTACTAATTGACCTAGTGACCTAGTTATTGACCGCGGATGACCCAATATCGAACTTGACCTAGATTTTATAGAGATGATCATTCTGACCAAGTTGCATTGAGATTAGGCTAAAATTGTGACCTCTAATGTGTTCACAAGGTATTTCTACTAATTGACCTACTGACCTAGATTTTGACCCCAGATGACCCAATATCGAACCTGACCTAGATTTCATAGAGATGATCAGTCTGACCAAGTTTCATAAAGATTAGGTCAAAATTGTGACCTCTGTTGTGTTCACAAGGTTTTTCTAATAATTGACCTAGTGACCTAGTTATTGACTGCGGATGACCCAATATCGAACTTGACCTAGATTTTATAGAGATGATTATTCTGACCAAGTTGCATTGAGATTAGGCTAAAATTGTGACCTCTATTGTGTTCACAAGGTTTTTGTACTAATTGACCTAGTGACCTAGTTGTTGACCGCGGATGACCCAATATCGAACTTGACCTACATTTTATAGAGATGATCATTCTGACCAAGTTGCATTGAGATTAGGCTAAAATTGTGACCTCTATTGTGTTCACAAGGTTTTTCTACTAATTGACCTAGTGACCTAGTTATTGACCGCGGATGACCCAATATCGAACTTGACCTAGATTTTATAGAGATGACCATTCTGACCAAGTTGCATTGAGATTAGGCTAAAATTGTGACCTCTATTGTGTTCACGAGGTTTTTCTACTAATTGACCTAGTGACCTAGTTTTTGACCCCAGATGACCCAATATCGAACTTGACCTAGATTTTATAGAGATGATCAGTCTGACCAAGTTTCATAAAGATTAGGTCAAAATTGTGACCTCTTTTGTGTTCACAAGCAATTGTGAACGGACGGACGGACGGACGGACGGACGGACGACGGACGAAGAGTGATCACAAAAGCTCACCTTGTCACTACGTGACAGGTGAGCTAACAATGTGATTTGTTTTTGGATTTTTTAAACAGAAATTTGTAATTTTATTTTCACATTCAGGGAAAAAAAATATGTATTAGCATTGGGAATGGTATGATGGCATAGTGATATTTTACAGAACAGAACTAAGATCGTTAATCAAGCGGACCTCTGATTCCCGGTTCCATTTTCAGCACATGTCTATTGATTGTACATCAAATGTCTTGATACAAGAACTTAAAGATAATGTAACAGTTGTAAACAAAGAATGATTGAAAGTGAATACCAATTTTTATTGATATGCCTAAATATTCTGACATAGGCTAAAAGAAATATGGTTTGGTTACATCCATTTCAAAAACAGGTAGGGTAAGTAGGCTTTTTTTTATTTATTTTTTATTAGGCTTTATGCAAGAACGTTATTGTCAATATTGGAGAATTGTGGTAAAGTAATCTTCTGTATAAAGCTGTATAAAGCTTTAAATCTACATATTGAAACACACACTTAAAAAAAAGATTATTTTCTTTTCCAACTAACTATAAAAACAGTATGGTAGGTGCCTATTTCGTAGGTAGGGTCCGGTAACCCGAACCAAATTAAAAAATTTTTTAGGCCTTAGGAGCCAAATGTATAAAAAAGATATTATATCATGTGACAAAGTAAAAAATTGTCAATTAATTATCTGGAAATCCATAAAATCCGTTAATGTTTATCTTACATGCAAACATGAAATAATAATAAACTGGTCTGATATTCATAAAACATTTGAAGTCATTTCTTGACTTAAGTCGATTTTCTAAAATGATCATAGTTAAATTGAAAGAAAAATACTAAGATATTTAACATGAAAGTACATTATTATTATTCCAAACATAAATGAAAATGAAGAATCCAAGATATAATTAAACAAGAGATGTTTGTCAAACATTATGCCCCCCCCCCCCCCCCCCCCCCTGAGCGCCATGTTGTCAGGATTATATGGACAATTGAATGCAATATGCATGGACCGAAATGACAGCTGATTTGTCACTGATATTGGATGCCGTTGAGGCAGTTTTAAAATCATGACCATTGAAAGTGTGAGGATAGAGTGTGTTATGACCATGACCTTTGACTCTATGACCTCAAAATCCAAAAGGCAACATCAGCTGGTCACCAAAAATCCAAATGTCAAGTTTGAGGGCCATCGGTGCAGGCATTGACAAGTTATCACACAGACAAGCTTTTTTCATTCAAGGTCACTGTGACCTTGACCTTTGACCCCTTAAATCAATAGGGGTCATCTTCTGGTCATGCCCAACCTCCAAGTCAAGTTTGAGGACCATGGGTGCAGGCATTGTTGAGTTATCACTCGGACAACCTTTTATCATTCAAGGTCACTGTAAAATCAATAGGGGTCATTTACAGGTCAGGCTCAACCTCCAAGTCAAGTTTGAGGGCAATGGGTGCAGGCATTGTCGAGTTATCACACGGACAACCTTTTACCATTAAAGGTCACTGTGACCTTGACCTTTGGCCCGATGACCCCCAAAAACAATAGGGGTCATCTACTGGTCAGGCACAACCTCCAAGTCAAGTATGAGGGCCATGGGTGCAGGCATTGTCGAGTTATCACACAGACAACCTTTTACCGTTCAAGGTCACTGTGACCTTGACCTTTGGCCCGATGACCCCCAAAAACAATAGGGGTCATCTACTGGTCAGGCCCAACTTCCATATCAAGTTTGTTGACCATAGGTCTAGGCATTGTTAAGTTATCACTTGGACAAGCTTTAAAATTCTTTTACCATTTAAGGTCACTGTGACCTTGACCTTTGACCCGATGAGCCCTAAAATCAATAGGGGTCATCTAATGGTCAGGCCCAGCCTTCATGTCAAGTTTGATGACCATAAGTCCAGGAATTGTTGAGTTATCACTCGGACAAGCTTTGGTCTACTGACGGACTGACATGTGCAAAGCAATAAACCCCTCTTCTTCGAAGGGGGGGGGGGGGGGGGGGGGGGGGGGGGGCATAATATATATATCATATGACCAGTAAGATACTTAACTTAGGAAATTGACTTACCCCAGTAAGTTAGGAAATGGCTCTAGACGTTTTATGAATACAGCCAAGGTTATTACTTTTTTTTTCAATCCACAATATTATTATGCTTTTCGGTAAACATATTTTTTTTTGATACTGCATATATTCATGCCTTTTGATACTACGTAAGTTCATGCCTTTGCAAAAAAATTGATTTGTTATGACCAAATTTATATATGTTATGAATAAACAGAGTTGAGTTGAAAAAAAAACAACCATTAAAAGGGGATGAAAAATAAGTACTAATAAGAGTTATTTTGTATAAATATGACATCCATTAAAACCAAATATTATAAATTCAATTTTTACAATAACACACGAAAAACACTTTAATCAACCCATTTGCTGAGCAGTCTTTTTAACAATATCCCAATCAATTGTGGTTGACTGACAGTTCATCAAAATATCCACAAACTTTTCGAGCGTCGCTTCTCCTGGCATTTTATTCCTCCACTTATAAAGAGCCTGGTTAACCTGCCTTGCGGTTGTAGTATTTTCCATCCTACAATGATCTATTTCAACTCTAGTTAGATTCATTTCAGAGGCTACAAATTCCCAGTCAGTACCAATGCAGTGTGCCAGTCTGCCCAGATCATGATCCTTTAATCTGCGTTTTCGAACATGCTCGTCTATTTGAGCCAGCCATAATGTGGGATCTACCACTGAAAAAGACAAGCAAAAATTGAACACAGTCAGCCCTAAAAAAGGTATATTTTGGGATACATGCCATGTAGGTTTTTATTTTTTATATTAGGCATTTTAAAGTAAATCGTTCATGTTACTGAACCAAAAAATATTTTTTTCTGATAATGCATCTGAAAACTCTTATTCTATAATTATTTAACTCAATGATATCGAAATTGAAGAAAAAAATACAATTTTAATATAAAACAAGAGCGGTCACAGACAGCTATATCCCCCGCCTCATGGGGACATTTTTTGTAATGAAAGCCAATTAATGATAAGGGTAGTTTCTCAGGAACATAAGAAATGTGTAAAATTAAGAAAGGGCAATAACTCTTTCAAAAAAGGTCAAATTGCAAAAGCCTGACAATATGCGCTGTGTCACTATATAGTCATAAATGTAAGGAGTTGCGAAGAAACCATTTTTAAATGTAAAATAAAGAAAGGGCAATAACTCTTTCAAAAATGGTTGAATCGCGAAAGCCAGACACTATGCGCTGTGTCACTATATAGTCATCAATCTGTGAAAGTTTGGTAGAAATTGCATGAAAAATGTAAGAGGAGTTGTGAAGACACCAATTTCAAATGTAAAAAGGGCAATAACTCTTTCAAAAATGGCCGAATCGCAAAAGCCCGACAATATGCGCTGCGTCACTATATAGTCATCAATCTGTGAAAGTTTGGTAGAAATCGCATGAAAAATGTAAGAGGAGTTGCGAGGAAACCAATTTTAAATGTAAAATAAGCAAAGGTCAATTACTCTTTCAAAAATGGTCAAATCACAAAAGCCAGACAATATGGGCTGCTTCACTTTATGATCATCAATCTGTGAAAGTTTGGTAGAAATCGCATGAAAAACGTAAGAGGAGTTGCGATGGAACCAATTTTAAATGTAAAATAAGCAAAGGGCAGTAACTCTTTAAAAAATGGTCGAATCGGGAAAGCCCGACAATATACGCTGCTTAACTTTATGATCATCAATCTGTGAAGGTTTGGTAGAAATCGCATGAAAAACATAAGAGAAGTTGCAAAGAAACCAATTTTAAATGTAAGATAAGCAAAGGGCAATAACTCTTTCAAAAATGGTCAAATCACAAAAGCCAGACAATATGTGCTGCTTCACCTTACGATCATCAATCTGTGAAGGTTTGGTAGAAATCGCATGAAAAATGTAAGAGGAGTTGCGAGGAAACCAATTTTAAATGTAAAATAAGCAAAGGGCAATTACTCTTTCAAAAATGGTCAAATCACAAAAGCCAGACAATATGGGCTGCTTCACTTTATGATCATCAATCTGTGAAAGTTTGGTAGAAATCGCATGAAAAACGTAAGAGGAGTTGCGATGGAACCAATTTTAAATGTAAAATAAGCAAAGGGCAGTAACTCTTTAAAAAATGGTCGAATCGGGAAAGCCCGACAATATACGCTGCTTAACTTTATGATCATCAATCTGTGAAGGTTTGGTAGAAATCGCATGAAAAACATAAGAGAAGTTGCAAAGAAACCAATTTTAAATGTAAGATAAGCAAAGGGCAATAACTCTTTCAAAAATGGTCAAATCACAAAAGCCAGACAATATGTGCTGCTTCACCTTACGATCATCAATCTGTGAAGGTTTGGTAGAAATCACATGAAAAACATAAGAGAAGTTGCGAAGAAACCAATTTTAAATGTAAGATAAGCAAAGGGCAATAACTCTTTCAAAAATGGTCAAATCAGGAAAGCCTGGCAATATGTGCTGCTTCACCTTACGATCATCAATCTGTGATAGTTTGGTAGAAATCGCATGAAAAACGTAAGAGGAGTTGCGAAGAAACCAATTTTAAATGTAAAATAAACAAAGGGCTATAACTCTTTCAAAAATGGTCGAATCCTAAAAGCCCGACAATATGCGCTGCTTCACTTTATGATCATCAATCTGTGATAGTTTGGTAGAAATCGCATGAAAAACGTAAGAGGAGTTGCGAAGAAACCAATTTTAAATGTAAAATAAACAAAGGGCTATAACTCTTTCAAAAAATGGTCGAATACTAAAAGCCAGACAATATGCCCTGCTTCACTTTATGATCATCAATCTGTGAAAGTTTGGTAGAAATCGCATGAGAAATGTAAGAGGAGATGCAAAGAAATGAATGTGGGACGGACGGACGCACGCACGCACGCACGTACGCACACACACACGGAATCGCGCCTACCATTACTATATCCCCTCGCCTTTTCAAGGCGGGGGAATTTTTTTTTTTTTTGGTTTTAATGGGGTGTGAACACACACCAGAATAGTCTTCTTTTTTTGAAAACCAATGCCTTAACTACTTGGCCATCAGGACTTACTACAATAGCAATGTATATTTTGACCTTTTAACAATTCATTGATAACATCACATGATAATGTCAATCAACCAATCACGCAACATAAAAACCGTAATTAAGTGACCATTAGCATTATTAACATCATAGATCATATTCGAGCCAATCTCAGCGTTTGCTGAAGGGTTCCAGCTTTTTATATCTTCAAGTTTTAACACCCCTAATGATTTGCCACACTTTATTATTTCGTCGTACAAAAAAGTGCATTTTACAAAAACATGAGCGAGTACTTTTAAATTACATTTACATTATATTTTTGCTGTCATATGAACTATGTACCATTTTGTGCCGAATAAACATCCAGTCGTGAAATAAGCAAATGCCATATTTTAAGACAAACAAGAGATGTTTGTCAAACATAATGCGTCCCCCCGCCCCCCCTGATGGCCATGTTGTCAGGATTATTTGGACAATCGAATGAAATATGCATGGACTGAAATGACAGCTGATTTGTCATTGGCATTGGATGCCTTTGAGGCAGTTTTAAGATTATGACCATTTAAAGTGTGAGGATATTATATAGGTACAGTTTTCGATCATGTTCAGATGATGACTGATATTTGCAGATAAAAATGTATCATCATCGAAGCAGGGAATAAGTAAAAATAGAGAAATTTTAATGATTAATATGAGTTATGACCATGACCTTTGACCTCAAAATCCATAGGAGTCATCAACTGGTCACCCATAACCTAAATGTCAAGTTTGAGGGTCATGGGTGCAGGCATTGTCAAGTTATCACACAGACAAGCTTTTTGTGTTTAAGGTCACTGTGACCTTTGACCCATCTACATCTACAGGTCAGGCCCAACCCCCAAGTCAAGTTTGAGGGCTGTGGGTGCAGGCATTGTCGAGTTATCACTCAATGAATATTTTCGCATTCAAGGTCACTGTGACCTTGACCTTTGACCCAATGACTCCTAAAATCAATAGGGGTCATCTACTGCCAAGGCCCAGCCTCCAAGTCAAGTTTGATAATCATAGATTAAGGCATTGTTGAGATATCACTGGGAGAAGCTTTGTTAACTTTTTTGCTTTAAAGGTCAATGTGACCTTGAACTTTGGCCCAATGACCCCCAAAATCAAAAGGGGTCATCTACTAGTCAGGGCCAATCTTCTTGTCAAGTCTGATGACCATAGGTCAATGAATTGTTAAGTTTGCCTTCAAGGTCACTGTGACCCAATAGGGTCAGGCCCAACCTCCAAGTCAAGTTTGAGGGCTATGGGTGCAGGCGTTGTCGAGTTATCACTAGGACAACCTTTTATCATTCAAGGTCACTGTGACCTTGACCTTTGGCCTGATGACCCCCAAAATCAATAGGGGTCATCTACTTGTCAGGCCTAACCTCCAAGTCAAGTTTGAGAGCCATGGGTGCTGGCATTGATGAGTTATCACTCGGACAACCCATTATCATTCATGGTCACTAACCTTGACCTTTGGCCCGTTAACCCCTAAAACCAATAGGGGTCATCTACTGGTCAGGCCCAGCTTCCATGTCAAGTTTGATGACCATTGGTCTAGGCATTGTTGAATTATCACTCGGACAAGCTTTAAAATCCTTTAACCATTAAAGGTCAATGTGACCTTGACCTTTGACCCGATGACCTCTATAATCAATAGGGGTCATCCACTGGTCATTCCCAATCTTCATGTCAAGTTTGGTGACCATATGTCCAGGAATTGTTAAGTTATCGCTCGGACAAGGGGCATAATACTATTGGATACCACATTTTTTTGCAAGTGACTTTTTATTTCATTTTTGAGTCAGTGGCAAATAATTTGGGGCAGTTGGGTATCCAGAAACAAGAGTATTTTTTTAAGCATGATCTCTAGGGTTTACTGTGTAGAGTGCCTGGTACAAAACCAATATCCGTTTATCTAGTCAAAACAGTCACCTTAAGTTACTTTTCACCTTACACCACATAGCATACATTTACACTTCTGTCTTCTTACTGTTGGCTGCCCGGTTGAAGAAAAATATTGACTTGACTCTATGAGTGAAATTTCTTGATACTGTTATATTTTTATTTACTTTAATAATATGGATAATTCTCAATTAGACATCCAATAATCAATAATGATGATCATTGCAAAAATACGCCCATTAACCATTCAATGTCAAAACTTTGCTAATTGACATCATTGCAAATTGTGGCCCTTAGTTGACAGTTTGAAAAATCTCACAACTGTCATTAATTTTGATAAGACCAACAATGTACCTAGCGGGGATTAGAGGGTCCATTGTGTCTTGTTTGTAAACGCGCCAGTACTGTTATATCGTCTGCATGTCATCTGCTTATTATGCTTTTAGTGAAGTTTAAAATAATACCCTTTGTTTCTTAATCTGAGTACTTGAGAAGTAAATTAGTATTCGAATACTCTGATGATTGATCGAGTACTTGAGTACTTATTGCCATCCCTGATATACAGTTAAACACCATTAATCTCAGTCTTCTCAAAATTGTAAAAATTCTAAAAATTCTGGCACGTTTGAAGTTTTAGCCGGTCCGAGAAAATATTTGCCTGTTCGAACAAACATGTCATACGAAAAGAATAAAAAATAAATATCAACTGGTTTTAATGCTTTCCTGATTAAATTGTCAAAAAAAACCATATACACACTACATGGACATGGCGTTTAGTAAAAATAATCACTTAGTCTCGCGGAAAGTATTTCAACATCGCCGGCTTTAGGTGTTTTCCAGTTTTCCGGTAATTCCACCAACCGCCGCCATTTTGACACCGAAGTTGAAGCATATTGACATTCGGAACTCCTCGGCCATTTTTTTTCAAAAACAACCTCGGATGTATTTGGACGGTTTACATATATACTCAAAAAGTGGTACGTTTAAGTCCACCGCAAGTAGATCGCGTAGTAATTTTATTTAGCAGTTAAACTTTGTGACTTAACTCTTGGGATTCTTAATTATGTTTGCAATAATACAATTCAATGGCAATCAATTTAAACTTAGATCAATAAATACAACTCTAAAACACTACAATTAATTAATGATATAATTCAAAATTTTACGAACTACTTCAACTGATGTACCGGCATACATCCGAGGTTGTTTTTGAAAAAAATGGCCGAGGAGTTCCGAATGGCATATTGAGTATTGACGATTTTGATTGTGCCTTGCAGCAAACCAAGAACCAATAAAAAAAGTTGCATTTAAATGCTGTTACGGATGCATCCAATTTACTAGTTTATCTCCGGCAATCAATATTATGATTCGATATTGGAAATTGGACTTTTGGGGATGTTATGTGACATCAAATATCAATGTGGGATCAACTAACTATCGCTAAGGCAAATAATCAGCGAACAGTTTTTACAGACATTTCGCTTTTATGTACCTTTCGCTATTTAGTCGTTTCGAAATATGTTGGTCGTCCAGCCCGTCATTTACAAAAGAGCTGCAGTACCTGTACAAAATTTGCCGGACATCTTTACTTCGAAATAGCATTTTTTTTGAATAGCGATTTAGGATTATAGATTTAAAATCAAGTTAAACAGAGATAATTTCAAAAAAGCGATAATTTTGGATAAACGATGTTCGGAATAACGGTGTTCAACTGTATATAAAATCAAGCCAAAATTTAATTGATCAGTAAAAACATCTCAAGCAGATTAGATATTTACCTGGAGCTGTCGCCACTTCAGTGTTTTCAATTTGTTCAGCAAGATGATCTAACCGAACATGGCGCAAAGTTTTTAAAAAAACTTCGTAGGCTCTATCGTCTTTCTTTAGTAACTTTGTAAGGAAACACTTGTTCCTATTTTCTGCCGTATTAGGGTTGAAACCATTAATTTCTTCATCATCGAGTAAGTCAAATACACCTTCTTGAATGAAGTGGTCAACCAAGTCTTTCGCATCCATATCCTTTTTAATATCAATGATATTTTTTGTAATTTTTCTTTGCAGTTCCTCCCGCATTGTGTATGGTAAGGATGCAGTAAACGAGTTTCTGTTGCTGAAAGGAAAAAAAAAACTTTCTAGAATTAAGTCGTAATCCTCCATTATAAGGGGAGTAAGTTATTTCAATATAAGTAACTTTAAAGCTGCACTCTCACAGATTGAACGTTTTGACAACTTTTTTTATTTTTTGTCTTGGAACGAGCCATTTTTTTGCGAAAATCCATGGAAACCAGTTATATAAGACTGCTGACAAAAAAATAGATCGCAGATTTTAATATTTAAGTTCAAAAATTGATGTTTTTTGCATTTTTCTTAAACCGTTAGCCATAAAACATTACTTTCCGAACGGAAATATGAAAATCTACGATCTGATTTTTTGTCAGCAACCTTATATCATTGATTTACAGATTTTTACGCACAAGTTTACTCTTTCCAAGACAAAAAATAAAAAAGTTAAAGGTAAATCTGTGAGAGTGCAGCTTTAACACATGAAAATAGTGTTTTTTCAGCCCTTTTTGTGGCCATAATTCGGCCAAATTCTCTTCTGCATTTTTTTTTAAAATAACGTTTTAACTTTCCCACTATCCAGGTTATCCCTATCAGTGAAAACTTAATAATATATGATGACATACCATTGAATAAAGATATTGTTCATGATAACCTCACTGAAAAGGCAGATGACATTGATTGCCATGTTATTATTATATTGCCTGTTGCATTGCCAGCAAAACTTATAAAGCAGCAGCATGGTGACCAGGTGGAAAACATGTTGAACTAAGGCCACAACAAATTAATCATTTTTTCGTCGGATTTACCGCACCTAAAATTCGAAAAAACGAAAAAAAATTGCACCCGCACATATTATTTGTTCTTGCAGATTATCTTTTTGTTTACTTCTGAATTTCCAC
The DNA here is from genome assembly GCF_026914265.1 of Mya arenaria. Lineage (NCBI taxonomy): Eukaryota > Metazoa > Mollusca > Bivalvia > Myida > Myidae > Mya > Mya arenaria. The sequence continues at coordinate 51,634,216 of NC_069135.1, forward strand.
TAATTTCTGAATTTCTTTTACTTAGAATTTAAACATGCAACGTCGACTTCACTTTTTTTGAAGGTATTTCCATGCTTCACACTTTCTTCGCGAGCAAACTTTCCTTGTTTCAGGACAAAATCTGGGTAACCGCAATTTAACAGCTAATATTTGTTGACAGTCTTTTTTGTCGGGAATATTTTGCAGGATGCACTGTAGTTATTCATTTCCAGTATTAATTTTCAGTTTACTTTCAGTTTTAGTAATGTAAAAAGTGAAAATCAGTGTCATAGTCAATGGATTTTAGTCTTCAGTAAACAACAGCAGTTTCACAGCGTCAAAGGAAATAATTATTTATGTGTGTTTTAAGTAATTCATTGTTTTGTACTTAGTGCTAAATAATAACTAAATCAGATTTTGAGTGCAGAACCTATATTCAAAAACACAAACACACGACTTACAACCATTGAGCATGTTTTAGGGAGTTATTTTTCTAAATTCTAAAATGCATTTTGCAGTATTCATATACTCATATAAGTGTTATAACCAGATAAAAAAGTAAGACTTTTAGAAACAGTCTGTTTTTACACTAGTCCAAATAATTGTACGTTGACAGATTGTTTTTAAAGATTTTTGATATGGCAAATCCTTCACGTACAAATTGTTTTGTACCAAAAGTGGGTAGTTTTTCCGATCGGGATTCAGGGTTAAAGCATTTTGCATCTATAAGATATCATAAAAGCAATAAATATTACCAGATAATGTTATTTTTATTAGTTCCGTACACAAAAATAACTAGAGATTGCTTTTTTGAAAAAGTGCTTGTCTCCTCTATTGTGTGGTCGTAGCTGAGAAAAAATAAATGATGGACATGAAATTTGTAATTTTGGACTGGAGACGAACCAACAGTGAAGTTTGGTTTATTCACCCGTATTAAATAGTGAAGAGAAGAAAGTGTTGTTGATTAATCTTGGAAAATGTAAATAAACAAAGTTTGTATTGTATGAAGTTCCTGGGCGCAAGTGTTATTCAATTATTGATCGGAAACCATTTTCAGCTCAAGGTCATCGTGACCTTGACCTTCTGATCACAACATCAGTATGGATCATCTACATGACCAACTTGCATACCAAATATAAAGTTCCTGGGTGCAAGCTTTCTTTAGATACTGAGCAATAACTGTTTCTTTACCTCAAGGTCACGGCGACCTTGACCATTGACCTACTGATCTCAAAATCAATAGGGGTCATCCACTAGTCATGACCAACAAGCATACCAAGTATGAAGTTCCTGGGTGCAAGCGTTCTTTAGTTATTGAGCGGAAACGAAGTGTGACGTACAGACTGACGGACTGACTGACTGACTGATCACAAAATCAATCGGGGTCATCTACTAGTCATGACCAACTTGCATACCAAGTATGAAGTTCCTGGGTGCAAGCGTTCTTTAGTTACGTAGCGGTAACCGTTTCTTCACCTCAAGGTCAGGGTGACCTTGACCTTTGACCTACTGATCTCAAAATGAATAGGGTTCATCTACTAGTCATGACCAACTAGCATACCAAGTATGAAGTTCCTGGGTGCAAGCGTTCTTTAGTAATTGAGCGAAAACCGTTTCTTCACCTCAAGGTCACGGTGACCTTGACCCTTGATCTACTGATCTCAAAATCAATAGGGTTCATCTACTAGTCATGACCAACTAGCATACCAAGTATGAAGTTCCTACGTACAAGCTTTCTTTAGTTATTGAGCGGAAACCGTTTCTTCACCTGAAGGTTACGGTGACCTTGACATTTGGACTGATCTTAAAATCAATAGGAGTCATCTACTAGTCATGGCCAACTAGCATACCAAGTATGAAGTTCCTGGGTACAAGTGTTCTTAAGTTATTAAGCAGAAACCATTTTTAAGCCTAAGGTCACCGCCAACATATTGTTTTTTTACCTGAAGGTAACTGCGACCTTGACCTTTGACCTTTTATCTCAAAATCAATAGGGGTCATCTACTAGTCATGAACAACTAGCATACCAAGTATGTGGGGGAGACATAAATATCCAAAGAATAATTATGAGTTTGATAGGGTTTTCTTCATTTCATTCTGTCAAAACATAACGATATATACATGAAGGGCACCTGCAAGGCTGCAGTTCACAGTTTTACAGCAATCGGAACACTTCGGCCATGGCACAAACCCGTTTAGACGTCAGGGATTGGAAGAATCCCGTATAACAAGTCTATTATTTTAGACAATTTTTACACATACAGTTTTACACATACAGTTTTATAATAACATCAGTAAAATCAGAAAATAAAATCTTTTATAAGTAAAATGAATGTTTTAATTTTCAATTCTTTGTTCTTATCGCACTTATTCTCTTTGATTGATAAGTAATAAAGTGGCCTCTTATTAACGTGGCCTGTTTCTTTATAATGGGCAATGAAGCTATGGAGGCTGTCATTTTTTTCATTGTCAATGCATGGACCTATGAACCATAGGTTCGTGGTCAAGGCGATCTCTTGAAACAGAACCATCTTTAATCCACCACCTGCACTTAATATAATGACCAGTGCCACATTTGCAGATTTGTGTGATACTGCTTCAATTATATTGTCCCACAATTCAATCCACGGTGTCTTTTTTTTAGAAATGTTCTGTGTTATTTACATTTTCCATCTTCTGCCATGTCAAAGTCACTACAATTTTATCATGTGCTTCAAGAGGTTCAAATTTGGACCTGACCCAATATTTGGAAATGCTCAAATTATGAATTGACTCTTGCTAGTCTAAAATGTTTTTTTTTTTTTGTGATAGTAAGTTAGATTAGTACGGAATGAATACAATAGTTGTTCTTTTTGGTCTTCGAGTAATTGCACGTTATTGTGAGGAATGCTGTCTTTACAATATATCAACGTTTAAATTGCTGATGCAATGAACTTAGTTAATAGTAAAGCACTGGATCTTATTGCCATTTGTCAATTATTGAGACATATTTTCATGAGATACAATCCAAACCTTTTCATTTATAACTGACAACCTTTTTGAAATTAAAAAGCATTTCATGACATAATTCTATGATAAATTTGGTAAGAAATATACATTTTTTTTTACTTTTTGTTAATTTTGCTTTGAGCTCGCCTCTGATAAATTGCCTAAAATTTAAAAAAAGAGTTTTTTTAGTGTTTCTTTCGCTTGCTTGCTCCTACCTTTTTTGGGGGCAAAATCCGTAGAACAAATGATTAATTTGTTGTGGCCTTAGTGATGTTGAAACCGCCAGCATTGGTCAACATAACAAATTTCCAGAGCGGGTTTTCTCCTATGTTGACCATATTTTGACTTCCAAACCAAACATTTCTACTCTCACAATGGAATCGCATGTAAATTTTTCATTAAATAAAACTAGTACATGGTTATCAGAACAAGATAATCCCCATGAAATTATAAAAGAAAGCAGAAGAGAAGTACAAAATGAAAAACAGAAATTAGAAATTCAAACAAAGGGATGAGCTTATCAGTGACAAAAGGTTGGAAAAAACAGAATGAAGATTTCAGAAAGAAGAAAGAGATAGAACGAAAGAGAGTTGAAAAGTAATATGACATTCTATGGTCTCTGGCAGAGTGAAGAGAAAATGGATACTGCTTTAGGTCAAATATAATTATAAACAAGAGCTGTCACAGAGACAGCACGCTCGACTATTCCGCCGCTTTTCAATGTAAGGATTGAAAAGTGTTGGCCAAACATGCATGGATCACTGTTAGATTAGATTTCAATGCAATACATGATGTGCTGAGATATTAACATAATGTGGCTACATACAAAATTTTAACAAGAATTTTTAAGTCTAATAATAAAGGGCCATTGTTTGCAAAATACAGTTACCTAACTTGGTTATTCAATTAGGTTGGGTGGTTGAATAACATTGTATAAAGTCTCAATGCAATACATCAAGTAGTTGCTGAGATATTATCCTATGTGTGCTAACATGCAAGACCTTAACCAGAATTTCTAAGTTGCATAATAAAGAGGCAAAAATTATATAAAATGAAAGATAGAGTTATCTTACTTGATTGAATAAGAAGGTGAAATAATTGGGAGCCTGTGTGTAAAGTGTCAATGCAATACATGATGTATTCGCTTAGGTAATAACTTAAAAGTGGTTACATGCAAAATTGTAACCAGAATTTCTATGTTGAATAAAAAAGGGGCCATTATTTGAATTTAATGCAAACTAGAGTTATCTTACTTGGTTATTTAAGTAGATTGGATGGTTGAGTACCATTGTATAAAGTCTCAATGCAATACAAGAAGAAGCTTTGCATGTTCAACTTCGATTTCAACGTTTTTAACCAGAAATGTGAAGAAAGAGTCTATATATATATATGCTATACATAGTGGTCCACCACAACTATGAAGATTTTGAAATATTTAAAGCACTATTACCCTCTGAATATGTATTTATCTCAATAAGACCTTTCATTTGATATACCATGGTATTACACTTGCATATTTCTGTTAAATCATTTTTTCACACTAACCATTCAGAAGAAATGAATCATTTGAAAGAAAGAGGTGGCCATTTCTTGACCATACATGGTCCGTAGTCCAAATAATTGTACGTTGACGGATTTTTTTAGATTTTTGATATGGCAAATTCTTCACGTACAAATTGTTTAGTATCAAAAGTGGGTAGTTGTTCCGATCAGGATTCCGGGTTAAAGCATATAGCGTCTATAAAATATCATAAAAACAAGAAATATTACCAGATAATGTTTTTTTTACATTAGTTCCGTACACAAAAAAATAAATATCCAACTTATAATTATGAGTTTGACGGCTTTTCTTCATTTCATTCTGTCAAAACATAATACGTGAAGGGCACCTGCAAGGCTTCAGGGCACAGTTTTAAATCGCTCGGAACATTTCGGCCATGGCCGAGATGTTACGATTGTGCAACGAGGTCTATCTCGAAGCTTTGTCGGAGGAGGCCGAGCTATTACGATTGTATCGAGTTGTTCCCCATCGCATAATTGTTTTCTGTGTCAGTCAACTTTCGTTTTATTGGAAAGGTAAACAACTTGTTTTAATGCATTAAATGCATTAAATGCTTGTTTAGTGCAAAATAACATTTCATTTACATGGTAAAATATGAATATAACTCTTTATGATCAATTTCAACCATAAAATACTTCACTTAAAACAATTTCAATATTTTTAAAACACCCCCGTTTTTTGCACATTCCCGTTTAGACGTTAGGGATTGGAAGAATCCCGTATAACACGTCTATTATTTTAGACTAACATGGTCCGATATTAAAAATGTTAGCTGTTTTGAGTTTTTCTCATCAAGCCCTTTAATTTGATGTATGACAGTTGTATATTTTGAAAAAGAAAAATCACTCTTAGTCTAAAGTATCTACTCTGACCATCGGCATCAGTGCAAACCTGGGATCCCAGCCAAAACACAAGATTCCAAAGACAGATAAAAACGATAAATACAAAGAATTCCAACCCGACACGACTTGGACATATGGACAATAGAACAAAGAAATACACTAAACCAATACTGACCATTGAAAAAGCCCTGGAAAAGATTTAAAACATAAAAAAAGGTTTTAGTGAAATAAGATAGCGATTTTACCTTTCAAGTTTCCCGGCGTAAAAATTAAATACAGTATGGATTTTGATAAACGACAGTGCGGTATACTGGACTTACCGAAATACGTATGATTACCAAAAGACGGATAAAATTACCGAAATACGCAAGAAAGTTACCGTAAGACGCCTTCTAAATGTATTCATTTTTTAATAATCCTATATTTATAATGATTATACGCATTGTAGCCAAAAATTATAAAAATTTTTTTAGAAATAATGAGTTTATTGACAAAAGAATTTCCTTTCTTTAGCCAATAAGAGTTTTCTCCCGTCGTCAACCGAAATACGATTTATGGATATGGTTAAACTGGAGTAAAAACAAGACAAATACATACATTTAACTTATTACTAACTTTTTATTTTATTTTTCGACCATTCTTTACACAAATGACATATGCATATGAATAACATAGAATATGAAAGGCTGCACAAGACATAGTATTAAAAGGCGCGTAGCTAGGCTTACGCACGTGCGTAAAATATATTTTGAGAGTTCCAAAAAATAACAAGAAAGACCATTGATGCAAAGCAATTCAAATGTAAAGCGTGATTTCTATTTATCGGCGCCGCACTGAAGTGCGCGCCTATTATGGAATGGGAATTTATTTTAGTTAGTGGTAGGAGCGGTTTTTAAGTAGATTGACAGTTTGGTTTTACTGTTATTTTATTATGAGTAAAAAATGCAAATAAACGGCGATTGCATGGGTGTTAAAAATGCTATTTATGGTTGAATAGATTGTCTTCAATTTATCTTCAAAACATTATATCGGAAGAACGACAAATAAGTTTAATAACTGTTCCCGATTCGTTTACGTTTTCCGATTGGTTACCTGTAATATCATGTGCCGGAAATGTAAACATTCGGAGGAGTTCCGAATGAAATGTAAAATGTGTGGACCGGTAATTATGTGAATGGGAATAATTATGTTTCATGTTGTTTGGTTATGTTTACTGCATTAATAAACCATGAGGTAAGCTGTTTTCTTTAATTTAATCGATATTGAAATCAAATGTTTACATAACTTTATTTGTTAATGTGTTGAAGGTGACATTAGTAAAATTTTATTACGATTGCCCCCGAGTTGTTTTATTTTTAGAACACTACACATATCCGGATGTTGCTAATCAGAAGGTATTTCCCCGCTATTCATAGGTCAATAATGGAATTTCTACATCGTCGATTAATAGTTGGAAAATCGGTGAAGTTTTTTCATGAATATACGTTTAAAATAAGTAAACACTAAAAGTGCACACTGACAGTTGATTACGATACATCTAACAATTTGAGTCATTACAGTAAAACATAGATTATAAGCGAATTATACGCGTAAGAGAAGATTTTCTGTCGAAAAAACTAATGTCAACAATCAGCATGGACCTGGGATATTCGTATCAAAGGGCTATTCATGTAAGTATCCTTGAGTAGTTGTGTACGTTTATGTGTTCAAAAATGTTTGTTTTTTTAATTTATCTTTGGAATTCTTAAATCATTTTTATTTGCTAAATGTTAAGACAGCGTTTTAATATTTCTACTGGTTGACGGTACATTTCCGAACAGGGCACAAATCCCGAACACCGGCTAAAACACGCGTTTGTTTACCGTGATCGATTATTCGATGATCAAGATCAATACAGAGGCTTGCCTTGACAACACTTGTGAAGTTTCATCTTGTTTTATTAAGTATTTTTCTAAAAAAAAATGCCATTTAATGTTTATACCTTAAAGATCAAAATGTAGTACATGGGGGAATGACGTCAGAGGGCGCACGCGCATCTGAATGGTTTAAGAAGAACATCGCCCAATCAATTTCCTGTGCGCATAAGATGTCCTATTTACAAGAATAGACAGATACTTAAGGGCATAATTGAAACAATTATCCTATGTGGTCAACAAAATCTATCTCTACGTGGTCATGAGGATACAGATAGTAATTTTAAAGCACTTTTGAAATACCAAGCCAAATATAATCCTGTGTTACGTTATCATTTGGAGAACGGTGACCCTAGGACAAAGTACACTTCACCTGAAATACAAAATGAAATAATCACGATATGCGGGGATCAAATCAGTGAGGAAATTGTTCCTTAATTGACTTGTTTAGTTAAATACACATTTACATTTTGAACAAGCGTTTGACTTTTTATTGTGACGCGTTTAACAAAATAACTGAATCACAGGCGGGTTTTACAGCAAATTACTCGACAATGAATAATGCATTTTAGATATGTAATAGTAAAACAACTGTGTGGTCGGTGAAGACAAGATATGGCTGACCATTTTCTCAATATTCATTTAAATGTTTCGTTTTCTATTGCGGACAAATCTTAAAATTTACTAGAAATTCATAGTATATATATTTTGTATTTGTTGAAGTGACGGTCCATGTTAAAAAAAATCCAAATGCTGCAAAAGGTTATTTTTGTTTTTATGCGTCACATTATGGTATGACGGAGGCTCATTTAGATATTGTACCCAAAAGTCACCTAAGACCTTATAGACGAAAACAAAAAACGGGGTAGGGGGGAGGGGGGTGCCCCAAACCCCCCTACAATGGTGCGTTATCCCAGTTAGGGCCCAGCTACGCGCCTGATTAAAACCTAATTGAATAACATAAAATATTGAACGCTGCAAATACAAAATAGACTGATTATACTTACAATATATAGAGGATATTTGTTTATTTCAGTGTAAGATCGTATTTTATTTCACGAGTGTCATAGAAAAACATATTTTCACGAGTGGCGAAGCCACGAGTGAAAATGTAGTTTTTTTTATGATCACGAGTGAAATTAAATACGATCTTACACTGAAATAAACAAATTTTCTGTTTCTTTTATGCTTATTTTCGGAGTTTTATTTGTTTTTTTATTTATTTCTGAATTGCCCCCTTTTTTGAAAAGGGTGGGCTTTACGCCGCTACCCGTGGGGCGCCCCTCATGCATAGTTATAGCTGTCAACTTTTCTACTTTCGGTCTGCTGAGAAATAGTTCTCTGCTATTCATTCTTATAGCTTAATATTCGCTGGGTTTTTTATTGCAAAGCTTTATGAACAGTAAACAATGAAGTATTATTAGTGCACATATGTTCCAAAAAATAATGAAAACACTTTTTATTTTAAGATGGGCATGAATACAAAACCAAATTACTACGCCGCTATTTAAAGAATGAAAATTTGGAAGGTCAAATGTGTTAGCAAAACAAATGTGGATACTCATTGGATTTTAACCATTCTTCTTAGTTTAAGACTGCATGTACGCGTGTTTTTATAGTAAGTTTATATTCAGTCATCTTACTGTCAGTGACCAGTCTGACCAGTTTCGATTTAAAATGTTTGTTTTCCAGATAAAGGGTAAATGCCACGCTAGTTTGTTGACACATTTTGAGGTGTGGGTGGGGTAAAAAATATCGGATCTATCTGTAAATTGTGTGAATTATCAAGGAAGCTCATTTTACGTACTACAACGGTTAACAGTTCAAAATACATTTGAACAAGTATATAAAATTTTATTTATGTCCGAACAGTTGTTTTTGTCTGTAATTTGTTTGGTATGAAAGCAAATGTTCGAACATTCAGCTTCAAAGATCAGTAAAATGTTTGATAAACGGGATAACCGGTAATAAACGGTAAGTTGTTAATTTCCAATTATATATTTATTTAAATTTATAAAATGTTTCTTTCTTTTTTTAACATTTTTTGCCATAATTTACTGAAGTCCACAATGTTCTGTTTTGATCAAGGCAAGTACATGTAACACTAACAAGAAAGGAATTTAAAAGTAGTTCTGAAAGTTGATATTTTCACTCCTTATTTTGCAGTGAAAATATCAAATTGATATTTTCACTGTTGTTATTTCACTATTAAAACCCCATATTTCATCGTAAAGCATGAAAGAAATATTAATAGCATTGACCATGAAGAAAAGAAAGTTGTTACTTCCTAAGTTCATACCGGCCTAAATGTTGGCATTGCCTTGAATCAAATTCTGTTTAATTAATATGTACAAAAACCTAACTAATTGATCTACATTTCTATAAGAATATAATTGCGATTATTTGAATCATAACTTATAATCATTTTCATAATCAAACAACTAAAATTTTAATTCTAAATGACACGTGAACTCGTCTTTCGTTTGGCGAAGGGAGACGACTATATTGACTGACATATTGTCTTTATTCAAATTGACGAATAGTAAACATATTCATTAACATTTCCCTTTTTATGCGTGTGTTTTAGTTATATGAATATTAATGAGGTCATCATTAATTGGAATAATTGTGTATTTTGGAAACTTTTATCTGTCTTTCTGTTGGCGAGTCAGAACAAGGAACTCGATCTCGAAAAATGAAATTTCAAATGCCTACAATATCATTATATTTTAATATTTTCTCTAAAATTTGGGTTGGTAATGTAATTGTATAATATTAATATAAGAACAATAAAAAACAAGAGAGCCATGATGGCCCTAAAACGCTCACCTACGCAAAGGGCCACAACTGCTATAAAGCATTAATAAAAATGTTGCAATTTAAACATATCTTTACTGATGACGATGTCTTATATTTGTAAAGGGTCATGCAATGAAACTACCTGAAAAGTTTCATTGAATTTGGCCTGGTAGTTTCAGAGATTTTTTTCAAAAGCCAAACAGTAAGTCGGCCATTTTGTTGTTGTTGTTGTTGTTGTTAATCAATCTCAATGCCTAGTTGTATTTTTGTAGAGGGTAATGCAATGAAGCTTCCTGTAAAGTTCAGTGAATTTGGCCTGGTAGTTTCAGCGGAGATGTGTTTTAAAGCAAAACAGAAAGTTGGCCACATTGTTGTTGTTGCTGATCAATCGCGACCCCTTGTTGTGTTTTTGTACAAGGTCATCCCAAGGAAGCTTCCCGTAAAGTTTCATTGAATTTGGACTGGTAGTTTGAGAGGAGATGCTTTTTTAAAGCAAAACAGGAAGTTGGCCATTTTGTTGTTGTTGTTGTTGTTGTTGTTGACCAATCGTGACCCCTTGTTGTATTTTTGTACAAGGTAACCCAAGGAAGCTTCCTGTAAAGTTGCATTGGATTTGGACTGGTAGTGCTAGAGGAAATGTTTTTTAAAGCAAAACAGGAAGTTGGCCATTTTGTTGTTGTTGTTGTTGTTGTTGTTGTTATTGATTAATCGTGACCCCTTAATTGTTGTATTTTTGAAGAGGGTCACCCAAGATAGCTACCTGAAAAGTTTCAGTGAATTTGGAGTGATAGTTTCAGAAGAGATGTTTTTTTAAAGCAAAACAGGATGTCAGCCATTGTCTTGTTGTTGTTGATAAATCGTGACCCCTTGTTGTATTTTTGTAGAGGGTCACCCAAGGAAGCTTCCTGTAAAGTATCATTGATTTTGGACTGGTAGTTTCAGAGGAGATGTTTTTTTAAAGCAAAACAGGAAGTCGGCCATTTGTTGTTGTTGTTGTTAATCTATCGTGACTCCTTGTTGTATTTTTGTAGAGGGTCACCCAAGCTTCCTGTGAAGTGTCATTGTATTTGGCCAGGTAGTTTCAGAGGAGATGTTTTTTAAGCAATTGTTAACGGACGGACGGATGGACGACGGACAAAGACCGATCACAAAAACTCACCTTGAGCACTTTGTGCTACCAAGTGAGCTAAAACTGTTTTAGGCCTCTTTTGGTAACTTTCTTGCATATTTCGGTAATTTTCTCCGTCTCTCGGTAAGTTCTGTAACCGGGTAACACGTACTAAAGTGCTGACGCATTCGGAGCTCCTCGGCCATTATTTTGAAAAACATTCGGAGTTCCTCGGCCATTATTTTCAAAAACAACCTTAGTCTGGAGTTCCTTCCCCTAACACTATCGTTATCATACATACTACTGTATGAAATATCAGTAAGCAGGGAACCAGACTAAAACAACCTTTGTTTTCGATAAAATGGCCGAGGAGTTCCGAATGGTGCTGACGAATTTCACCTTATTCCAGAAGCCCATTATGCGATGCGACAAAGGTGACTTCCGGTTTATTTCCGCTTTCAATTTTCTTGTTATCGATACGAGTGAAAGGAGGAGCATAAATTGGCAAAATATATTGATAGGTGAGTAAAATATGTTAGGAACATGATCTTATACATTTTTCTATAAATTTCAACCGTTTTTTTGTAACATTCGGAACTCCTCGGCCATTTTTTCAAAAACAACCTCGGATGTATATGGACGGTTTACACACTTAAAAAGTGGTACGTTTAAGTCCGCTGCAAATAGATCGCGTAGTAATCTTATTTAGTAGTTAAAATTTATGACTTAACTCTTGGGAATCGTAATTATGTTTGCAATAATACACTTCACTGGCAATCAATTTAAACTGAGAGCAATGAATACAACTCTTAAACACTACATTTAATTAATGTTTTTATTAAAAAAAATACGGACTACTTCAACAGATGTACCGGCATACATCCGAGGTTGTTTTTGAAAAAATGGCCGAGGAGTTCCGAATGTTTTTGTAAATGTCAATGAAGTTTACGACGTTCATACCCACCTTCAGTACAACTTTAAGTGGGAGGGGTAAAATAACAAATATATGAAGATAATGTAAAAGACTTTCATTTAGTTTTCAAACCTTCAAATACATATTGATTGTTATCAAGTATGTATTAAATTGTGGTTGTTGAGTTTTCTATTGAATCAAGTCAATGATATTTTGCAATTAGTGTGAAATTGTTAAAATCTGCAACTTTAAAGGGGCTGTACTCCGTATGATAAAATAGCGAAAAAAAAGAGAAAATTGTCAAAAACTGACATAAACTTGGCATCGATGTGTACAATGCATTTAAACTTACTAACTGAAGTACCACATAGTTTACAATTTATTTAAGTTAAGCAGTTATTTTGTATTTTTCCATTAAAAAGGTTACTGGGTATGTCTACCAGGTAGACTTTATTGCTTATGCGTAAGTGGCTAGTCGGTGTTATCACGTGATAATACCGAGGTAGGTATATAGCTTAATTATGTCTTCCATTTAGAGTAATTAAGCCGTTGTGGCCCAGTGGAACCCGGTCTCCGACACATTTTTTTTACATTTTGGTACTTTTTTTACAATTATGATATCAAAGCATAACACATTCTATTAGATAATTGTCCTTAGGTTCGTTTCAGAAAAAAACCCTTTTTTTTTCGTGTTTCTATAAAACTGACAAAAAATGGTGATTACTATGGATGTTTCGACAAGTGAAGGGAATGACAGGTACGTGTTAATGTTTATGTTTATGTTTAAGCAGCTTTGAAGAGTAAAATTTCACTTATTCGTCAGTGCTTTTCAGTAATAATATATTTTTATTAATAGCAACATGATGTACGTTTTTTTTAGAACATTGGGTTTTCCATATAGCAGTATTTATTTAGTAATCGTACATTATTCAAACACATACACTGCAAAAGTTCAAACCATTTTCGTCAGTGTCCGTCCCTCCTGTTATGCCGCTGAAGCTTGCATTGCCATGAACAGAGACAATCCTCTGTGATTGCTCCGATGCAACCTTTAGACTTGCCAAGCCCCTACCACTCTCGCGTCTCTGCAGCTTTTCACTGTAATTTTAAGAAAATTTTATTATTCCATGACCAATAACTTTACTAACAGTTTAGTAACAAAAAAATTCTAATGATTTTGTGTGCTGTGAAAATCTTCAAATGAAAACAACATAACAAACCAGTGAAATTATCAACATCACAATATCTTATTTTTTTAAAGATGACATTTGATATTATTGATTATTTTGCAGTATTCTATATATCTAAGAATTAAACAAATATTTTCACCTTGTCACCTCTTCCTTTGCAATTCTTCTTATATTCTGCCATTTGTTTGATACTTCTTCTGCAGATCTTATGGCAAAGCCCAAAGAGGAAATTATTCCAGCAATTCGGTGCCATTCTTCTCTTTTTTTCTGATTTGTAACCTTGTTACTGAAGCTAGAGCTAAGTAGCTCTTTAGTTTCTTCTACACTAATAAGTTCCTCCAACACCAAAACTTCATTTTTATTAAAGTTTGTTTTTCTCTTTTTTGGCAGAAAACTTAGCTGACTTAGCCATCTTGGAAGGAGAATGATGCATTATGGGACAGGAAGTAGACATTTAACAGTCTGTTAAGGATTTAACACTGGCGTTATGGACTTAACGCTGACGTAATTTAACGGCAGCGTTAAGTCTCTTTAAGCAACAGGATTTTAACGGAGCGTTATCTTACGCTCCGTTAAGGATTTAACGGACTATTAAGGAACGTAGCGTTATATTTAACAGAGGTTTTGAGCAACCGGCCCCAGGTGTACAGTCCCTTTAAAGCAGTCAAGTAAATGAAGCTTATTTAGCGGAAAATTATGTGATTAAGAAGGTCATTCAAATACTGGCTGTTGTGCTGTATATAAATACATATGCAGGTCTTAGAATTACATCTAATTGATGCACCAGTCAATTGTGACTATTTCAATATCTGACTGATATTAAAGCTGCATTCTCACATATTAAACATTTTGACAACTGTTTTATTTTTTGTCTTTGAACGAGCCAATATATGCAAATGTGCCAGTGATATATAAGACTGCTGACAAAGCATCGGATCGCAGATTTTCATATATAAGTTAAACAAAAAAAAAATTATGCATTTTTCTTTAACCATTAGTAACGCTTTTAGCCATAAAAAAATAATTTTGTCAGCAGGCTTATATCACTGGTTTGCAGATATTTACGCAGAAATTGACTCTTTCCAAGACAACAATTAAAAGAAAGCCTCTTCAGAGTCATTAATATTTTATTTTTCTGGCTAACTTGCATGATGATAAAACTATTTATTTAATCTCAGAGATGTCTATTCTGGACGTTTGAGTCCGCCAAGTTGATGTCCAACAGGAGTAGTCAGTTGATACCATTTATCTGATAGCACATGCTATACCATATTAGTGGTTTTACAAAATAGATATTTAAAAAAAAAAATGGTGCAGCTGTCAGTGTCTTTTTATTCTTGCAAAACACAAGAGACGGAATCGGTTCAAGAACAGAGATAAAATAAATGTGTCAATATGAATGAAAACTTTCATTGACTGTAAGGACTAAAGAAATGCACACAAGGGACATACATACAAATGTTTGGTACAAAAAGTAGACGTTTAGAACTTGCAATTATGACCCAGGATGTGAAACAACACTTCATAGCCGACACCAGTCAGATATTAAAAAAAGGAAGGTGTTTTTTTAACCCTTGGCAAACGAACCTTTAAAGGGATTATTGCATATCAAGGACAATTTATTGTTACTAAATTGTATGATGTTTAATGTTATTATTAAATTGTAAAAATTACCGTACATATTAATTTGATTTTCTATGATCGTTTTATTCCAATGGCTGTTAAACTCCCATGGTTAATGAAGACATAAAATCGAGGTAAAGTTTGTGGGGAATAACTAACCTGCCGGTTAACTTAGTAGGTAGGAGCATACATATTATACATGTATGAATATCAATAATAGCAGTCTAAAAACAACGGTTCAACCAACAAAGGAGATCCAACGGGTAATAGCAATGGGATTCCAATCGATATTACCTGACAACCTACAGTAGCGGTTCAATCAT
The DNA here is from genome assembly GCF_026914265.1 of Mya arenaria. Classification (NCBI taxonomy): domain Eukaryota; kingdom Metazoa; phylum Mollusca; class Bivalvia; order Myida; family Myidae; genus Mya; species Mya arenaria. The sequence goes on from NC_069135.1 coordinate 51,649,455, forward strand.
CACTTCATTGCGGTCAAATCAGGCTCAACTAGATATCCATCCATTAAATGCAATCCAACCAACACTTGTGGTCAAACCAACACTTCTTGTCCTTCCATTAAATAATATTCAACCAAAACTTGTAAATCAACTGATTATAGCTGTCCAATAAACAATAGCTGTCTATCCAACAGTGATTCAAACAACACTAGTTGTCCACCACACATTCTGTCCAACAAGCAGTCCAAACAACACTGGTGGTCCAACCAACACCTCCAGTCCAACCATTCATAATTGTTCATAAACAGGTACAGTCAATCCGATGTAGCGGTCCAATAACCAATAGTTGTCAAACCAACAATAGCGTGTCAACAGGCACTAGCTGTCCATCACCCACGTTGCTACCAATCTGGCAGCCCAACCAATTGTAGTGATCTCAAAAGATAACATCAGCATATTTGAATCATATCTGTATAAAAGAAAGGAAGGGAACATATTAAGCAAGAACATAATAAGCATAAGTATTGTTTTATAAAAAAGAAAGAAAGTAACTCTCAGACGTATTTATGGACGGGGTTTAAGACAATCTGGACCCCGATTTAATTCCAGGCCTGGGTGTATGCGACTAGTCTGGTGGCCATCATAATATTTAAACATAGCTTACTAGTAATAAATCATTCAGAGGACTACACAGGTGATGTCAACAGCATGACATAATTACTCTTTCTAAGTACATGCAAAATGTTTATTACATACTATTAAAATACACACTTATGTATAATATGTTATCTTAATTTATTTGATGATGAATTATATATGTTATATATGTAAAACAGCTAGACTAATGTACTATTTGTGTTGATTTTCAAAACAAATGTCTTAAAAATGGCTGCGAATTATTTGTGGTTAATAATAATCCAATAAGAATAGTAATTAACCGCAGTCTTTTCTGAACCATCTACCTACCAGAACAAACTGTCTAGGTCACAGGTAAGTCTAAAATAATAGACATGTTCCAATCCCTAACGTCGTGAAGGATTTGCCATATAAAAAATCGTAAAAAACATCCATCAACATACAATTTTTGGACTAGGTCACAGGTGATCGTCACATGACTTGGTCACTAAAATATGACCCTTCAGTCCTATGATAATGTTTTAAATTGTTTTTTAAATGTGGCCCTTCAGTCCATTAATATTGTTTAAAAATTAACAAAAAATAATTAAAATTGATAAAATAATATTTCAATAAATTTCGAAGAGTATAACAGGACAAAATATCATTATATAAAAATATATATACAAGAGCTGTCGTTAGACAGCGCGCTCGACTACGCCGGTTTGACTTAGAAGTGAATACAATAACGATGTAATATGTGCCTGTCAAAAGCAATAAAACAATCAAATTAAAAAGTGAACAAGATTCGCGATGTACAAAACCGGCTTTTTAATGATTGGCAGAAGAGATTTAGTTTCAACTGCTTTCTTCTATTTTTTTGTAACAGTGACCTTGATCCTAAAGGCCCCAAACACAATTCCATGGAAGTCCTCCATAATCTCTTCCTACATATCAAGTTTTGGTCACAGTATGTCAACCATAACTAAAACAGTAATCTATTTTTAGCAACAGTGACCTTGACCCTAGGGGGCCAAAAGGCAATCCAATGAAAGCTCTGCATAAACTTGTCCTACCAAGTTTGATCACACTATGTCAACCCTTACTTGATTTATTCAGTACTAATCCTATACCTATCTTTAGCAACAGTGACCTTGACCTAGACCATAACTCTCGGGGCCCAAAACACAATCTCAAGAAAGGTCTCTCTAAACTCTTCCTATATACCAAGTTTGGTCACAATATGTAAATCCTTAATTAAGTTATTCAATACAAACCCTTTCTCTATTAAAAGTAACCTTGACCTTGATCCTAGGGGCCTCAAATGCATTCCCATAAAAGGTCTCCATAAAATCTTCGTATATAACAAGTTTGGTCTCTTTATGTCCAACCTAGCTAAAATTATTCAATACATAAGGTGACTTTGACGCTGCCCTCCCACCAGCCAGTCCAAACAATGACGCAAGTCATTCAAATAACTTGTTTTCCCTTAATGAAAATGTGGTTAAGAATATAAAAATGTGCCTGTCAAAAGAAATTAAAAGTAAATTAATACAAAAAAAATCAATCAAGGGCCATAATTTGTATTTAGGATTAAAATGGAGTTGTGTGACCTTATTGTAAGATGGTCGTCAATAATTGTGCGAAGTATTAAGTGCATTGAATGAAGGGTATATAAGTTTTTTCATTAAAATCCCAACTTGCCCTAAAACTTTAACCTGCTCTAAAAGTTTAACCTACGTCAATCAGGGGCCATAACTTGTATTAATGATAATATGGAGTTATGTAACCTCATTGTGTGATGGTCCTAAACAATTGTGTGAAGTATGAAGTCAATTGAATGAAGGGTATCAATAAATATCCAAACCTGCCCTTAAACTTTAACCTAAGTTCCATAGTCAATCAAGGGCCATAATTTGTACAAAGGATGATATGGAGTTATCTAACCTTATAATGTGATGGCCCTGAACAGCTGTGTGAAGTATTAAGTCCATTGAATGAAGGGTATTGGACTAATAAGTAAAAATCCCAACTTGCCCCAAAACTTTAACCTGCCCTAAAACTTTAACCTAAGTCAATCAGGGGCCATAATTTGTATTAAGGATAATATGGAGTTATGTAACCTCATTGTGTGATGGTCCTGAACAACTGTGTGAAGTATTTAGTCATTTGAACCAAGGGTATAGAAGTTATTAATAAATATCCCAACCTGCCCTAAAATTTAACCTAAGGTCCATTCAGGGGCCATACTTTGTATAAAGGATGATATGGAGTTATCTAACCTCATTATGTGATGGCCCTAAACAACTGTGTAAAGTATAAAGTCAATTGAATAAAGGGTATTGGACTTATAAGTGAAAATCCCTACTTGCCCTAAAACTTTAACCGGACACCGACGCCGGAGCGAGTAGTATAGTTCTCCTTATTCTTTGTATAGTCGAGCTTAAAATAAACAAGGTTCCCATGTCCAGAAATCCCCATAACCACAGTTGCCCTGAACAATGTCAAATATTTCCTAAATTATTTGACGAAATGCTGTAATTGTTATACTGCCGGAAAGATGAAAGACTAAGCTGCAAGTAAAATGTAACTTTTATGCCAATTTTTGATACAATTCTAACATAATCAGACGAAATGCGCAGACTCAACACTGAAAACGCCAATTTAGAGCAACATAAGAAGAACGTTTTTTTGTTGCGGTATTTCTACTTTCACTTTGAACAACATATGAAGGCTTTTCCAATTATGTCATTAAAACCAGGAAAGTCGATGGTAGGCGACCAATGACAAGAGCCGTCGTAAGACAGCGCGCTCGACTACGCCGCTTTGACTTAGAATACAATAATGATGTAATAATACCAAGTTTGGTCTCTTTATGTCAAACCTAACTAAAATTATTCGATACATAAGGTGACTTTGATGCTGTCCTCCCACCAGCCCGCCCAAACAACGACGAAAGTCATTCAAATAACTTGATTTCCCATTATGAAAATGTGGTTAAGAATATACAAATATGCCTTTCACAGGATTTTTTTTTAAATCAATAGCCGTAATTTGTATTTAGGCTTAAAACGGAGTTATGTTTCTTGTTGTAAGATGGTCATAAATAATTTTGAATTTTATTAAGTGCATTGAATGAAGGCTATAGAAGTTTTTTTTTATTAAAATCCCAACTTGCCCTTAACTTTTACTTACTAGTATCTAAAACTTTAACCTAAGTCAATCAGGGGCCATAACTTGTATTAATTATAATATGGAGTTATGTAACCTCATGGGGTGATGTTCCTGAACAATTGTGTGAAGTATTAAGTCAATTGAATAAAGGGTATAGAAGTTATTAAACAATATCCCAACCTGCCCTAAAACTTTAACCTAAGTTCCATAGTCAATCAGGGGCCATAATTTGTATAAAAGATAATATAGAGTTATCTAACCTCATTATGAGATGGCTCTGAACATCTGTGTGAAGTATTAAGTCAATTGAATGAATGGTATTGGAGTTTTAAGTGAAAATCCCAACTTGCCCTAAAACTTTAACCTGCCCTATAACTTTAACCTAAGTCAATCAGGTGCCATAATTTGTATTTAGGATAATATGAAGTTATGTAACCTCATTGTGTGATGGTCCTGAACAACTGTGTGAAGTATTAAGTCAATTGAACAAAGGATATAGAAGTTATTAATAAATATTCCAACTTGCCCTAAAACTTTAACCTAAGTTCCATAGTCAATCAGGGGCCATAATCTGTGTAAAGAATAATATGGAGTTATCTAACCTCATCATGTGATGGCCCTGAACAACTGTGAAAAGTATTAAGTCAATTGAATGAAGGGTATCGGGCTTATAAGTGAAAATCCCAACTTGCCCTAAAATTTTCACCGGACGCCGATGCTGGGGCGAGAAGTATAGCCCTCCTTATTCTTCGAATAGTCGAGCTAAAAATGGCATTTTCTAAAATCAAGAGCAACAACTCCTGACCAACAAGTCAGATTTGACCTAATCAAACATGGTAGAGATCTTATAGCCGTCATACATTTTTAAATGTGATAATGATTGGTGAGGAAATAGAGGTGCCTGAGTGGAAAAAATGTTATATATGACATTTTCTAAAATCAAGGGCAATCTTCTTGAAGTAAGATTTGACCGATAATCAAACTTAGCTCAGATCTTTTGGTCCTATATTTTTAAATGTGATAGGGATTGGTGAGGAAATAGCGGTGCCTGAGATGTACCAATGCTTTGTACAGGTGTGGCATTTTTAATAAATCAAGGGCAATTACTCTTGACCTACTCATCAGATATGACCAAAAATTGAACTAAGTAGATATCTTGTGGCCATATACATAGTGTTTCAGTTTGAATGAGATTTTTTCAGAAATGTGGATGCTAGAGCGATAACAAACTAGTTGCAGGTGATGATGGACATTATAAGGAGATCCTAAAAGTTCACCTTTGACCCCAAACAACCCATGTAGGGAGGGGTATAAATAACACAATGTATTTCAAATGACTGCTATGATCTATATTTACTATAATGTGTACATATTCAATTTATAATTAACATATACATGTATAGGAATTCTGTCTCATAAGTTAAATTTATTTATTTATTTATGCCCCCGCCCATTTGCTGCATTATAGCTTAAGCTAGCCGTGACACCTTCACGACTTAGATAAATAATTGGGTTTAAATGCCATAAGTGACGTAAGATTGAAGTTACACTTATTTGCAATCAAATCCAGACATTGAAAGAGTTGAAGAAACGGAGTAAGATACAAGAAATCCGGGTGAGATACCCTAGAGCTTTGCAAGGGGCCAATGTTTGATGAAGTTGTGTTAGTTTTTATAGAGAATGTTCCAGGAATTCATTAAAACAACGAGTTAAATAAATTTTGTATTAAATGACCAATATGATACTCTATAATACATAATTCGTTGTTATAAAAGCACTTAGCATTTTCATTGCTATTCATTTATGACGTCATTTACTTAAGGAATGATCGCTTTGTTTCTTGCATTTATGCAGTATGAAAGTAGGGCACGCGAGAAAAATTATGATCATTTCTCATATTCACATTTTTCAAAAAATATTCATAACAATTAAAAATCAGCAGTATTTTCCACAATTGAGTATTTATTTTTAAAGAAGTTTAACTGACAACATTTGTTTGTATTATAAAAGAATAGCTGATTTTCGTAACATTGTATATCATTGGTTAAATGGCGTCGTGTAATACTGAAATAAATAATGAAGTACTAACTTTTTGCGTGTTATACAATATGAAAGTAAAGTTTTATTTATACAAAGATCTAGGCAAATGCTCCATCATGAAGACAGTTGAAAAATAATGTAAATCACTCCGTAGAAACCTATACTGGTGTCCTTTTTTAAGAGTTGTGTTTTATGTCCAAATGTTAGTGTAACATTTATCACTGTCAATTTTTTAAATTAAAATCAGTAATTGCAAACATATGAAATGAACTATCAATTTTCACCAATACTTGATTATGTTGTGAAGATCATTTTATCACCACATCATTGTCCAATTCTAAGTATCCAAATAGATAAATACAAAAATAGGAGGTTAAACAAGCAAGTCTGACCAACACTCAATCTCGCCATCATTATCTTATCACTGCTTCATTGTATAAAGATGTATATTATGATTATTAAATATACAAGATACAATAATCTTTATTTAAAGCTGGGTATATGATAACAAAAAAATGTTCAATGAGCTATTTTCGGACATGGATAACAAACATCATACATAACATAACTTAAAGCTGCACTCTCGCAGATTGGCCGGTTTGACAACTTTTTTATATTTTGTCTTGGAACAAGCCAATTTAAGCGAAAAAATCCATGGAAACCAGTCATATAAGACTGCTGACAAAATATTGGATTGCAGATTTTTAATTTAAGTTCAAAAATTGATGTTTAATGCATTTTTCTTAAACTGTTAGTAATGCTTTAAGCCATAAAACATTAATTTTCGAATGGAAATATAAATATCTGCGATCTGATCTTTTGTCAGCAGTCTTGTATCACTGGTTTGCAGATATTTATGCAAAATGTGCCCATTCTAAGATAAAAAATAAAAGAGTTGTAAAAATGGTATATCTGTGAGAGTGCAGCTTTATCAATGAACTGGTGACCTGGGGCAGTGATTACGAACAGTCTCAAGTCTGAGTTCAGACTCAAGACTCATTATGGCTAAACTTCATTTCATGTAACTTTCCTTCTATCAGAGTATTGATGATAAAATTTGCTGAAATATATCAGTATTTGAATGTTTAACTACTATTTACATATTTTTTGTAAAAGAAATGGAATAAATATGATATTGTGTTCCTTTATAAAAATGCTTTTCTGAGTCTGAGTCTAGATTTGGACTTGAGACTGTTCGTAATCATGGCCCCAGGAAATAAAATTCAGATAATTTTTTTAATTAAATATGAATGGTTACAAGACTGCTGTAGAGCAACGCCAATACTCAACTGTTTTTTTAAGTCAATAAGGGGCATTACCCAGCACCCATTCAGGGCCTTCCCAAGACAATATTTTAAGCGCAATTTTTGTAGGAAGTGGGTGTGGGAAGGGGATACACACTTCCTTCTGTTAAACTATCAAGGGACATAACTTGACAATTATCAATGCCCAAGCTATGGGCCTTGTTGTACACATTCATATTTTCTCTGGCCACATGTGCGTCAAGTTTCTTTCAAATATCTTGAATAGTTTATTAGCTTCAAGTTAACCAAGGTTTATTTTTTTGAACAACGTTTTGTGAACTAACACCATGACAATAACTCACTTTTAATATCTTCAAGTATTGTACAAAATTTAAATATGGTCATATACAATATATTTTATTGGGGAATGATGCGTCATTTTAAATGAAATCTGGAATTATTATTTGCCTAGAAATATATAATATTGATTATAAATAAAATGGACAGAAAAGATAAAACAATGTGATTTTTTTTTGATATTTAAACAGAAATTTGGAATTTTATTTTCACATTCAGGGAAAAAGAATTTGTATTAGCATTGGGAATGCTATGTTGGCATAGTGATATTTCACAGAACAGAACAGAACTAAGATCGTTCATCAAGCGGACCTCTGGTTCCCAGTTCCGATCACATGATATGTCTATTGATTGTACATCAAATGTCTTGATACAAGAACTTAAGACAATGCAACAACTGTCAACAAAGAATGATTGCAAGTGAATACCAATTTTTAATATGCCTAAAGATTTAGACTTAGGCTTAGGCCAAAATGGTTTGGTTACATCCATTTCAAAAACAGGAAGGGTAAGTAGGTTTTTTATTTTTTATTTTATTAGGCTTTATGTGTTATTGTCAATATTGGAGAATTGTGGTAAAGTAATCTTCTGTATAAAGCTTTAAAACTACATATTGAAACACAAACGTAAAAAAAAGATTATTTTTTTTCCAACTAACTATAAAAACAGTAGGGTAGGCGCCTATTTTGTAGGTAGGGTCGGGTAACCCAAACCAAATATAATATTTTTATGACCTTGGGAGCCAAATGTATGAAAAAAAAGGATATTATTACACGTGACAAAGTAAAAATTGTCAATTAATTATCTGGAAATTCATAAAATCTCTGAATAACTGGTCAATGTTTATCTAACATGCAAACATCATAAAAAACCAGGGCTAGTATTCATTAAACATCTCAAGTCATTTCTTAAGTCGATTTCCTAAAATGTTTAATGTCAAATTGAAAGAAAAAAATACTTTCTTTTTATTATTAGTATAATTACATAACATTGATGAAAATAAAGTTTCCAAGATACTATTAAATTAATTAATCATATGAGTGAGATACTTAATTAAGAAATTGACTTACCCCCGTAACTCACAAAGTAACATGTAGGAAATAGCTCAAGATGTTTTATGAATACTTCCCAGGTTATTATTTTTTATTCAATCCACAATATTTTTATGCTTTTTTGGTATTAAAACAAATTTTTAAAACAAATTTTTGTTTGATACTGCATATAATCATGCAATTTGATACTACGTAAGTTAATGCCTGGCATGCATTTTTTTTATTTCCTATAAGCAAATTTATATACATGTATGTCAAGCTTATTTATATATGTCATGAATAAACAGAATTGAGAAGAAAAAACGACCATTAAAAGGGGATGATAAATTAGTACCAATAAGAGGGTTTTTTGTATAAATATGTCATCCATTCAAACCAAATATTATAAATTCAATTTTTACAATAACACACGAAAAACACTTCAATCAACCCATTTGCTGAGCAGTCTTTTTAACAATATCCCAATCAATCGTGGTTGACTGACAGTGCATCAAAATGTCCACAAACTTTTCGAGCGTCGCTCCTCCTGGCACTTTATTTCTCCACTTATAAAGAGCCGAGTAAACCTGCATTGTAGTTGTAGAATTTTCCATCCTACAATGATCTATTTCAACTCTAGTTAGATTCATTTCAGAGGCTACAAGTTCCCAGTCTGTGCCAATGGACTGTGCCAGTCTGCTAAGATCACGTTCCGTTAATCTGCGTTTTCGAATGTGCTCGGCTATTTGAGCCAGCCATGATGTGGGATCTACCACTGAAAAAGACAAGCAACAATGAAACACAGTGAACCCTAAAAAAATGTCCTTTTTATACAAGCCCAGGTTGGTTGGTAGGGTGTTTTTTGGGGTATTTTTTTAAAGAGACTAGGCACCAGATGATACCATTGTTAGAATTTTTTTGTCAAAAACTTACATAAAATTGACATCATTGTGTACAACACATTGAATCTTACTTACTGATGTATCACATCACTTTTGACACATGCATCTTTCGCATCTTTATTTCAAACCTTATGCCTGATTTTAACCCTTTTAAGCAACCAAATAATTGCTGCTGGCAACAACTTGCAGATCAAACACCTAGATATATTAGACAAGACCACACTCGCGCATAAAATCGTGCCAACAATAGTGATCAATATATTGTTGTAATAACTTATTTCACAATCGTGGTAAAATAAATATGTTTAAGCCAGGGATGGCAAGGAGTACTGAAGATGGTTTAGCATGCTTGTAGTGCCACCATTTTAGGTAAACTCTACACCACACAGCGTACATTTAAACACCTTGTTGTCGGCTGCCTATTTGAAGAAAAACTATGAAATACTAAGCGTACAATTTCGGAGTAAAATATCTCGATACTGTAATATTTTTGTTTACTTCAATAATATAAATAATTCTCAATAAAAGACATCCACCAATCAATTGTGATGATCAATGAAAAAATATGCCCATTTACCATTCAATGTTCAAAATTTGGGTGTATTATTTGGTGAAAAGTCCCTATTCGATAAACAATAGTGTTGTGCCGATGATCAATTATAATCGACAATTGATCGGAAAGGCCTACATCGGCGACAACCGATAGTGAAATTTGAACAATCGATTATAGAAACAACGGATGTAACCGCTACCGCCTAATTTTCTTTTTCTGGTTTATGCTTGTTAATGTTCAAATGTTAAGGTCTTACTATGTTAAGTTATCTGATCATATTCTTATCAAGTCAGTACGTCACTACAGTACCTTTTTACTTTTTTTTTGTAATTTGACTGCTAAAGAATTGTCTCAACTTCTATGTTTGTGGTAACTTAAAAGTGATCTCGAAAAACATGTTACCATTTACTTCTTACCATGTAAGAATTTAGTTTTTTCAGTTTTCTGAAAGAAAATATTCTTGTAATACTTATAGAATATTCAACTGCTTGTTGTACCTGTTACTGACTGATTATTAAATAGATTAATAATCGATCATTGATCGGTTTCATAAACCGATTATCGATAGTATTTTTTCTGTCCGATTCCCAACACTAGTAAACAATACAATTATGTGGGAGATACATGTACCACTAACAAATCTTTGCTAATTTATATCAGTGCAAATTGTGGTCCTTAGTTGACAGTTTGTAAAATCTCACAACACCTTTCATAAATTTTGATACGCCAATAATGTGCCTAGCGGGGATTAGAGGGTCCATTGTGTCTTGTTGGTAAACGTGCCAGTACCGTTACATCGTCTGCATGTCGTCTGTATATCATGCTTTTAGTCATAAAAACTGTCTGTTTCTTAATCTGAGTACTTGATTAGTAAATTAGTATTGGAATACCCAGACAATCAATTGAGAACTCGAGTACCCAGGTACTCACTGCCATCCCTAATATAAATAAAATCAACACCAAAATTTGCATTGATCAGTAAAAACATTTCAAGCAGATCTGATATTTACCTGGAGCTGTCGCCACTTCAGTGTTTTCAATTTGTTCAGCGAGATGAGCTAATCCAACAAGGTGCAAAGTTTGCAAAAACACATCATAGGCTCTGTCGTCTTTCTTCAGCAACTTCGCAAGGAAGCATTTGTTTCTATTTTCTGCAGTATTTGGGTTGAAGCCGTTTATTTCTTCATCATCAGGTAAGTCAAATACATCTTCTTGAACAAAGTGGTCAACCAAGTCTTTCGCATCCATATCTTTTTTAATGTCAATAATATTCTTTTTAATCTTTCTTTGCAGTTCCTCCCGCATTTTGTATGGTTATATGGTTAGGCTGCAGTAACGAGTTTCTCTAGCTGAAACAGAAAGGAAAGAAAACTTTTTTAGAGTTTCTTCGTAATTCCCCATTATCAGGGAAGTAAGTACCGGTAATTCAATAAAAGTAATTTTAACACATAAAATAAATATTTCAGGCAGGTTCTGAGCCCTTCATCAGTATTTAAAGGTCAGGGGGTCGTTTCAATAAATAATTTTAGTTGTAAGTTTAATTATTGCAAATTGCAATACACTTCAGCATTTTTTTTTTAATTTCCTTAATTTCGTGTTCAATTTCATTGGCTAACCCCAATTCACACGGGTGCAGGACGAAGTGAACCATTTCACAAGTGAACCAGTTCCTTAGTGTACCATTTCAGGACCAAGTGAACCACATATGTATTATATAGTGGCTATTGTGTGATGGCACACTGCCTGAAAGGTGATAATAACTAGTAATTATCGCCATTTGAATGCAAGACTTCACACATTTGCTACACTGTTTAAGATGTTTATTTAGCTGTTAGAAATTGACTTTTAAGCTTCATGACAATTAGTATAGTAGCTATTTTATGATAGTAACATAAATACAAGAGATGCATAAACATTATGATATTTATTACTTGATGCATTCAACATTATTGGCTATTACTAAGGTGTTTAAAAATTCAGTATTTTGTTATTATTATATCATAGGCTCAGATTATCTTTAAAATGCTAGCGAAATGCAGATGGATCCAGCCGAAATGTCATGAAACACCCACACTTATTTGTTTTTGGTACATGACTGAGGTGTAAATAACAAACATAGAGAATTTTTTAACATATATGGAATAAAATTCAACAAAGTAGGATGAATATATTATCAATACATCCTACTTTGTTGAATAGAATATTCCCTATATAACATATAGATGGTTCACTTCGTCTCACCAAGTGGTTCACTTAGAGCTGGTTCACTTAGGAAGTGGTTCACTTCGTCCTACATTCATTCACACAAATATGTAGCAATTAATGAAACTATGGCACTATGTGTACTGAAACTATGGCACTAAGATAATTAAAATAGCCACTGGCTCATTATCACCGGAATGCTCAAAAAGGCTTTGCCATTGATGTAACTGTTGTTGGACAGCCTACTTGACTATGCGCTGTTTTGATCTTAGAAATGAATTAATAACATGCCTGTCAAACATGAAAGTCAGGCTCTAGCTGACTGTATGAAAATACACAATATGTTATAAAATTTTGACAGGTCGAAAGCAGGGCTCTCACTAGGCTGAAAATTTTGGGAGAAGTGACTTCTCCCTTCAGTCAATCTAGGGAGAAGTGGGGAGACTTTAGGGAGAAGTGATACTTTTTATAACACCTGATACAAAAACTATGCCATACCACACACCTCAGTTTATATTCACATTCAAATTGATTGCTATAACTATATAAAATGTTCATAAAATAATGTATCATTTTTGGCTCAGCAAAAGTGTATTTGTCAATGTCACATAGTTAATCTCCAAATAGCATCTAAAATGAAGCAAAAAAATACATCTAAGGATTTGAAATAATCATAATGACCTCATAAATGAACTGTCAATAAAGTAGGGGGACGAATCTTGTTTTGGTACGTTCGGGATAGGGTACGAATGTCACATTCAGTTGTGCTGTTATTTACTTGTCTCTGGCTAAATAATTTTAAATATGCTGACATTTAAGAACCAAATGACATTTAAATCAGTGTCCTTGATGAAAAATTTACCAATACATAATGGGAAGTTGAAAAATTAACTCGGAAAATTGTTCTGACAAAATGGCGATCTCGCTGATTTTTTTTGACATCGTAACTGTGACAGGAGAAAATTACTGTAAGTAAACTCTACATAAAGCAAAAAAATAATATTTTTTTGTGTTTACAAATCATTTTTCATCATGAACATTTCACTAAAACCAATCAAATATTTGGTGATACATCATGTTATTGATTTTCTTAGCGCCTACTTGCCGATGGCCCGAGATGGCTATGGCCGTCTGCTTCAAAAGCAACAATGTTTAAATGTCTTGCATTGTTTGTTCAATACATATATTAATTACTTTTTAACTTAAATTAATGCTTGACACGATATTTCATAATTATGTCTCCAATTCTATCTCATTTTAACGAACTTATATCATTTGATCAGGGTCTTCTGAATGTACATTCTGATTGGTTAACTTTCAATAGCTCCGCCTACTGGCGATGTTTTGGTAATTGGATGGCATGGCCCAATTATCGGATTAGGAGATTACCAATTTGTATGAATGGCTTATTGTGATGTTTTGACTAATGGGACATTGGCCAAATACTCGCTGATTGACAGATTTACAATGTGCTAAAATTTTCGGCGAAGTCAATGTCTCTTTGATGATACAAATGGGCGAAGTCTGGGAATTTTAGGCGACCACTTCGCCCAAGTCGCCCCCTCGCGAGAGCCCTGGTCGAAAGTATTTTTTTGTAAATACCAAAAAACTCAAATCTGAAAAAAAAACAAAAAACAAAGGTCTAGTGGTTGAAGGGGATAATATGCTGTCCGTCACCGATCTGCATAATCCCAAATTGGCCCCAGCTACCCGCCTGAATGTTATTTGGCCTCAGAGTTAAATTCTAAAATAACACCCTAAAACTTTAATAAAACTTCAATTTTTCAAAAGTCAATCATTCTCATAATTTGTATTTAGGTTACTACATTTCTCTATCCAGTATTTCTACATACAATTGTTGTAGAAGGGTGACAAGAGGGCACCAAATACCATTAACAGTTCAAAACACAATAATCCAAGTATTTCGATATAAATATCGTACTAATATGATTTCTCAATAAAATGATAAAGATGCTCGAAGTCGAAACAAAAATGTCCGATTTCCGTTATTACATCCGAAACGAGCAACACCATGTCAATGGTCAACATCTCAATATGACATGAGTTTTATTGTATTAATAGACAATAAATGATTACATCCTGTTTTATACATTACTTACAGTCAATGAAGATGAATAAAACCAAACAAAAAGGTGAACAAACACTTGTCAATGGGATTCCATTTTCTGATATCATCAAAGGAGCAGTCAACAACTACAGTACTAAGATGTCATTGAACAATCATAACAACTCGGCCATCTCCGGCAAGCTTTGGGATAGTCTGTTGGATATGTCCCGATTGGTCGATTGAAGTCCAGCTGATCTATACTCTTAATAATAATAGAAAAAAATACATATAAAAAAATAAATAATGATTAATAATATTATTAATAATAATTATAGAACAATAATAATTTATAAATATATTATTATTATTTATAAAAATAATAATAAAGTAATAATAAAAAAAATCCTTAGATTTTGCCCTTTCCTTTGAAAACCATATTAGCATCATATGTAGTAAAGCTGCACAGCAACTTAATATATTGAAAAGATTAGGCAGAAATTTGTGTAGATTAAGCCGCCTAACCATTTTTCACTCTTTTATCTTATCCAATTTCAACTTCTGTCCGTTAACTTGGCATTTCTGTTCAAATAAAAGCACAAACAAGGTTGAAAAAATACAAGAAAGAGCCCTTCGTTTTGTTTATGACGACTACTCCAGTAGTAGGAGCAGCAGTCACAGAAGTAGTAGTAGTAGTAGTTTATATCTTGTTCTGGGTTAATCCCGGGTGTAACAGAGTATACATAGATTAATATTGGATAACCTCTTTTTGAGCCAGGGGCGTAACTAGACGTACTCCTGATACTAAAATTTGTCCGTTTTTTATAGTATACAAGCGTGACATCATTGAAGGTATAGTCTAAAAATAAAAAAATAAAAATACGAAGACTGTGGTACACAACTTTCACTTTTCACCCTGGTGGCAATTGAACTTCTTCTGTCAGCCCTACATTAGTTCCACTGACAAACGTATGCTGCAGGCGAAGGACTGTGACTTGTTTCATGCAGCTAATGACACGTACACGAGTCGTAATTGCTCTTCTTCAGGTAAATGTTATTTACCATTTTTCATGATACACGTTAAATATTCAGCACAAATGTCTAAGCATAAACTGATTATATATACATAATAAATTATTATAATATCCACAGGGCCTTACGAATCCTTATATACTTTCATGCGGAGAGAAATCACGATGAAGAGTGGAACACCCTGTTTGATCGAGAAGGTGGTGGTCGTCAACAAATTGACCGAACGTCCGAATTTTGGAAGAGAGACATATTTTTGCATTTCGTCGACGACGAGCTGTTAGAATTAGAAACACGCTTGACGCAGGGCATTGGTCGGTTCTGTGCACAAAAAACTTTTGACATACAAACACGTTCATGCTTGGATTTGTTTGCTTAATCAGGTAAATGATTTATAGTTAACTGATTTAATGAATGAATAAACATATGTCGCAACATTTGCGTTTTTTGCAGATTCAGAATGACGGTCTTCCCTAGGTGAGTATCGATGACGTGTACAAATTAAGCCTTCCACGCATGCCTAGATGTGGATGAAACCATTTTGTCCGCGAGTTTGAGTGGTGGTGTATGTGGTGGACGGACGCGACGTTGGCGGTGACCGTCCAGCTGCACTGGCCTCTCTAGCGGAATCAATAACGCTTGCAAGCAAAGCCCTTTACCCAAGCATACGACACTGTCTCACTCTTATAATGGTCATGTCGGTGTCTACGGCAACAGCCGATAAACTGGTGAAGTACGATGTGTACTGAGCGCCCAAGTGTCATTTCTTGGTCCCTTGGATGTTTATAGAGAAAGAGAAATCTGTGCCGAGCGCATTGTCGACATGTTTGGTAACCGACAAAACAGACGCCTTGCGTTTGTGTTTAAGATTTAAGGCTTAATGTTTCTTGTGAAAAAAACACAATGAGGAAAACAAATCAGTTATGATGTATACAATATATGTCCTTTATGTCAGAGAAACAATACAATTAACCCATCTGTTTTGATTTTTTCACCCAAACCAACCCACCCAAATATGTCGTCAATATAATCTCTGGATAGTCACGAAATGCCAGGAAATCGCTTCCTTCTCCATTTTGTTTCAGGGGCCCATGCCCCCGGACATGCCCCCATGGTTACCAAGGGAGTACATCTCAAAATGGCTCAGTTAAGCACCTGTACACTGAAGACAAGATTTGGTGTCCTCTGGATAATTTTTGGTATCCTGGGATTGTTATGGCGTTAATGTTAGGATATTGTATGAGGTTATCGTCGGCTGTCCTGAACAAGTTTTGGGGAAGTATTGGCTTGTCAAGAGATTATCTTATGATGCCATGGTAGTAATCTTGAGGTGTCCTTGGAGTAAACTTTAGTTTTTAAGGGAGATGTTCGGGATGTTCGCGTGCAGCAATTTGAGGGGGTGAAAGCGAAAAGATTCTATCTTCTTCTTTATTTAATGTTACTTAAAACCTTTTCACATTCATCCTTCGAATTGCATTCTGAATGAAATCTTAATTGGTGTAAATCTTGTGGGTGATTTCAGTGTACTGGATGTATACCTGTGATGTGCTTGAATGATTTTGGAAAATATGTGCTTATGGTTGCATTGTATAATAGGATTGTGTATGTACTGAATTATTTTCTGTGTATGTAAATCTGGGACCAATAACCAAGTTGAAATTAAGGCTGGTAAGAAAAATGTCCGCACCATGATAAACCAAATTGAACTGTTGTCTGTTACCTAAACATGGACGGGTGATAAACAAATTAACGGAAGATACCATTTTCGGGACTGTTCAGGTAAATAAAGTTTGTCATTCACTTGTTCATTTGTTGATTAATACTAAAGCATTATTTTTAAGCCTGGATATTGATCCTGGTCGATAAAGCAAAGTTTATTACAGTTGTAATATCATTGCAACTAACCACATATCGGATAGTGAGTATTTCGGATGTCAAGGGCAACTAATAATTTGACATTATTTTATTGTGAAGTAGTTTTAAAAGTATCCTTTATCAATTGGAGATTGTTATATTCACCAAAAACCCTTTGATATAAAGTTTATAAGTATAATTAATATATTTGGATATATCATGATCCACAGTAGTCTAAAATAATAGACGTGTTATACGGGATTTTTCCAATCCCTAATGTCTGAACGGGAATGTGCAAAAAACGGTGGTGTTTTAAAAATATTGAAATTGTTTTAAGTGAAGTATTTTATGGTTGAAATTGATCATGGAGAGTTAAATTCATATTTTACTATGTAAGTGAAATGTTATTTTGCACTAAACAAACATTTAATGCATTAAAACAAGTTGTTTACCTTTCCAATAAAACAAAAGTTGACTGACACAGATAACAATTATGCGAAGGGGAACAACTCGATACAATCGTAATAACTCGGCCTCCTCCGACAAAGCTTCGAGATAGACCTCATTATACAATCGTAACAACTAGGCCATGTCCGAAATGTTCCAAGCGATTTAAAACTGTGCCCTGAAGCCTTGCAGGTGCCCTTCATGTATATATAGGTATGTTTTGACAGAATAGGCGTCAAACTCATAATTATAAGTTGGATATTTTTTTGTGTGCGTACGGAACTAATATAAAATAACATTATCTGGTAATATTTCTTGTTTTTATGATATTTTATAGATGCTATATGCTTTAACCCGGAATCCTGATCGGAACAACTATCCACTTTTGATACTAAACAATTTGTACGGGAAGGATTTGCCATATCAAAAATCTAAAAAAAATCTGTCAACGTACAATTATTTGGACTAGATCCACAGGCGCTAGTCACATAATATTTTACAAAATCAGCCTATATTTGTATATTTTGATATCTTATTTTAGTATATAGCCCATATAGAACATTAAAAAAAAAGTTTGTGTCAAGTACCTGTGTCATGATCTGACAATTTTTTTATGCAATTTTATATGCATATATCCTGGCCATTTGCCTAATTCCGAATCAATTTTGAAGTTTTCTTAAAATACCATCTGAATTACTAAACATAAGTGCATGAAATTTTAACAGAAAAATATTGGGTCCTAAATTTACCAAAATGGAAAGAGGATCAAAGAAAAAAACAATTAGATATAATATAATATTCAGTACGAAATGAGGACATAAATGACATCTGAAAACATGCATTTAGTGCCTAAATATTCATATTTTTCTAAAGAACAAAGAAAACATCAAGTCAATATACAAATATTTAAATGCAATTCAATTGAAAGGCATGCATTCAATGTTTAACCTGTATATATATATTTTATACGTCCTTGAAGCATTTGTATGTGTATTTTCGGCCTATCCGAACTCTTTTGTCCGAGTACAAATCTGCTACATTTTTGCTTCGTTTTCATATCAAGTGCTACACAACACAAACGCTACGGTATCAGCAGTGTATTTACTTAATATGTATTTTTGCATTCTGTGATTGATGATATGTCACAAACTTTATATAGTAGGTCTTGTATTCAAAGGTACCCCTACGGAACCTTAATATAAAAGCTCCCGCTGTATGACGTCCCACGTGACTTAATATTTATATTTATCAAGACATGATACAGGTCGTCAGAAAACAGTCCTATCATAATATTCCTTTAATTGAATATCTCCTTTGATTTGTTCTGTATTTAAACCGATGTGATTAGACTTAAAAAATAGTCCTGCATTCAAAGAAAAAGAAAATCATGCAAATAAATTTATTTTTTATCTTGTCTTTTAAATAATTGTACATTGACAGATTTCTTTACCATTTTTTATAAGGCAAATCCTTCAGTTTGGGATTAAAGAATCCCATATAACACGTCTATATTTTAGACTAGTCTTTTCACAGTTTTCTCTTTAAAGGTGATGGGATGTCACAAATTGTACCAATGGAGCATTGCAAATTTGATCACTTCATTAATTTATTCTAGACTTTGATAAATTGTATTACTAAAATACATATACTCATGTTTCAGGAGACAAAGTGAGGTGATGGCGTCAAAGTATGCACAAAGAATGGCACGGCTGTCATCTAAGATCTTTGGTGAAGTATCTAGACAGACAGACCAGAAATCCTTGAAGATCGTGAAAATTTTCACTGGATTACCACCACACCTGGATCCTGCCAAAGTGGACTACTACCCTAGGTTGAGGGACACTAAGACCCTCACAGATGATCTTAGACACCATGGTCTATTTATGTAAGTTTTGGGCATCATAGAATTATGTGATTCATTTATGAAAAAAGATTTTGAGTCAAATAAATACTGTATGTTCGAACTTTGAAACATCAAAAAATAAAATGGAAATATTATGTTTGAAGCTGTGGGTAACTCTTGTAATTTAATTTGTTGATACATTTGTATAATAACATTTAAAGAAAAGACATTTATTTCCCGAAAGTTTTTCATAGTTATTGGTTAACCAGAAACCTCATTAGTAAATACATGAAATCCTCAAAGGTCTGTAAATAAATTACTTCATACTTCAACCTCTTACAGTTGACTTGATAAATTTTTCTTTCTTAACAGAGACGAGTTTCTGGATTTCAAGGAAGAGCTCGTTAAGAAGCGTGAGGCTAGTGGAAAGGTGAAAAAAGTGCCGTATCACATACAGAAGAGACTGGAAAAGGAAGCTAAAGCACAGGAAAGCTCAGAGAGTTCTTGATGTTGGCTTTAATTTGATAATGTTTTTATGTCTGACATTACACATAGTGGATAGATTTGATAATGGCTGATAGACATGAACGTTTTACGCTTGAAGGCACTGAGCTTGGAAGACTGATAAGTGTTTTATACTGCTATTGGGCCAGAATATGTTTATTTACGTTTTGCCATTTTCATAATCAATAAATTCTTAAATAAAGTGAGCATGTATCTGATGGATTTAAGGAAAGTTTGACTTAGAATTTGACTCTAAAATGTATAAGAATGAGCAATAATAATAGAATTTGCTGTAGTTATTTTTACTGTCAATAGAATTATGATGTGAGCAACTTGTCTACAATATCAAATATTAAATAAAACTTGAATAAGGCCTGCCTGTTTTGCAAAGTCAAATGTATTTTTATCTACTTGTTGTCAGCAGCAATAATTAAAACATATTTCAAGATATTCACATTAAACTTGGTACATATGTTCTTGGAGACAATGTGCAAAAGTGTGACAAAGCTATTGAGTTATGTCCCCTTTTCAACTGCAAAAACAACACCAGAATGTGTTCCATAGATGTGTTCATGGTGTAATTTGAGATTTGATGCTATTCTTTAAAAACAGCAATTGTTAATAGCCCATCATTTACTGTGACATCCTGCCAAATGGTTCAGTCACTCCAGAGTAATGGACCTTTAACTGTCACCATTTAACAAAATTAACCCTTTCCATTCTAGGTTACAAAGTGCCAATTGTTCACACATTCATATCAAATCACCACTTCAAAGAAACCAAACAAAATTCAAAAAATGTTTTATCCAAATACATCACATGATTTACAGGGAGAAAAAAAAACAATACAATTATATCAATATCACAGTAGTTGCAAGATTAAAACAGTAATCTGTATACAATATGCTCACATGTGTACTTACAATAGGCCATATGTTCAGAACTTTGTTAAATAACAGCATTGTTAAGTTTCAAATCTTTATTGCTCTCGAAGTTTAATGACCACATGTGCTATCTGTAGTATTTCTCACAATGTTGGAGACAAATTATTCAGCTGTAGGTGTTTTATATAAAATCTAAATATATAAGCAGGTTTTCAAATGGTTTTGAAGTTAACAAAGATGCTGTTAACGACTTTGTTTACCTTGTGAACAAAGTTCTGAGCAATCGACCCGATGTGTTAACAGTTTTACGATAAATAGGCATAATAAAATGATAAAGCAGTCACAACTGACTTCAATTGCACATTTTGAACCAAAGTGTTAAGGCACAACATCTAAATTATTTGTTTCTAATTTTACTGCCAAATGATATAACCTTAGTACATGTAGGTTGAGATATATATTTATTATTTTTTCAGTAAAGTCGTCCCTTAATATCATTTTCACACTGAAAACCGTCATCATTTTGCCTTGGTACGTTTGCATATCTTCCATGTGCTCTTTCAAGAACTACCGAAAAATTATCCATTAATAACGGTCGGCAAATATTTGTCTGCTGACAAGCAATGAAAAATTAGTTCCTGGTCAAAAAAGGGTAGGTTGGAAAACAGAAACGAGAATGGCCATTGGCCAGAGTAAGCCGCATGATTAATCAAAGCCCTGAATGCGTTGAAAGGCCTGCTATGTTTTGCGAGTCTAGTCAATTAGTTGTAAAACAAATTAACATATTGATCTCAAGATAGAATATGCCTCCTCATGAATTAATTCGCAAATACTTATATATGGTTATGCTGATACTCATTTAAATAAAAACCATGAAGTATCAGTCACTTGGAATGCTAATTTGATATGTGTAAATATTATTATTATACTAAATAATTACTTAGTGTAAGTATGGAGTAATCCTCAATTGCCTATGAAATATTATCTGGAACTTTGGTTTTATAAACAATGCACTGCCACGGATAAAGCATTTAGGCATTCTTTAATAATACAATGTACCTACTTTACGCTTAAAACACGACTGAGTCGTATTTAATTTACTTCCAGGATATGACCGCTAAACCAAATGCATCCAACAAAATGCATTGGGCATGTTATTTAAAGTTATGTTTAAGTTTCTTTCTATAATGACGGGATCCTCGCGCAAAAATCCTCTGGATCGAATCCACATACTATTTATTTCCTGTATGGATCTTAATTGCACTCAACCGAAGTCGTTTGTGTACACAATGAACATATTTATATCAGTGGTTTATAAATATGCATATATGCAACATGCTCAAGACTCTGGGCTGAAACTACTGAGATGAAATGAAAAATCTTCACACGTTTTCTGTTCCTTTCGGCATTACATGACTAAACTCACAAACTGTAGAAGGTCGAAAGCATGCCAACGCTTTAAGCGCTTTGAATTTACATTTGTAATTGTAAAAGTCGCATAACCATTTATTTTGTGTAAGTAAATACTAACAATCTTCATAAAAAAATTGTCAAGTAAGAGCCGATTTAGGCTATTTTAAACATGAACAAGTATAAATGAATGAATTCCAATCATCAAAAAAAACTGATTATAGGATAAAATAAAAAAAATAAAAAATATCATTTAGAGCATTTTGGATTGATATCTTACGCAAAATCTTCGATACAATCCATGTTTTTTTTCCGGGGGTTAACGAGTAATCACGGTTAATTTTCGGGGGATAAACGGGTCCGGAATTAACCTGTCCGAAACCGAAAGTATCTAGTTCTTCGGCTGCGGCCAAAATCTAAACAATGATATATACAGATATATACATGTATTTATTTTGATTCAGTACGCGTTCATTTTGAAATTATTTGCGCATTATGCTTTTTATATTGCGTTTTGTAACTCGTCGATAATAAAATAAAATGCGTTTTCTATGAATTCAAAAAAACGCAACTTATTCGCAGTATTTAAACCGCAGAATATAATATGACATTCATTACAGCGCTACTTTTAGCAAGCTACTTAACATGCAGAACGCTTATCGTAGCTATATTAGAGCAGATTGGTAACTAGGTAATTTAGATCGAGGGGTGAATGCGAAAAGGTTCTAAGTGACATTAAATAAAGAAGCAGATAGAACCTTTTCGCTTTCACCCCTCGAGATGTAAATGTTAATGTAAATTAGATCGTTGACCACCGCAGTTCTAACAGCGTTGGGGCTGCGCGCATTAATTCGTCATAAGTTAAAAATGTTGTGTCGATCTGCCGATGGTAATATCCGAGATACGGTTATAAAAGTATGCAGGCCTAGCGGCCTACAGTCTAAAAAGTATTATCAAATTAAGTTTTATCGGTCTATTTGTATGTCACATGAGATGTATTACTTTACTGTAGTGACGATAAAGTGTTACTTTCAGGATTTTCAGTCGTTGCGTGTTCAGCTTTAAAGGGGCTGTACTCCGTATGATGAAATAGCGAAAAAAAGAAGAAAATTGTCGAAAACTGACATAAACTTAGTATTGAAGTGTACAATGCATTGACACTTTAATACTAACTGAAGTACCACATAGTTTACAATTAATTTATTTTCCGCAGTTTTTTTGGTATTTTCCATTAAAATAATTACTTCTACCTAGTAGAATTCATTCCTTATGCGTGATTGGCTAGTCGATGTTATCAAGTGATATTACCAAGTTAGGTATATAGCTGAAATATTCCAATTGTTTAGCGGTTTCATTCTCAGGTCCTGGGATTCGTTACATAATTATTTTTTGTTCCAATCTGGTGTACAGTCCCTTTAAAGTTCAATTCACACACTAATGTAGCAAAATAATGATACTATGGCACTATAGTAATTTTAATTTACGACTAAAATCTTCATCTATACGGTCCCCAGGTCGTTTACTCAACCCTTGTGACTCGGGTTTTGCACCTGAGGAAGATTTCGGCTCACTGTCAGTTTCACTCATCAATTCCAGTGGATTGACCATCGCAGTCGGTAATGGTGGACCATTGTAGGTATTTTGTTGGTATCCATTGCCTTTCTGTGCCATTTCTTGCGACCCTCCACTCTGAATGTCGCTTGCTGGCGATAAGCTGGTAGGAGTGGATCGATTTTCGCTGGTATCGGAAGAACTTGGCCTCAGTGGTTTATTCAGTGCTGGGAAAAATCATTCAGTGTCAACACTTCAAGAAACTCAATCAGCATATTTGTCAGTAGGATATTTAGGACCAGTGTGAATATTGAGCAGCTCGGGTCAAAAACTAGGTCGTATAAGTGAGAATATTTGTCAGCAGCATTAACATGTTTCAATTGTTCGGTTAGCGCAGCGGATACCGCACTCGCTTCGAAGATCTCTCACCAAGGCGACTCGAGTTCGATTCCCGGCCTTGGCGCATGTGAGTTTGGTTGGTGGTCACCAAGCAACACAAGTGGGTATCTCCGGGTTCTCTCCCGCGCAACATCGTGCCAACGAGAATGACTTCGTGTAAGTTAGTATAACTTTAATCACAATCGTTGTAAAATAAATAAATATTAAATTAACTTGGTTCCAATAATACATCCTGCCAAATTGTCAAAATTGAAAAATAACTTCAATGTACTTTCTTTCTCGGATATTTATGGAGTTGCTTTTATTTAACAAAAGGTTTCAGTTGGACAAATAAGCTTGTCGACATATCATCACTCTTTTTACGATGTTATATTTTAAGGCCTGAAAATCTTGTTTTCGATATTTTTCAGAATATGTTTTTCATATTCCATTTTTGCTTATAAAATCCTTTAAAATGATAAAAAAATTCAAATATAAAATCTTTGAATGAGTCCCAGCAAATCGATAATTGAAACAAGAAATTAATTCAAATTTCATATGATTTTTTATGTCTGCCCAAAATTATTAAAACGTGAGTCCCTTAAAATGTGTTGCTGAAACAACATTTAAATTCTTGACTGATTTTAGCTTGTTGGATTAGATATATACATGTATTTCGATTAGATATATAATTCAGAGTACAACCTATATTTTCAGCCAACTTGGAATTGCAGATAGGCAATCAGTATAAGTACTTAGTATAAGTACTTGACTTAATCCTTAAGAATTTCAACTTTCGCGGGCGTGTTAAAGGTTCGCCTACTGCCACTCATCCAATACACAATCCCTGTGTCAGATTTTGCGTTGGCAATGTTTCAGCCAATACGGTTATATTTTAAATATAAGTTTATTATAAGATGATTGAGAAGGAAATGACAGCAACATATACACTCGATCCGCCAATTCTTAATCATTAAGATTTTACTTCAGTGATCTAACTTTAACATATTTCAAAAATCAACATTTTAAGCAGATCTGATATTTACCCGGACCCATCGCCACTTGCGTGCTGTCAATTTGATCGGCAAGATGATCTAACCCGACGTTGCGCAGAGCTTGCAAAAACACGTCATAGGCTCGGTCTTCTTTCTTCATCAACTTTCGAAGGAAGCATTGGTTTCTATTTTCTGCGGTATTTGGGTTGTAACTATTAATTGCTTCCTCATCGGGTATGCCAAGTAGTCCTTCTTGAAGGAATCGGTCAACCAAGTCTTTCGCATCCATATCTCTTTTAATGTCAACCATATTCTTTGTAATCTTCCTTTGAAGTTCCGGCCGCATTTTGTGTGTTTATATGGTATGGCTGCCTAAAACAAGTTTCAAAATCTGAAAGGAAAACTATTTTAGAATGTCTTCGTAAGCCTTCATAGGGAAGTAAGTAATTCAATCAAAGTTGTTTAAACACATGTTATAAATATCTCGAGATAGCCCATCATCGGCATTTCACACACAGTCCTAAAAGATGCACTCTTACTCACAAATAAGATTTACCACAATTAATAATATTGTTTTAATAATCCATAAAGGAGAATAAATGTCGAAAAAAATGGTACTTATGTAGGAAACCGAGTTTAATTTGAAAGAAATGAACATGAAAAAGTAGTTCAACCTTATGAGTCTATAGTAGACCACAGTAAATATTTTAGCATTCACCAATCATTTAATATTTTTGCACTTTCTGCTACACGGTTACATTCCTGTTATAAGTATTTAATATTTTCCATAAATGCCTCATTTAGTAAGTAGTTAAAGGTTTATTAGTCAACATTTATTTTTGATATACATGTGTATGTATTGATTTTGAATAAGAGTGTCACTTTACTGTCACGTCCAGCTCAGTATCTCTGTTTTATGTTCAAAATGGCTTCGCCCATACTCAAAGGTGCTCGTCACATTGCCTGGATACAATATGACATTGTTTGTTTTTTATATTTTTTATTTTTAATATTTTTTTTTTATTTTAATTATTATTTATTTTGGTAAAAATAGTGAATATATATATATGTCATTTAAAATATTATTCCACAATTTTTCATGAAAGAAAAAAAATATTCCACAATTTTTCATGAAATTATATATAGTATAATATATAAATAAATATCTATATTTATTTATATATTATACTAATTTTCTTTCATGACACAATTGTGGAATCTTTTTTCAAATGACATATATTCACTACCTTGACCGAAATAAATAAATAATAAAAATAAAAAATAAAAATATTAAAAATATGAAAAAAGAATGTATTACTGTATCCAGGCAATGTGACGAGCACCTGTGCCCATACTGTACAAAATAACCGTGTTTCATGAGGTACTGATGGAGGGCTACTTCATTTATTCCCGAATTATTAATTAAATGTTTAAAAGGGACTCGTTCACGTTCCATAGTGTTGGAGATAGTTTTCGTATTTGTGTGAAATGTGAGCATTTTTTTCTTGCAATATTATAGATGCTTTTGCTCGTTTTAACTGATGAATTTATGGCCATGTAGCTATTAATAAAAAAAAATATATATTAAATGCTCTTTTGTCTGTACGCAAATCATGTTTGTTTGTTTTTTATCATTGAAGTCTTTTGAGATATACATGAAAATGCATTTTTTAAAAATTGCGTCAACCTATATTGTGCACTTAAAATGACTATTACTGAATTATTTTAGAGAATGACTACTTTCCAATAAACCCGTTCTTTTCAAAGATATGCTTCCTGTTCGCACTAAGTACTATTGCATTTGTGCCTAAAATATGCTTGATGTCACGCGAGAGTAATGACATGTTTCTATTTTTATATATATATATACATGTACAGAAGAGATTTTCAATGATAATATATTGACAGATGTTCGGGCTTTTCTGCCCCTTAAAATATCGGACCCGTGATTCCCGAAACATTTCCCAATCACCAGAAAGAAATCCCAATAAGAACAGCATTTTATTTTTAGTTTTATTAAACCACCACGAACAGGGAAAATGTATAAATGTGTGACAGTACTAAACCGAAACTAAATGGTTATTTCTCTAGATGTTATGGAGGTTTATGTGATTTTATGTTAAAGTAATTTTGAGAATGCAACATACATTTTATGCCAATGAAAATGCAAATAGGCAATCATTAAGTACTAGACTTAATAATTAAGAATGCCACTTTTCGCGCGTGTTTAAAGGTCCACCCACTGCCACTTATCTGATACACACTCCCTGAGTCAGATCTTGCGTTCAATAACGTCACTGTATCAGCCAATGAGGTTGTATTCTAAGACAGTAAACCTGACAAAATTTCTTAATGAATCGAAAGGGTTCGTTTGCTACGCTCACTCCGCCCATTCTTATTTGATTAAGATTTCTTTTTTATGTCATCTGACTATTACAAGTGTGGACACTGGAGCAATTTTAACTCGGACCAGTAGAGAGCATATCATATTTGAATACTGAATTAACACACAAAACACATATACAAACAACATACCGGTATCTAGTTATCTCGAAAAATCAACAGTACAAAAATTAGTTCTTTTCATTTCGAATGTCACTTTTAAAAGTTGATCACGTCATCCTGGAATACCGTCGTAATTGATGCGCATGAGTTTGTACCCGGTGTGTGCTAAATGATATATATATATATAGCGACTGTGGCCGGGTACCAACGGTATGTGTACTTTATTAATTTTAAACGCATATAAAAGTATGTCTTTGTTTATTATTATGATGTATATTTAGATCAATTGGATCAGAGCCAATCGTCTTAATTAGCCCCTTAAATCACGTGACCAAAACTCAGTACACTCTTTCTCCATTATCATGAGTGTTGTTCGCCGATTTTTAAACCGTCTCTGGAATTGCATTGAATTCAAGATATTTTGAAGTTATTGAATGGTATGATAAGAGAGATACTTAACTTAAAAATGCACTATTACTCCCAAATAAGATTTTCCACAATTGATAGAATTGTTTTAATATACCAAAAAGGGTGAAGAAATGTCGAAACCAATGGTTCCCATGAAAGATACCACGTTCATTTTGAAAGAAATGTGCAGAAAACATAGTATTTATACGTTATAACACAATAGTAAATCACACTAAATCTTTAAGCCTTCACCAATCATTTAATATTTTTGCGTGTTCAGCTTTTAAATATATGGTACCAATCTTGATATCAGTAATTAATATTTTCCGCAAATACGGAGTACAGCCCCTTTAAAGCATCGATGCCACAATCAGCTGATTCTGAGACAACAAAAATAAAATAAAAAATGGTCAAATCGATCATTCTGTTAGAGTGAAGCTTTGAAGAGTCACATGAGATGGTTCTGAAATCGGCAAATAGACTTAAGAGTATTTCCTCAAAACAAAGCTATACTTGTCAATATGGGCTAGTACAGATTGAGGAACCAGGTAACTTCAACGGGGTTCTCACATGTGTCACCACGGGTCATAACCGATGTAAACAAACAAGAAAGTGACGTTAATTCATAAAATATTTTTTTCAGAGAAAATATATGAAGGTATTTCTTAGTCTTAATAAAAGACTATACCATTTTCTGCTTTTACAAATGTGATATATATCAGAATTGCTTGAATTTTAAGGTTGGGTATAAAAGATTGGCCGGACCGGACCATTTCCAAATTATAATAATAAACAACAATTAACAGCTTATTGCATGTTAGTATAAAAAATATTTATTACGTATATAAGTTCCATATTATTCTTGAAAATATTTTGATGGACACCGTGTGAACAATATATTCATTAAAAAGAAACCACACAGAGAAAAATGAATAAAACTAGCGCACATTAATCAGGGGCAAATTAAAATTAAACCTTCTCCCAGAATAAATAAATATACAAGTCAAACAATTAAAAGGCAATTACACTTCTCAGCTATATAGCACTTACAGGTTAACTAGTTATGGTTTGTGAATTCCACTTAATTAATAAGTATCATAATAACTGATTAACAAGATAATATTAATTCGTGTTACCATTTATCTATGATTGCAATTTTGGCTGTTAGCAGTAACTGGTTATCTAGTTATGTTTCGCGATTTTTAATTTATAAATAACATTATAACTGGTTAACTAGATATGATTCTCGTTACCACTTACCACAAGTAACAATTTTTTAACACTTATACAACATTATTTTAAAGTGAACAACAAAGTTTAAAAAACGGAAACAAATATCTGCCGTCCAGCCGCTGTTTACATTTAAACCTCCTCGGAAAACCTTAATAACCCTCAGAAAACCTTAACAATCCTTGGAAAACCATAACAACACTCGGAAAACCTTAATTACCATCGGAAAAACTTAATTATCCTGGAAAACTCTAATAACCATCGGAAAACCTTAATTAATACCAAACCTTAATAACCCTGGAAAACCTTAATAGCCATCGGAAAACCTTTATAATCCTGGAAAACCTTAATAGCCCTCAGAAAACCTTATTAGCCCTTAGAAAATCTCAATTACAACCTTAATAACCCTCAGAAATCTTTAATAACCCTCAGAAAACCTTATTAACCATCGGAAAACCTTCTTAACCATAGGAAAACCTTAATAACCCTCAGAAAACCTTAATAACACACAGAAAACCTTAATAACCATCGGAAAACCTTGTCAACAAAAGCAGTCAAATTGAGAAACTCGTATTTTTAATATAACTTTGCAGATATTTTTGTTTCAGATAACTGGCATCACGGATTTATAAACCAGGTTTAATGGTCCGTTTTGGAGTTAAATGAAGAGGCAAATTTCTGCAATTTAGTACCAATTATGTGCCAAATTGACTTAAGAAGATCTAGCTGTATACGAAGTTTGTAGTAAATACCTCATATACTTTTATATATACCAGCGATAGCGGGTTGAATTCCAAGTCGCGTCGTACCGCAAGACGTTCAGAAAAGGTACCTGTAGCTTTCTTGCCTTACAGTTAAAGGATTCTCCTCGTGGCGGATTGTCCACTCCTATATTTAATTCGGGAAATGTTATTATACACGTGCTATTGACTCTTGTGTTTTATTTTACGATATTTTTAAGAACACTTTTATGGCATTAATAAATGCCCTTTTTCATTCAAAGCTTGTGTTACGTTTTCCCTTCATCCAAACGAGTTCTTCGGCCTGTGACTTAGTACCTTGACCTTGGACAATACATAAAACGGGTAGTACTGGTAAAATGTATTTAGTATTGGTTTAAGCCCAGAAAAGTTGTATTTTGTGTATTGGTGCTTGACATTGAGTTCGGTACTTCAACAACCAAGTACTCTATTATCTGGTTCCGTTTCATCAAATCTTCAAATATCTGGGTTTGACTGGGAATTGCAGTCATTTCTATCTCATATCACTAATGAAATTTAAAAACAATTCAAGTCATCATGGGATCAAGCCCTAGTGCAGCCAAAGGGGGCAGGCATTTGACATACATAAACTCTAACAAAAAACAACAACAACAACAACACATTGCATAGGAGTTGGCTATGGTGTGCTGATATTTTTTCACACATTCAAATCAAATCAGAACTTCAATTAAACCAAAACATATTGAAAAGTTTGTTTATTAAAATGCAACAAATTTCACATAACATAATTAATATACAGGTAGATAGAAAAACAATACAGTTCTATGAATATCACAGTCACCCATGCAACCAAAAAGCAGATGCAAGAATTTAAAGGGACTAGACACCAGATGTTCCCATTGCAAATAAAAAAAAACTTACATAAAATTGTTATCGGTGTTTACATCACATTGAATCTTACTTACTGATGTATCACATTTTGCATATTTTTCCAATTCGAATTTTACTTCAAGTAAATTTATAAATAGCGTCGGGATATGTATTTGTACTAATCACGTGACTTTCACCTGCTTAATATAAACACTATAAATTGGGAAACCATTATCTGCTATTTTTAAATCGGTAAACTCAGCTAAGACAGCGACAAAATATTCTTTTAAACATGTTAAATGATGTATTATCAGCATCATACTAGCTCATATTGACAAATCATGGCTTGTTTTAAGGAAATACTGAATTTGCCAATTTTGCGACCATCTGGTGTGTAGTCCCTTTAACAGTAATCTATTAAACAATATAATTGCTTTTAATGTATTAATACTTTTACATTTTTTTCATTTGGCATAATAAAGCAGTCAACATTTTTATACCGTATATGGATCATAATACTTCAATTACCTGGTATGTTTCAGCAGTTATTTTTACAACCTCAATTTATTGTACATTTTTCAGGTAAAGTGTTGGGCGTAAAAAAATAATTTCTTCGTTTTCAATTTTACCATCAAAAGTAATACCTACATGTAGGTAACTCTGAAAAATGATCCCTTCCGGAGAAAAATAAGAAAATGTTAGAAAATATTTGTCTGCTGGTTAGCAATAAAAAAAATAAGGTCCAGTTAAAAAACAAGGGTTGAAAAGTTTGATTTTCTTCTTTTTTATGCCTTTTCGTATAACCTGTAAGATTTTATTTTTAATTTCCCCGACAATATTTACAAATGCTCTTTAATAGCGAGTCTCTTAACAGGTGTCTTTAAACCGAAGTTATCAATGCATTAAAATTATTATCTAATTTAGTTCCACCGGCCTATTTTTAGGTGAAATAGGAGGTAAAATTTTATGTTTTGATGATCCTGGTCGATGTCTCGACCCTTGTGACCCGGGTCTCGGGCCTGAGGGAGGTTTCGGTTCATTTCCAGTTTCGCTCATCAATTCTAGTGGATTGACCATCTCAGTTGGTAATGGCGGACCTTTGTTGATATTTTGTTGGGCACCATCTCCAGTCTGTGCCATTTCCGGAGATCCGCCCCGCTGAATGTCACTCGCTGATGTTAACCCTGTGAGACTGGAACTTGCCCCCGATCGATTTTCGCTGGAATCAGACGAGCCCGGCCTCAAAGGTTTATTAACTGCAGGGGCGGAAAGTGATAAACGATCAGTCATAGTTGTTTCGCTGATTCCAAGACCCATCTGACCTTCGACGCTCTGTGGGGCCGTCTTTGGGTAACTGAAAAATAAACAGAAATTCAAAATCCCACATTAAAAAAACGGGGGAGCAATTGAAAAGTGCAGGGCTTGCAAAACAGGCTTGTGCCAATTTCGACTACTGATATAAATCATAAGACACAAATATAGGATAAACATATAGCATCTTTAATTAAAAGAGTTGATATGATTTTCATAAAAAAGTTATATCTATTATAAAGTCATAAAGAACCAACGAAAGGAAAAATAATACCTTGTAAGAAGTTGTTCCATGAGCGGGGGGTTAGCTCCGACAACAGCTTCTTTGGCCGCACTCTGACGTCGACGTAAGGACTCTTCCTCCTGAGGGGTTGAATTTGAAAAAATTAGGTTGATTAATTTTCATAATGTACTTAAAATGAATGTTTGTCAATCGGGCCAAAATAATTTGATATTCTTTTCTAATTTTGAGGGCAAGACACTAATTAAAAGCTCCTGTCAAATTTTTCCAAATGTGTGATAAAATTTATTGAAAATTGCTTGACCCAAGTGCCCAATAAGTACCTGTTTATATATAAGCAGATTTAGAGTACTTCCAAGAAGACTTTTAAAAAGATATATTATAAAATAAAATTAAACGTACAACAATGCCTCGACCAGACACTGTTGGGGTCTGATCCCCGAGACTTCGCGGGAAAGGCTGTGATGTCATCATATCAGTGCCCGTTGGTCTGGACCATGTACGCGTCCCAAGCTGAGTTGTCAGGTTCTGGTCGGTATCTGGTCGTGTCATTGCGTCGGTTGGTTGTTCGCCATCATCAGAACCCTGCGGAGACGAAAGGCCGATTCCGAGATAATCCATAACCAGTCTGCGAAGCCGCTTGTAGGCCTCCTGGATATCATCTGTGAGAAAGTGATGAATGGGTAAAATAAAAAAACAACATTTTATATTTTTTTAAATACTATTGATACCTAAATTCAATTAAAATATACTGTAATAAACTTCTAGAAAAGGTACATTTCTGAAAAATCCTAAACTGCTCAAATTCTACGCATTCTATACATCAATATACTTATTCACCAAATATCATCAGAGCCCTCCTGACTTTAATCTATTCACAAAATGATGAAGGATTTTGTCCAGATCAGAAGAGCTTGAATTGATGTGAACAAAAAATAGAGAAGTATCAATTCCCATTGCCTTGCAACCACTAAAGAAGGTTTGCCACAGAAAACATATTGAAGTACTTTAACAAAGTAAGTAACCTTATCCGGAAATAGAAAGTGTTAAAACAGTCTTAAAGAGATAACTGTAGTATGTATTGGTTTTTATAACTTACCACTGTTGATCATCATATCGAAGAAGCCTGGGTGATTTTGGTTGTAGGTCTTGTACATATCGGCCCTCGACAATGTGTACTCAATCTGTTTCTGTGAGTAGATTCCACGATCCTGCAGCTTTTGTTCATGGCATTCATCTGACAGCGGCATTACAAGAACGTATCGAGGCTCAAAGTAGGTGTTTTTCAGCGTTAGCACACCCTAGAAATAAGTAATCGTTGTTTAAACATTTTCGTGATATTGAAGCAATGCATTGTGGTTAATGGTGCGATTCATTGTAATATGGGCATGTGCACTTTAAACAAAGGGAGGCAACAAAGTGTCCCACCATTTCAAGGGGATTAATTCATCTAGCAACCATAGATCAGGCAGAACAGAGGCCAGACTCCATGGAACTGGGATTTGCGTTTTGTGTATTCATCTTGAACGTGTTAAGTAGAAATAAGAGATAAAATTAAGAACAAGAAATTATGATTCAGTTCTACTCTAAACTAGGCTTAGGGTTTAAAAGGTTCAATACACTGTTATCATTTTAAGGGTGCTTAAAATTCTGAACAATCAAATGTTTGGTACAATTGCGCCAGACGTAAATTAAGACAACATTTCTATATCGTTACATTGATTTCATGATTGCATAGCTCCAAATTCTGTACGATTATTTTGTCAATGTCTTATCAGTACCAGTATACTATTTTTATATTCATTCACATGCTAAGTACAATGAATGTTTATCATTTAAGTAATTTAAGTCATTTCTCTGTATCAAAGTACAACTGAATGTACTGTGCTCCTCATTTTTCTACTTAAGGTCACTATGACCTTGATCTTTGACCTACTGAGACACCAATATCAATTGTGAGTATCTACAAAAACAAGTCGTTTAAAAGTTATTGATTTGAAATGGAAGTAACATGCAGACAATGCGGCCATTGCTGCGAGACGAAGTGATCCCAATGTGTTATCCATGCTTTGACAAAACTAAATGCCTACCTCCAGTTCCATATGAACGACACAAGCAAGCCCCTCTCTTGCGACTGATTCAATGGACTCCATCTGAAGGCCGTACCATTGACCGTTGTATTGGTATGTCTGGATAAACTGACCCTAAAAGACAGAAACTGGACATCAGTGGTCACTTTAAAACCTTCCTGGCATCTGGTTCTATTTACTCCATCTGAAGGCCTTACCATTGACAGTTGTATTGGTAAGTCTGGATAAAATGACCCTGAAAGACAGAAACTGGACATCAGTGGTCACTTTAAAACCTTCCTGGCATCTGGTTCTATTTACTCCATCTGAAGGCCGTACCATTGACCGTTGTATTGGTATGTCTGGATAAACTGACCCTAAAAGACAGAAACTGGACATCAGTGGTCACTTTAAAACCTTCCTGGCATCTGGTTCTATTTACTCCATCTGAAGGCCTTACCATTGACAGTTGTATTGGTAAGTCTGGATAAAATGACCCTGAAAGATAGAAACTGGACATCAGTGGTCATTTTAAAACCTTCCTGGCATAATGACACTTGGTAAGTCTGGATAAAATGACCCTGAAAGATAGAAACTGGACATCAGTGGTCATTTTAAAACCTTCCTGGCATAATGACACTTGGTAAGTCTGGATAAAATGACCCTGAAAGATAGAAACTGGACATAAGAGGTCACTTTGACCCTTCTCTGGCAACTCAGGTTCAATTGACAGCATCTGAAGGCTGTATCTCTGAACATTGTACTCAGTAAGTCGAAATAAACTGGCTCTGAAAGACAGTAACTCTAGCCCCTCCCCTGACACTGATTCAATTGACTCTATAATCTGGAGACTGAACCAATTGCATTGGTACGTCTGGCCCCAATTTCTCGAAACTTCTTAAGCTTAACAGGCTTAAGTTGCTTATTTCAATTAGCCAAAATATATATTTATACTGAATTTGTATAAATGAAAAATGATTTATCTTTATAATCGTAACGATAATTCCTATATTAAGTATTAAACCAGTTAAAGGAGTATACAAAACGCAAAATATTGAAAGACAAAAATAATTGGTTTAGCTTAATCCTGCTATAAGAGACTTAAGAAGTTTCGAGAAATTGGGGCCTGGATAAACTGACATTAGTTGAGTGTTTCATAAACAGTTGAACCCTGTTGGCTTGAACTCGCTTGGCTCCAATTCCTTTTTGGCTTGAACTGGTTGTAAAGGACCGACTTCTTTATACTGAGGTAAGCATTTCCACTTGGCTCAAATTTTTCGAGGCTCAACGTATTTTCGCCGGTCCCTGGGAGTTTGAGCTAATGAGCTTCGACTGTAGAAAATGATATGCCAGTTTTATGAACTAGACACTATAACGATAATCAGCATCAGCTGTAATTTAGTTCACATACAACATGAGATAATATCTTAGACACTTGTCATTACATTTTGAGAGATGGAAATATGTACGCCAATGATTTCAATCATTCAGAGCATCTTAACAGACAATGTTGCTTTTGATCTTTTGCAATATTTAATACTAGCACCTTAAAGCTGCACTCTCACAGATTGAACGTTTTGACAACTTTTTTATTTTTTGTCTTGGAACGAGCCAATTTTTACGACAATCTATGGAAACCAGTTAATTAAGACTGCTGACAAAAAAATTAGATCGCAGATTTTTATATTTTAAGTTAAAAAAATTGAAATTTTATGCATTTTTCTTAAACCGTTAGTAAGGGTTCAAGCTATAAAACATTAATTTTCGAATGGAAATCTGAAAATCTACGGTCTGTTTTTTTGTCAACAATCTTACATCATTGGGTTGCAGATATTTACGCAAAAGATTGCTCTTTCCAAGACAAAAAATAAAAAGTTTTAAAAATGGTAAATCTGTACGAGTGCAGCTTTAAGAACAACAATATTTGACCCTAGACAATTTGGGAACACTTGAATCACGAAATGCCTTTTTGAGAAAAAAATAATCGCTAAAATTGCTGGTAATTTTTTAAATTAGAAGAGCAAGCTTTTCTGTCTCCTGCAAATGAGAATATTATTTGAAAAATTAATATAGTTTCTTTTCCCTTTCAAAAGACCTGAAATGGCTGAAATATCCAACTGTGTGAGTTTAAATATCTATTGCAATATCAAATCATGATAGTAAATATTGCATTCTGATCTCTGAATTCAATAATCCCCAACCTTAACATCACACAATTCATTAGGATGTTAAAGATCCATTACAGGTAAAAAGACTTTCATAAAAAAAAAAAAAAAAAAAAAAAAAATATATATTTTTATACTTTTGATTGGGATTTTTTTTCTCCAGATTGTGAATAATATCATATATTTGCTAGGGGGATGGGTTCGATAGTCGGAGGGTTCGATAGTCAGACCTGTGGGTACTTACTGTTTTGATGTCCATTTCAAACTTCTCCTCAGTGACAAAGTGGTAGTCCTTCCCAGCTGTTTCTTCCTTATGGGGCTTGCGAGTAGTGTGAGAAATACTGCAAAACAAACAACACATCTGATACAAAAGCTGTGACAGGAATGAGAAAAATTGTGGCTCAAAGCATTACAAAAATGTTTTATTCAGAACATAAATATGATAAATTGCAATCTGATCCTTTTTCAGCAGTTTAATATCACTGGTTCCCAGACATTAAAATGGCTCATTCTTAGACACAAACTAAAAAAGTCCATCTTTGAGAGTACAGCTTTAACTTTTCATCCCACTTACTTACCCGTATCCAAAATAGTCTGAGAACTCCTCGACAAGTTTCATGGCAAGGTCTTTCTTTCCAGATCCTTGTGGTCCGACCAAAACCAGCATGGGGTAGGGCGTCTCTATGCTTGGTAGCGTGCTGAAATAATGGATTATGTTATTAAGTAAGCCAGAAGAAACCTAGTTTGGCAGCCTTGCCCTTTTAAAATGCCAGACCTAAGATACTATGTTAGTGGATGTGTCTTTATGCTTGGTAGCGTGCTGAAATAATGGATTATGTTATTAAGTAAGCCAGAAAAAACCTAGTTTGACAGCCTTGCCCTTTTAAAATGCCAGACCTAAGATACTATGTTAGTGGATGTGTCTCTATGCCTGGAAGCATGCTGAAATAATGGATTATATTATCAGCTAAGCCAGAAAAAAACAACAGTTTGACAACAAATATCCTTTTAAAACCCCAGATCTAAAATACTCCGTCTCTTTTAGGTTAGGGGAATACATGCCATGTTTCTGAGAGGCTTTCCAGGGGATTTTGGTCTGAATTCCAGGGGATTTTGATATTACACCAGGAGATTTTTACGCGGCAAAAATTTGCGCAATATCTGCATTTTAATATAAGAATAAATACAGAAACACACTCAAATTACCATAATTTTTGGACTATGTAATCATGGTGCTTCATGGAATTTCACACTCATTATATTATTGATGCTTTCCACTGTCAACCTTAAGCAAGTTCAAGGACATATACAACGGAGATGGATATTTTTACCTTATAGCGATACATTAGTAAAGTCACATGATAACGTCAATCAACCAATCACCTGACAACGTCAATCAACCAATCACATGATAACGTCAATCAACCAATCACCTGACAACGAAATTGCTGAAAGCCGTTAGTAACACTAATAAAATTATAGTCTTCAAAGATGAAATTTGAGCAAATATCAACATTTGCTGAAGTGTTCCAGCTGTCAGAATCTTAGTTTTAACTCTACTAATGATTTACCAAATTTCATAATAAAAAAGTGCATTTTACAAACGATGAGCAGTCCCTTTAAACCTGGTTAATGAATATCTGAAACCCTGAAAGATTTAAAAAATGACTTTAAAGAAAATTTGTTGTTAAATTGATATAAGGGCTATTCCATTTAAACATATAACCCCCAGGGGGGAAGGCACTTTTAGATATACCACCCCCTTACAGAAGCAAATTTACCCTTGCGGGGTCCAAATTAGCGAAAACAGACACCCACCCTTATACTTTTTAAATAATTGCCTTCCCCCCATGGGTTATGTTTTACTGAAATAGCCCTAACTGCTAAAAAGATGTGTTATATCAAAATCCGAATCAATATACCTGTCCCAGACTCTGCTTGGCTGGAGGAATGAGTAGACAACGTGCATAATGTGGTCCCTGGCCGCGATTACCTCCGGTGGGGGGTTGAACATGTTCATCGATGATACCTGGGACACACAATTAGAGATGGTTAAATATCAGTGAAAACATGCTTAGACCACGTTAATAATGTTGAATATCTTATCACAACATTTATAGCCAGTTTTTAAATGAAAAGGTAATGTGATCAAATTGGAAATCAGAGTCACAGGTGAAAGTCTTGCTTCTCATGATAATTGACCTGTCGCCAGTTGTCAATCAAACAAACTGGTCGTCCGGTTAGAGCAGTGGTAAGCGCACTCGCTTCTCACCAATGCGACCCGGGTTCCATTCCAAGCCAGGGCACATGTGAGTTTGGTTAGTGGTCACCAAGCCTGACAAGTGGGTTTTCTCCGGACACTTTGGTTTCCCCCACACAAGACCACATTCACGCCCAACATCGTGCCAACAAGAGTGACTTATTATAAGTTAGAATAACTTTCAGTTGACCATTATTAGGATTTTATTTTTTGTTTATAAATATAAACACGTTGGTTTTTACTAATTTCTTTAGCTCGATTGTGACTAAAGCTGATAGCTTATAGAATCACTCATGAGTCCATTTCTTGGGAAGAAACCAGAATTCAGGTGTCCATTTTGAGAGGCCATGAGAAAGAACATTCCTGGTGGGGATCGAACCCACAACCTCTTGGATGAGAGGGGGACTGATACCTATACCACTAGACCACTCGAAAACACATGGTTACATTATCCAATTGAAAAGCTTCTAACAAAATGATCTCGACAAGATGCAATAACTGCTTTGGCCACTTGGATCATTGGACACCTCCAATGATTCGGTTTCTCATTTTATCTTATCTTAGCTTATCTTAGCTAATCTAAGCTTATCTTGACATCCTACCTTCTCATCAACTTCCACTTTATGCCTGTCCAGTTCAGTAAGGCGCTGAATTTGGAAGAGAATTGACAGTCGATAGTCTGGCAGTTCCTGGATTGGGTTACGGAGGAGATTCAACTGGCGCAGCATCGGCATTTCCTTGATGAACTTGATCTCAGAGATATCAATCACCTGTTGGGAAAAGAGGTCACGAGTACTTTTAATGTCATGGATAATTTCAAGGTCATTGGAACTTTTAAGGACATGAGTACTTTAAAGGTCATGGATACTTTAAAGGTTATCTATAAAAAAAATGCGTAGACATATTTAAAGCAGCACTCTCACAGATTGAACGTTTTGACAACTTTTTTATTTTTTGTCTTGGAACAAGCCAATTTTTGCAATAATCCATGGCAACCAAATACCGGTATATAAGAATGCTGACAAAAAATTAGATCACAGATTTTTATATTTAAGTTTAAAAATTGATGTTTTATGCATTTTTCTTAAACCATTAGTAATGGTTTAAGCCATAAAACATTAATTTTTGAAACAGAAAGTTGAAAATCTATGATCTGATTTTTTGTCAGCAATCATATATCATTGGTGTGCAGATATACCGGTATATGCAAAAATTTGCTCTTTCCAAGACAAAAAATAAAAAAGTTGTAAAAATGGTATATCTGTGAGAGTGCAGCTTTAATACGAGATTTCAAATTTTCACTACAAGACCTATTTTTGCTTGTAGTAGTTCATTTTAAACTGACCACTGTAACAGACAAACATACTCCTTTTTTTGGTAATTTGATATTTTTTCAAAGACCAAGAACAACCTTTGCGAAGTGTTTCATGTCCTGTTTATCTTTTTTGGTGTATTGTTCTATTTTCATGGATGTGATGTTAAAAGCATAAAAACATAACACAAACTAAAATGTTCCTGATTGTTCAATCTTGATCATGGTTTTAATATATGAGCGTATATTTCTTTATACCTCATTATCTTCCAGGTCGAGACTTTCAAGCAGGTCATGGTTCTGAAGCCCCTTCAAACTACGGATTTTGTTCCCGGAAAAGTTGATCCTCTGAAAAACATATACATGTACCATGATATACAAAGAGATTGGATTCTTTTAAATCATTTATTTTCTTCAAATATTTAAAATTTTGTTCCCGGAAAAGTCGATCCTCTAAAAATATTTCACATGTACCATGATATACAAAGAGAATGGATTATTTTTTTTATTTTTTTCATCCAATTTTTCAAATGGCTATAAAGGGAAATATTTAGTTTTTATGCAGATTGATAGGTCTTGGTAGCAAATAATAATTTTGGTAACAAGTGTACTAAGTTTCATGTCAATCCTGGATTGTTTGAGTTAAGTTCAAGGTCAAAGTTTATGCATGGCACTGTCAACTGAAATGCCAATAATAATCAGGTCATAAAAATTACTGCACTTATTTCCAAGAGGAACAATCATGAAATAGGAAATTTCGTTAAGGTGTGCCATCCATTATTAGGATGCAAAGATGTATATGGTAAGTGCATTTTAGATATTAACATTAAGATTATTTCTATGTTTAACGTATATATAGATTATTGTTTGCATGGATTTCAACATTATGCTTTCAAACTTAACATTTTATAAAATAAAATTAAAACTTGACCAGTAGCAATTTTGGATTTTTAAATGATAGATGTATTGCCTTAAATCTTAGAAGTTTAAATCAACCACATGCAGTCCAAATTATGGAATATGTCAATATCTTTAATCCTAATGATAATCAGTATGGTTTAATCCAAAGCATAATGATGGAACAGAATGAAAAACCAGTATATGCGTTTTAGCACATTTCTTTTTTTTAACTTTCTTAAATATGCAAATTTTCCCGCTTCTTTTGAGAAAACACCCATTATGATAGCCAATCAGAAAGCAAAAAACACACCATGTGATAAAAGGCGGTAAATGCATTGGATAAATTAAATCCCCGTACTTGCAGGCTTAGTGTAAGATAGCATCAATTCCATATAATAATGATGGAGTTACATCAGTTTTGCACTAACCCTCAACATTGTGCTAATAAGAGCAGGTTCGGGATTTTTAGTTTTCTAGTTTTTTGTCTCTCCTGAAAAGTACCAGTTGGTTTTTCATTCGGTGCCATCGATAACTAGTGTTGATAGAAATTACTTACTTTGATATTTCTCAGTGTTTCCAGGTTTTCGATCATGGTCAACTTGTTGTGACACTGAAATACGAAATAGGGAACAAAATCATCACAAAATTGGAAAGGACTGATTTTAGATAGCTTAAATTTTGCATGAGTTTTATTTTTATTAACATTTGCAATTGCATTTCATTGCAAATTCAAAACGTCACAACATAAAATAGAAAGATAGTTAAGTCTAAACTTATGAAATTTCATTTCATTGAAACAAGTAATTTAACATACGGTAACATTGGCACGATGTTATGCGAGAATGTGGTGTATTGTTTACAAAAGATACTTTTGGGCTTGTTTCGAAATTTGTACTCGAAATACAGAGATTAAAATCAGTTTGCTTGACCTTGAAGCTATCATTCTAAGAAAGTCAATAACGTTAGGCTCAAATCTGACATACTACACAGTCATTAAAATTAGACTTTTGGATTATCAAGCCCAAATTATTATATTATTGCTTGGCACAAAAGATATAAAAAAGCAATTTAGAATTCAGAATTTAAGCAAGCCCGGCAGGCATTTTACCAATGCAGGGCTTGCGAGCTTGTGTTAGTTTCGACCACTGACATCACACATATGCTTTGTGCAAACCCACTACCCCTCCCTCTGTAGAAGGACACTCTACCAAGTCGCTATAAAAGCTAGCTCCATAGCGAGGCAGTACAAGTGTCAGAATATATTCAATACCAGAGATGCGTTCAAAAAACATGTTTGCTGCGAACGTTTGCTGTTTGGTTCCCAGCTTGCTGAAAACAGTTTGGTAACATTTGGTAAACGTTCACCCTACTGAACGGATTGCTGGTTCCAAAAACTACCAGTATGACTCTTTTATTCATTATTCTTACCAATTTTAAATACTGCATAGGCAGTCCATCTACACCCTGGATAAACTACAACTATTCATAATTCTTTTCAAATTCAAATACTGAACAGGCAGTCCATTTATACCCTGGATAAAACTACAACTAGTCATACGTGTTACCAAGTTCAAATCATGCATAGGCAATCCATTTACTCCCTGGATAAACTACAACTATTCATAATTCTTTTCAAAATTAAATACTTAACAGGCAGTCCATTCAGACCCTGGATAAAACTACCGGTACAACTATTCATAATTCTTACCAAGTTCAAATACTGAATAGGCAGCCCTATCAGACCCTGGATAAAACTACCGGTACAACTATTCATAATTCTTACCAAGTTCAAATACTGAATAGGCAGCCCTATCAGATCCTGGATAAAACTACCCGTACAACTATTCATAATTCTTACCAAGTTCAAATACTGAGTAGGCAGCCCATTCAGACCCTGGATAAAACTACCCGTACAACTATTCATAATTCTTACCAAGTTCAAATACTGAATAGGCAGCCCTATCAGACCCTGGATAAAACTACCGGTACAACTATTCATAATTCTTACCAAGTTCAAATACTGAGTAGGCAGCCCATTCAGACCCTGGATAAAACTACCCGTACAACTATTCATAATTCTTACCAAGTTCAAATACTGAATAGGCAGCCCTATCAGACCCTGGATAAAACTACCGGTACAACTATTCATAATTCTTACCAAGTTCAAATACTGAGTAGGCAGCCCATTCAGACCCTGGATAAAACTACCCGTACAACTATTCATAATTCTTACCAAGTTCAAATACTAAATAGGCAGCCCTATCAGATCCTGGATAAAACTACCGGTACAACTATTCATAATTCTTACCAAGTTCAAATACTGAATAGGCAGCCCTATCAGACCCTGGATAAAACTACCCGTACAACTATTCATAATTCTTACCAAGTTCAAATACTGAATAGGCAGCCCTATCAGATCCTGGATAAAACTACCGGTACAACTATTCATAATTCTTACCAAGTTCAAATACTGAATAGGCAGCCCTATCAGATCCTGGATAAAACTACCGGTACAACTATTCATAATTCTTACCAAGTTCAAATACTGAATAGGCAGTCCATTCAGACCCTGCATCTTTCCAATCTTGTTATGGGCCAAACTCAGTTCTTTCAACCTAGAACATTTCTCTAGGCCAGTGATCTGGGAAATGTGATTGTCTGGA
The DNA here is from genome assembly GCF_026914265.1 of Mya arenaria. Lineage (NCBI taxonomy): Eukaryota > Metazoa > Mollusca > Bivalvia > Myida > Myidae > Mya > Mya arenaria. The sequence continues at coordinate 51,693,168 of NC_069135.1, forward strand.
GATTGAGTTAAGGATTATTTGTACAAAAAAGTTAACAACATGATTAAAAAACATCATTATTAACTTTCAAATGTGAAATATTTGATGGTGTACTTATATGTTTAAATTATAGAAGTACAGCTGAAATGTTTTGTTAAATCTTGTAAGAAATACTGCAAATCACAAGTGTATCAAGGCCATTCAAATAAAGGATCAGCAATTTGTTTTATTTCCTCAACTCTCTGTTCTTTTTCAATCTTGGCTAATGTTCAATTCACACAAATATGTAGCAAAATAATGAAACTATGGCCCTAAGCTAATTTCAATTCAGGACTACCCAGTAAAATCTACCAAGATCTTTTATAAAAAATGTCCCCAAAGATAATGGGATCCACTTGAAAACCTGCCTCTAGTAAAAAATAAATTGGCAAAGCCTTTAAGGATACTGTCTAAATTCAGCTTCATGAGGCTGTGATGGGCAGAGAGGTCGGATATAACCTCAATCTCGTTGAAGGATAGGTCAACCTCCTTCAGGTTTCTCGGAGGCTTGAAGTCCAGCACTGTTGACAGCTTGTTGTGGGAAGCATTTAGGATCAGCAGGTATGGTAGATCGCTCAGAGGAGAAAGGTCTGAAATCATGAATCAATCAAACTGAAAAAAATATGTGTTCTTTTTTATCTAACAAGTCTTCTTTACTGAATTGTGAAAAATGTACATGCCCCAATTAAAAACAACAATTACTATACAGTGTTTTCTGTGACTGCTACGCTGAACTACATTAAAGGGAAGAATTAACAATAGTTCATTGACTAAATAATGGAGAAAAAATGATGAAAAATATGCTAAACTGCGAATGGTGAAGTGATATTGGCCAAATTTAAGGTTGAGAAAAGCACTGCCATTAATTAATAAAACAGTAATCAACAAATTATTGTAACTTTTATTGTTCAGACTGAAAAAATACATTTATGATGAATGTAAGCTTATAAATTTGTTCTACAATTGCATAATATTTCTGTCCATTAGTTATCACCTGATATTAATCAACCAAGTCTTTCAGATATCAAGGGTAGGATCCAATTGAAGTCTAAATAGAACCAAAGAATTATCTAGGTACCGGTAGGTAGATTGTGAAGTCTAAAAACCGAACCTTTATGGTGAATATTTGCACAAAATTTACTGGAGCTAAAACTAAATGATAGTTTTTACCTGTTATCTCATTGTAAGGAATCTCAACCTTTTGTAGTTCTGTGAAGTTTGCCAGCACTTGAATGTCAATCAAACTGTAGCCCTGTGAAAAGAATTGAATATTTATACAAAAATATAATCTGAGATGAACTTAAATTTTTGGCACAATTTGAAAAAATATTTTAGTCATTACACTTCCATTTCTTTGCCAGTGATCGAAATAAGTTCAAGCCAACAAGCCCTGCACATGAATTATTATTTTTGGGCTGGCTACAATTTTTGATTTTATATTATATGGCTTGTTGAAATTGCCTTGATATAACGAACAGAGCTGAGATTCAATTAAAGCTAGTTGTAAACATAAATAATTTGGGGTTATGAAAAAAGCCCTGTAATGCAAAATATATATAATATGTTCAGAACAAAGATGCCATAACAGTGAGCGTTTTATGCAAAATAAACATAAGATTTTATGTAAATGTATAGAAAAGAGTAAAGCATTTTGAAAATAAAGTCCATAAACTCAACACAATGAATGTATAATTATTACTAGAGAATTTCAACCATATTATCACCATTTCATTTAAACCATAATGACCAAACCTACAGGTATAGTGCAGTGAAGGTAGACTTGTTTGGTACCATCGGCAGATCGTCCAAGGTTTGACAGTCCAACCCCAACAGTGTTTTCATCGAGGATTCCTCCGGGAGATAGCTGGAAAACAATTAAAGTCATGTTTTATTATGTGTTGTAACATGGGTATTTTTACAATGTACAGTTGTTTATAACAGATATCTGTTTAATTGAACAAATGCATACAACACTGCCATTTATGTCAAATGCAAGAAAGTGACTTGAATATAGCGGGTACATGATTTGATTTCCTAGCCATAGTATAAATGAATGAGTCTGTGACATTTGTTGGAAGATATGGGTTAGTAACCGTTATTGTTGTCATATGAATGTGCTCTAATCATAGTAGTATCCCAAAACAACCTGTGACCAATTTCCATTTAGTAACAGTGAATGTCACAGTAATGAGAGCAAAAGCTATTTGGGCTGTTCAAATCATTTAGTAGATCACAAGCAGGGTAACCTAGTTCGATTTCAGACTGACAGAAGCTTTTGAGCAGATTTACCACGATTGAAAAATTAAATAATGATTAGAATTGTATTGTTTACCTCAACATCATCTCCCTCTTCATCAGAGTCGGTGGCTGTCGTGGTCGGAATGTCATTGTCAGCCTCGATTTCCTGTCCAGGAGTAGCATCTCTGTTGTCTTCAAGGTTTAAAATGTTTGTATCGTAATTCAAAACGTGAGTTTCACCATTGACAACAACATAGCCGTCTTCTAAAGCTGGACTTTCCGAATATTGGCCATCGTCCGCCATTTTGTTTTGCTTAGATACGGTGCGTGTGTACAAATTGTTTTGTAGAAATCGCAATTCGGTTACACGAAACACAAAATTGACAAAATCTGTATACCAAAGCTCATATACTTTAACATTGGATATAACTCTTACTCTTGCACGCGAAATGAAAACAACAACTAAACTACAACGTCCATCCGTCTGTTAACAGCTTGTCTCTTCCGTAACTTTGTTTTTACTAATGGGATTTCACAGAAAAGTAGAGAACAATGGGAAGGGGATATGATATCAATTCAAAGGTCAAGGTCAATTTTAAAGGTCAGTTTTACCTTATTTCAATACCTGGTATCTCCGTCAAAACTTTGTAAATATAAATGGATTTCCATCAAATTTCACATAATGGGAGTGTGTATGTGTGTGCGTGCGTGCGTGCGTGCGTGCGCGTGTGTGTGTGGCGCATAATTTTGGTCTCTCATTTCATAAGTCAATGTACACTTGGAGGTTAATCTGGATTTCATAGCAAAGGTCAATATCACAATTCAACGTCAATATGGATTTCATAGAAATAGTATTCACATACTTCGTTTCTCAGTCATAGCTTAGAACTTATTTAAGCGATATAGACTTGCATAGAATCATGGCAAGACATGTCGTCCATCGAAATCATGCTCTTATCTCAAAGGTCAATGTAACACCCCGCGCAAATATGGATTTCAAAGATACACTTCTTGCTAATATCCAAAAGGTCAAGGTCACATTTCGATGCCAGTATGGATTTCATAGAAATAATTCGTACTCTCACCCAAAGGTCACTTCAATGTTAATATGGATTGTATGTCTCAGTCTTAGCTAAGTAACTATTTAAGGGATTGAGGTCAAACTTCAGATATTTGCAGAGGATAGCGACAAAAAATGTCGCGCATCAAAGTCATGCTCTTATCTCAAAGGTCAAGGTCAATGTCACACCTGAAGGTCAATGTTGCCCGATATATATTCTATAGCAATACTTTGTGTCTCAGCTTCAGCTTCGTTACCATGGGATTTCATTCAAACTTTACTCGAAATGTATAAAAGACGTCTCACAACTTCCTGTCCGACAATACCCAAGCGGGTGTATTTGTCACGTTCCTGTGACATGTCTTGTTTTAAAATGAATTCTCATTTTCAATAAGCCTGTTATGTGGTTCAATGTTGACAAACTAATTGCAACATAAATTTGTAAATTCTTTTGTAAACTGCAATCTCTATCTCCACGTTTCGTTAATTTGTGTGCTAATATCGCAGATAAACCCCATCCATTATAAAATCGAAAGCAACATCAATGGAGCCATTTACAAGACACGAAACAAATAAACGTTTCGTTGGAGGTCTTTATTGTGCTTATCTTTTCAACGGATTTGACCCCGTCGATTGACATTTTTATAATAAAAGCGCACGCAGACATAGTTGGCGTAGAATATCCTCATTGATTAAGCCTAATTAGCGACAAACAATGGACTCACTCTCCCCGCCTTTCAGTGGGCCTTCTTACCTTTCTCGCGTCAATGCGGGAAATCAATCGTTGTATTGACGCGATAATTGAACTTCTGATAATATTTATCGCCGAGTTTACTACGGGACGAAACAACCGTCTGCTAACAAACACGCGGAACAGTACACAAATAAACATGAAGGTTTAGCTGGTAACAATATGCGACCATCATCCTCGGCACCCCAGCGTATTAATAACCTACATCATATAGGTTAGGAATTCGCTGGAGTGCGGAGGATGGTAAATTATGTATAAATGTGTAACCCCATTCGGAACTCCTCGGCCGTTTTTTTTATCGAACACAACCTCAGAGGTCTATGGACGTTTTACACTGTCAGAAATCGGTACACTTAAAATTCATGCTTGGCTCGAATACATCGTTGGCTCGAATTGATTGTTAAGAACCGATCTATTTTCACTGAACGTAATTTTTCCCGCTTGGCTCGAATTTTCCGAGGCTCGAGGTATTTTCGCCGTTCCCAAGGAGTTCGAGCCATCGGGATTCGACTGTATTTAAGATAACTGAAGTTACGACTAATTAAACTCCTTTATTGAAAATCAATTCGATCGATCTTACTAAATGAAAGCTACAATATATCCACACTTTTCTTTTAAAATGAGAGAATGTCCTGTTTTGTTTACATTCATCAGGGGTGTTTTTTAATATTGGATCTAAGAACGATGTAGCTAATCGGATTACTCGATATAAATAACGGACCTATACAGTGAATGAAGTCAATAATGTATGACCATAAGATTGACTTGAGTTGAATATTGAGTACCAACCAGGTAGCATATTCATCATAAGCTAACATCAGAATGCTTTCATTGCAGCTTAAAGCTGCACTCTCACAGATTCACCGTTTTTACAACTTTTTTTGTCTTGAAACGAGCCAATTTATGCGAAAATGCATGGACAGCAGTCATATAAGTCTGCAGAGAAAAAAAGAGATAGCAAAATTTTATATTTAAGTTCAAAAATCGATGTTTGATGCATTTTTCTTAAACCGTTAGTAACGCTTTTAGCCATAAAACATTACTTTTCGAACGGACATATGAAAATTTGCGATCTGATCCTTTGTCAGCAGTCTTTTATCACTGGTTTGCAGATATTTACGCCAAAATTTGCCCATACCAAGACAAAAAATAAAAAAGTTGTGAACGGTGAATCTGTAAGAGTGCAGCTTTAAAGTACACATTTTTATACGACAAAGTACCAACTTAAACTCTCTGTCAAGGTAAGTCTCTGGCTGAAAGTTTTACCAAGTTGTAATATTTGCTGTTTAATATCGGTTTCATGGTCATGATTTATATGGGTTACGTCCGTCAGATATGTAATTTCTATTGCAGTTTCAGAAATGATTGCGGAACGTGTTTTTAGTTTTGTTGTATTTGGATGGCCCGGCTTTTAAGGTAAATCTTTTATAGATGTTAAAATGTGAACTATACATGTTGATGTACATAACTTTGTTGCTATAAAAACATGTTTAAAAACTAGTTTAAAAATAGTTTGAAGATGAAATTTGGAATTCAAAATCACACAAAATATTTTTTACCACTCTTTTGATATAAAACCAGACTTTTAAATGAAAAAAAAATGCGTCGGCCTACTGCAGCTTCTCAAAATATATACCACAATTGATGAAATTGACTTTGTATTTTTTATTTATTATTTGGAAAAAAAGAGCAACAGAAAATGACTTATGCTATGATGCCTCGTTTATCACAGATTAGGTAATTGTTCTTATTCTGATGAAAAAATAATTTTAAAAGCCGTAACTTATGGTGCTCCGAGAATGCTATGATTTATTAAATGCATTGAAATGAAAATAAAAATTAAATTTAATTGTAGTTTTTCAGAAAAAGCGCACCGAATGCAAATGTAACGTCATCTCGAAAATGACGTCGTTAAAATTGTGCCCAATCCCTGTGTGCGCTTACGTTTGATTTGGAAATGAAAGCGGTTAAACTGTTCAAGTTCAAGTTGATATTTTTGTAGTTTAATAACAGTGCAATGCCATTTTTTTGTTCACCGATAAATGTTAATAGACCATCGGACACCATATGGTGTATTATCATGCGTGAATTGAGAATATACGCGTTAGTTGTTCATTGTTAATTGCAAAAAAATAATTGTTGCCATGTAGAATACAAGTCACGTTTGTTGACTAACAGCATTTTGTGGTAATGAAAAATACTTTGGAAATAATTTCGAGAAAGAAGTAACCATATTTCACAAATTATGGTCTTACCACAAAATAACAAATTATTTAATAATTAAATTATTAGAATCAGCCCTACCATGAAATTGAATATGAATGTGTGTTTTTTCGTTTGATATTGAAGCTACTGTTATAACAGCGCAGGAAATAGTATTTTTTTAGGAAAATATATAAATTATACGTAAGATGTTTCGTAAATACTCTAGGGGATATATTATTAAAGATCGTATCGTATGATCGAATTTTCGAATTAATTATTATTGACTGTTGGGCCAAAATGAATTAATTGCAAGGGGGGGGGGGGGGACATTTTTTCTATTTGTTGTCGTAACACATGGACACCGTAGGTATGAATAAACGCCGTTCCCTGACAGTACCAGGCCGATACGCAAATACCGTAGTTCAACATTTTTATTTGAGTAGTCAATACTATTTAAGAGTCGGCGGAAAAAGAGGGGGCGGGCGGGGTGGAAAATCTAGTGAATAATTAATAGTCGCCTCAGCAAAAAACACCGTTGAAACAAAAAAGTTTTGGAGATATAACTATATGCTTATACAGATTAACAAGTTAAATCAGTAATTTTAATTCTAACACTAGCTTAGTATTCAATTGAAGATCGTGATCTTGCGACAGAATTTCGTTCATAAGATGGGTAATTTGAGGTACCTTGTTAGGGCCTCAGTTGTGAGGGACGCGTCCACTACCACGCGTGTCTCCTGGCCTCGATTGTGATAGACACGTCCACTACCACGCGTGTCTCCTGGCCTCAATTGTCCACTACCACGAGTGTCTCCTGGCCTCAATTGTGATAGACACGTGCACTACCATGAGTGTCTCCTGGCCTCAATTGTGAGAGACACGTGCACTACCATGAGTGCCTCCTGGCCTCAATTGTGAGAGACACGTGCACTACAACGCGTGTCTCGTGGCCTCTATTGTGAGAGACACGTGCACTACCACGAGTGTCTCCTGGCCTCAATTGTGAGAGACACGTGCACTACCACGAGTGTCTCCTGGCCTCAATTGTGATAGACACGTGCACTACCACGCGTGTCTCCTGGCCTCAATTGTGAGAGACACGTGCACTACCACGCGTGTCTCCTGGCCTCAATTGTGAGAGACACGTCCACTACCACGAGTGTCTCCTGGCCTCAATTGTGATAGACACGTGCACTACCACGAGTGTCTCCTGGCCTCAGCTGTGATAGACACGTGCACTACCACGCGTGTCTCCTGGCCTCAATTGTGAGAGACACGTGAGAGACATGTGCACTACCACGCGTGTCTAATGGCCTCAATTGTGAAAGACACGTCCACTACCACGAGTGTCTCCTGGCCTCAATTGTGATAGACACGTGCACTACCACGAGTGTCTCCTGGTCTCAGTTGTGATAGACACGTGCACTACCACGCGTGTCTCCTGGCCTCAATTGTGAGAGACACGTGAGAGACACGTGCACTACCACGCGTGTCTCCTGGCCTCGATTGTGATAGACACGTGCACTACCACGCGTGTCTCATGGCCTCAATTGTGAGAGACACGTCCACTACCACGAGTGTCTCCTGGCCTCAATTGTGATAGACACGTGCACTACCACGAGTGTCTCCTGGCCTCAGTTGTGATAGACACGTGCACTACCACGCGTGTCTCCTGGCCTCAATTGTGAGAGACACGTGAGAGACATGTGCACTACCACGCGTGTCTAATGGCCTCAATTGTGAAAGACACGTCCACTACCACGAGTGTCTCCTGAGACACGTGAGAGACATGTGCACTACCACGCGTGTCTCCTGGCCTCAATTGTGATAGACACGTCCACTACCACGAGTGTCTCCTGGCCTCAATTGTGATAGACACGTGCACTACCACGAGTGTCTCCTGGCCTCAGCTGTGATAGACACGTGCACTACCACGCGTGTCTCCTGGCCTCAATTGTGAGAGACACGTGAGAGACACGTCCACTACCACGAGTGTCTCCTGGCCTCAATTGTGATAGACACGTGCACTACCACGAGTGTCTCCTGGCCTCAGCTGTGATAGACACGTGCACTACCACGCGTGTCTCCTGGCCTCAATTGTGAGAGACACGTGAGAGACATGTGCACTACCACGCGTGTCTAATGGCCTCAATTGTGAAAGACACGTCCACTACCACGAGTGTCTCCTGGCCTCAATTGTGATAGACACGTGCACTACCACGAGTGTCTCCTGGTCTCAGTTGTGATAGACACGTGCACTACCACGCGTGTCTCCTGGCCTCAATTGTGAGAGACACGTGAGAGACACGTGCACTACCACGCGTGTCTCCTGGCCTCGATTGTGATAGACACGTGCACTACCACGCGTGTCTCATGGCCTCAATTGTGAGAGACACGTCCACTACCACGAGTGTCTCCTGGCCTCAATTGTGATAGACACGTGCACTACCACGAGTGTCTCCTGGCCTCAGTTGTGATAGACACGTGCACTACCACGCGTGTCTCCTGGCCTCAATTGTGAGAGACACGTGAGAGACATGTGCACTACCACGCGTGTCTAATGGCCTCAATTGTGAAAGACACGTCCACTACCACGCGTGTCTCCTGGCCTTAATTGTGATAGACACGTGCACTACCACGAGTGTCTCCTGGTCTCAGTTGTGATAGACACGTGCACTACCACGCGTGTCTCCTGGCCTCAATTGTGAGAGACACGTGAGAGACACGTGCACTACAACGCGTGTCTCCTGGCCTCGATTGTGAGAGACACGTGCACTACCACGCGTGTCTCATGGCCTCAATTGTGAGAGACACGTGCACTACCACGCGTGTCTCCTGGCCTCAATTGTGAGAGACACGTGCACTACCACGCGTGTCTCATGGCCTCAAATGTGAGAGACACGTCCACTACCATGAGTGTCTCGTGGCCTCAATTGTGATAGACACGTGCACTACAACGCGTGTCTCATGGCCTTAAATGTGAGAGACACGTGTACTACAACGCGTGTCTAATTGCCTTAAATGTGAGAGACACGTGCACTACAACGCGTGTCTAATGGCCTCAATTGTGAGAGACACGTGCACTACAACGCGTGTCTAATGGCCTTAAATGTGAGAGACACGTGCACTACAACGCGTGTCTAATGGCCTCAATTGTGAGAGACACGTGCACTACAACGCGTGTCTAATGGCCTTAAATGTGAGAGACACGTGCACTACAACGCGTGTCTAATGGCCTCAATTGTGAGAGACACGTGCACTACAACGCATGTCTAATGGCCTTAAATGTGAGAGACACGTGCACTACAACGCGTGTCAAATGGCCTCAATTGTGAGAGACACGTGCACTACAACGCTTGTCTAATGGCCTTAAATGTGAGAGACACGTGCACTACAACGCGTGTCTAATGCACTACCACGTCTGTCTCATGGCCTTAAATATTAGAGGATGGTTGTACCACATATATGCCAAGTTTGGTGCTTGTTACAAAAAAATGCACAATAAGGCCCTTTTTTGTCACATATATAGCCAAGTAAGTTCCGCAAGTATTAACATACATACCGTGTGTAGGTAGAATTAAGCTAGTTATGGATAATCGCTGGGAGTCTTTCTCTCTTTAAGCTTTATTTGTATAAGGTATTTGAAGTGGAGTCGATTTCTATTTTTGATATCACTTAATTGACTGTTTGCTATATAGTTTAAGAGGTGAAATTTTATGTGTAACTTGTGATAATACTTATTTAGGACTTACAACTTTTATCTCTAAAAAGTAAGTTATAGTCGGTCGTAAGTTTCGAATTTAATGATCAGTGATTTCACCTCAAATTTTCAAAACTTATAATAAATAGAAGATAATTGTTTGTTTCAGTGTAAGATCATAATATCTTTCACCGAGTGAGCACCAAGTTATATTTTACGAAAGGTGCAGTCATGAGTGAAATACAATGTATATACTTTTGATGCTCACGAGGTGAAATATATTGCGACCTTACACTGAAATAAACATCTTTCCTTTCAGTTTAAGCATAAAAAGAATATAAAATGACATTTAATTGCATTTTTATAGAAAAATGAGCCACATTGTATGCGAACGTGACGTCATTTCGGAAATGACGTCGTTAAAATTATGTCCCAGCCCTGTATTTGTAAAAGTTTCATATTGGCGTGAAAACAGGCTCAAATTTCAAAACAATGAAAAATATCTAATTGATATTTTCATTGTTTGAAACAGTGAAATATCAATTTTATTTCACTGATTAATCTCTACAAACCAGCGAAAAGCATATGATTTCCCCACAACACAAGACCACACTCTTGCGCAGCATCGTGCCAACGAGAGTGACTTTATAGTATAAGTTAGCATTACTTTCTTCACAATTCAACGTTGTAAAATATATAGCGTTTAATGTTTAAACTAAAAGCATATGTCTGATAAAGATTCATAAGGCCAGTAAAAAGACAATATACTTGTTTTAAAATAAATTTTAAGCCTAAATACCATTCTCATTCTCAAGTTGTTAGTTTCTAAGATTCAGTAAAATTGACATATCAATTTTAGATTATTTATTATCAACTTTTTATTAAACAGTTAATAAATCTGCACTCTCACAAATTGAACGTTTCGAAAACTTGTTTTTATTTTTTTGTCTAGGAACGAGCCAATTTTGCGAAAATGCATGGAAACCAGCGATTTAAGACTGCTGACAAAATATCAGATCGCAGGTTTTTATATTTATGATAAAAAATATGTTTATGCATTTGTCTTAATGCGTTAGTAACGGTTTTTGCTATATATCATTAATATTCAAACGTAAATATGAAAAACTGCGATCTGATCTGATCTTTTGTCAGCAGTCTTAAATCACTGATTTTCTGGTATTTACGCAAAAATTGGCTCATTCCAAGACAAAAAATAAAAAAAGTTGTCAAAACGGTAAATCTGTGAGAATGCAGCTTTAAATTTGCCCGTGTTTGAGAACACAATTTACAATTTTGAAATTGTAAAATTGAGCTCCAACTGCAATACAATTTGGAATTCAAATCGCAATAACATCCGGAAACATCTCTAAGACAACATTGGTTTAATTAAACTATTCGTCTGGTTCGTTTAACCGGTTAACGGGATAAGAAGATAAATAAGCTTTAATCGTACAAATATTTGTTTGATCCCAATCAATATTAAAGATTGATTTTGGCTTTTAAATCGCCTGATTCATTTATTCACTGATCCTACTGGTTCTTCAAACATTAATGAACGTCTCTTGACTTTCTGCTGACGTGTTATGGATCTTATTAATTCAGAAACAAACTTCCAGAGCCATTTGTACGGTTTCCAAATGCAATCTTTATGGGTTCTTGTAAACTCGCTTGGACAATTCCAATGTTGTTTTTACTTTCATTTATTTTCTTTTTTATTCTAAAACTTGTCTGAGGTTATACACTAATTATTATTATTATAATTAATATTATTACATTACCATTACCACTACCACTACTACTACTACTACTACTACTACTACTACTACTACTACTACTACTACTACTACTACTTCTTCTTCTTCTTCTTCTTCTTCTTCTTCTTCTTCTTCTTCTTCTTCTTCTTCACATGTTCTTTTACAGCTTATTTTGTCCTTATAACACCGATGTCATTAATAACGCAAACTCATATAAAAAAATAAATGCTATACAACGTATATGACTTAAATTTTAAAATAATTAGCTGTAATCTTTTTAAACACAATTCAATTGCTGAAGTTAAAATAGTGAAATTATGCAATGAAAATGATTTTAGAAAACAAAATACGCAAAAATTCACGTTCGATCATCTTGAAATACCAAGATATATTCTTGAGAGGCAATTCACGAAGTACACGTTCCATGTTCTTGAAATGCCAGCATTCTATTTTTGAAAAGGCAATTCACGAAGTACACGTTCCGTGCGCTAGGAATGAAAACATTCTATTTTTAAAAGGCAATTCACGGAGTACACGTTCCTTGTGCTAAGAATGAAAACATTATATTTTTAAAAGGCAATTCACAGAGTACACGTTCCGTGCGCTAAGAATGAAAACATAATAGTTTTAAAAGGCAATTCACGGAGTACACGTTCCGTGCGCTAAGAATGAAAACATTTTAGTTTTAAAAGGCAATTCACGGAGTACACGTTCTGTGCGCTAGAAATGAAAACATTATATTTTTGAAAGGCAATTCACGAAGTATACGTTCCGTGCGCTAGAAATGAAAACATCATAATGTTGAAAGGCAATTCACGAAGTACACGTTCCGTGCGCTAGAAATAATCAGATTTTTGAAAAGGCAATTAACGAAGTACACGTTCCGTGCTCTAGAAATGAAAACAATCAATTTTTGAAAGGCAATTCACGGAGTACACGTTCCATGCTCTTGAAATGCCAACACCTGATATAAATGATAAGATACTTCAACTCTGTGATTAATTGATTGAATTATGTAAAGAAAACATTTTTAAAAAGGGCCATTTACGTAATATGCGTAATTTTTATCCTTGAAAAAGTATTTGGCCTGAAAATCAAGCCCTCCGCGGGAGGTGTAGAAATCTCGACATTTAAATATCGAGATCATTATTCAATAAAGATATAGCTTCAAGAGTATTTGCATTAAATCAACAAATATTGCGACACTTTAGCGTTGAAATATTTGATAATGGTATAATCTTGAGTGAGCAATTTAAAAGCCAAGCAGGTATTTACTTCTGTTATTAAACGTTTGTTTAGTTTTTGATTTATTTCTGTTTTGAAAAAATAAATATTGCTTGTTCAAACTTAACCGAGTCTGTGGCGAAACCAGACGGTTACTTCGACCTTCAAATATATAGAGAGAAGCTACTTGTATTACACCACCAAAATCTTTTCCTACACAATCTTTAAAAACCTTGTCGAATGTATGAAGATGCATTAGAGAGAGAGAGAGAGAGAGAGAGAGAGAGAGAGAGAGAGACCAGTAAAGTTTGTTTCTTTCCGTTAGCTTTAAGCTCGTCAGTTGTTTGTTGTTGTCTTGTTGTTGTTGTTTGTTATGAAGAAAGATGTCAGTGAATCGTCGTAGCCTTGCTGTCGTTTAAGAACATAGTCCTATACTCCTTTATTAATCAACAAAACGCATACGTGGAGCTAGCCTTGCTTGCATGAAAATTAGAATTGTCGCATTATGTACCTTTATCAACAGTGCAAAGCGAACTTCCGTAAGCGTTGAGATCCGATTGCGGTATATCTTTTAATCCTGTGGTACTTTTGACCAATTTTAGTGAAAGTAGTTCGTAAATAATAATAAAATAAATATTATTTTATGTTTAGTGTCTAACGTGTACTTTTTATTACTAAGCACTGAAATGTATCATTGCATACACCATTAAAATTCCTAAGAGTAAAGCCCTAAGGCTTATATTCTAACTTGAAATTACTACGCGATCTACTTGCAACGTAGTTAAGTTATAAGAATTCTGGTAATCCATCCATATACATCCGAGGTTGTTTCGATGGCAAATGGCCGAGGTGATCCTATTGACTTTCTGCCTTTGCCTTTAGTTTACAAATAAATAAGGAGCATATTGTAATACTTACAAATTCAACGGCTATAAATAAGAAAAAATCGCCATGGTTACCGTATAAACAAATACCCAATCGTGAAAATTGCATTCTCTTTAAACTTCTAAAAGCGCTTATTTTGAAGTTTTAAATTCTTTCTTTCTATTTTAATAGATAAGAGGGATCAAGGCAAGTAGATTAAGATCAATACACAGAGGTTGTGTACTATACCCCGATTGGGGGGGGGGGGGGGGTCACTTATAGAAGGCTTAAACTAGGCCTTTAACATTTTACAAAGTTCATATATTAATATGAATAAAATGTTCGGTAAGCACAGTTGTTAGTGCACTCGCTTCTCACCAAGGCGACCCGGGTTCGATTCCCGGCCTGGGCGCATGTGAGTTTGGTTAGTGGTCACCAAGCCGGACAAATGGGTTTTCTTCGGGTACTCCGGTTTCCCCCACAAGACAACACCACACTTTCGCTCAAAATCGTACCAACGAAAATGACTTAGTATAAGTTAACATATCTTCACAATCGTTGTAAAATATAATTATGTAAATAATGTTTAAACTTAAATATTAAATATGTTCTTATAATATCTGTCCATTGTTTATTTGAATGCAATCCCGTTCTCAGCAATGAATTGAAAACTTCAAATGCTATGAAAAGAAAACGCAAAACGAACTCGAAATTGCACTTAATCTTTCAGTATAAGGCATTGAATTTTCTGATAGCAAATAGTGTATTTAATAGCATTTTAATTAAGAGTATATCCAGGCTTTTGAAATATTGGTTAAACCAATTAAGATGGTTATGAAGTTCACTCGCTTATGTAAATTAAAATGGCCCCCCTCTAATACGTTCACCGTTTAAAAGAACGTTATTTAAATAAAAATCAATTGGCACTTTTCTGACATGGTTTTGCTGTATAAGATATATGATACCACTTGCGCATCCAGGGGTTGGGGTGGGGGCAATCGGCGCCAACACCCCCAAAATGCACCATTTCGGCTTCATTGTTAACTTGTTTACAGTCTCTCTCCCTCTCTCTCTCTCTCTCTCTCTCTCTCTCTCTCTCTCAAATATTGTTTTGGGAGCGGGGGGAGGGGGGCGGGGGTTGTACCCCTCCCCCTGCCAATATTTTAAATTGAATTCGGTTTTTGAGGAAGGGGCTAATGTCAAAAGGTGGTTCCCTTAATCACGCCTCAATTTAAAATGTGCAGAAAAAAACCCCAGGAACATATTAACAAAAATAACATAATGTCAAACATTTTTGGGGGGCCTTGGAAGATTGCTAAATCGGTAGTTTCAATCGGAACACCTCGGCCATTATCCAACAGAATTGAAGCTTTCTCGAAGGTTGTCGGAGATGGCCGAGTTGTTACGATTGCAAAATGGTAATATTGCTGTCAGAGAATTACCTTATTAGTGGATCGGACTCCTTAATCCTTCATAGATTTAAGAGCGCAGAATAAAATTAAAACAGAATGTATGATATATTTTTTCATACATAACCCGTCAAAATCGATTATTGTTGTAAGCATTTATGAATTGTATTAAAGCTTAAAACGAAAGGATTATCATTAAGCCAATATTTCAAATTCAAATTTAAATTTGGGGACTTCTAACAGCGTAATATTATTCAATACATTTAAAGTCGTATTGGGGATTTCAAATGAAACGTACAAAGGAAATTTGTTAGTTACTTGTGTATAGCTTTAAATATAAACATTATATTCGGTCGAAGGTAAATATTACACGTCTATTAGAAGGAACTGGGTTTATAGGAATAAAATATGACGATGTTTGGTTGTTTATTTTCAGATCTGTTCGTGCTTTTAACACTTGAAGTGACCAAAGATTTGAAGGAATTATTATTTGAGTCATAAATTTGCTCACGTTAGGAGCACTTATGGATTTAAATGGATTTGTGGTAGTTTGCTTATCAACGATTTAATCCAAGCAGCACTGATTATCATCGTGGGAAGTATTGTTAGAACTTTTGAAATACGAAAATCATAGAATAATCGAATAAGTCAACTTTAAATGGTTTGATTCCGGCGAAGCTTAAATCGATTTTAATAATACGGACGGAATAATGTCAACGAGTTACCAAAGAATTTCGAGTGACAAGGTAAAGGAAATTCAATTTGGATTTTAATATATTTGAAGCCGATATTGAACTGATGATAGTAAATGGATTTGTAAAAAGAAGAAAATGAAGGATTATTTTTAAGAATCGGGACCGACATCTGATACAGATGTTAATCGTATAAAGAGAAGGGCAATTAATCACAATTTGTTTTTCATTACATTTTGAAAACGTGTACGGGAACCATTTATAGAAACGACAAAATGAGTTTAGAAAGTGGAATTATAGAGGAGATTTTGGAAGAATTCGATTCAGTTGAGAGTATAGAAGATGATGCGAAGTCCGATAAGAGTAAAAGGGATGAAGATGGTGAAAGAATTGGAAGAACAGATGACAGTAATAAAGGTGACAATGGATTGAATGGTGCAAAATGTGTTCACGAAGACATTACTGACATAGCTGAATGTAAATGCAAGGTTGTTATCATTGATGATATTAATCCTAAAGACTATTTAGTGATCGAGGAGTATTCCAATACTCTCGCAGAAAATATTGTTCAAGAAGCGGTTCTTATAAATGAAATATATACCAGGGATAGAAAAACCGGTACGTCGAAACCGGGACTAGATCTGCCTATGAATAAAGACAAACTATTGGGCCAAATGGAGGCAAAATCGCCTGGTTATGACCAGTATATAATAGATAAATTTCTACATTCACAAGCTGATCCCTTAGATACGGAAGATGACGTGGGATTTGATGGGAAAGAGGAATACTTTCGGTCTGAACTGGATTGGGAAGGGACATATCCGGGATTGAATGAAGAGGACTCCTACATACAGGGGCAGATAAGCAGGTCCTTGCCGGGTAAGGCACATTCTTTGTTACTATTATAATTTTTACAAATGTATCACAATTATATTTTCATTTTTATAAGCATAATCGTCTGATCTAAAGCGCCTCTCACTTCGTCATCGAGCGCATTATCGTCTTCGTCGTCGCCGTATTCAATAAAAGCATCACCAACTTCTCAGGAACTCATTTTGTATACATCTTTATCTTGTACAAAACCTGAAGCATCGGCTTTGACATCATCAACATCTCAGTCACCGACATAGTCACCATCCGTATCATTTAAAACATCAGAAACACTGACTGTGACATCCTCAACATCTCAGGGACCAATATTCTCTATAGTTTTATAATATTTATATTGTATAACACCAAAAGCATCGAATTCGGCATCACCAACATCTCAGTCATCGACATAATCATCATCTGTATCATTTAAAACATTTGACTCATTAGTCGAGACATCATCAACATACCAGGGACCAGCAATATCCACATCTTCATACTCTTTATCAATGGCAAGAGAAGCATTCACTTCTACCTCATATACAAAACAGGGACCAACGTTGTCTACATCTTCATACTCTTAACCAATATCATCAGAAGTATTAGCGACATGACAAGACACGCCACCACAGGCAATGAACTCGGCATATTTTCTTTTCAGTTACCAACCACGTTATCGATAGGATCATCTTCTTTTTATCATCGTCTTCTTATAAGTCATCTTTATCAACAACCTAATTGTCACAAACAGTAGTAACAACATAATTATATAGAGTTGGATCAAGATCTTCATCACGAAGCCCATCTATTTTTATATGTTTTATAATGTCGCAATTGCATACACAAATGCGTTATTATTTTTCGTTTTATGGCTAGTTAACCACTCACATACACTAGAAATGTCCACTCGAAAATCAGAACGCTAGCTGCGAATTGCAAATCTTTCAGTTTTTTGATAGCTCGATCAAGCACTTATTTGTTTGCATTTGTTTTTTGGTAGTGATCTGCTTGTTTAAATAAATATGCTTTTTAAACCTACATTGATGTTTGCCATGTTATAAATCTCAGATCTCCAAAAAGCCTTTCAACCCATGTTTTGGAAATCAAGTAGTTTGTAAATAAAACTATTTTAATAGAAGTTAGGTAAATATACGAAAGACATTCTACTTCAAATTTATGCTCATGCCTTCTTTGTAAAGTGAATTCCAGATTTAGTGTGCAAATTGATTGACAATGTTTACATTTGTTTTTGCCAAAAACCTAGACCCTTTATGTAGTTTTGTAATCGTAAATTGAAAATGATTTTTAAAGCTTTGGAGATCTATGTATGTGGACAAAACATTTTAAGGTGTAAGGTTTACCGCTTTAAACTTCTGGTCTGGTGAGTTCTAACTAAAAGTTCAAGGACCATGTCAAGGCGTTTACCCCAACAATTTACCACTGACTGACTGTGTAATTTCTGTTGTTTAGCAATAACATGGCCTCAAAGCCTTTAAACATGATCTTGGTTACATGTTATGCGTGTATTGTAGCATTATGAGTCTCTTGTTTGGTGTTTGTACAAGTTTACATTTTATGTCAATATCTGAAAAACCAGTAATGAAATATGCTCACAATGCACTCTTTCTCGGACTAAAAACTAATTTTCTAGGGGTAGACCCCACCAAGATCTATTTAAATTTCGGTTGTGAGGGAGGGGCAAATGTCAAAAGGCTGTGCCTCTACGTTACACTCCCTCTAATGTCGATTACTGAATCCGCCTCTGCATTTTTTCTTTGCTATGGCAAAGAAACCATATGCATTCAAGCAGAATCTTGGCTACATGGTATGCTATGATGCTTGTATTGTAGCATTGTGTGTCCCTTGTTTGGTGTTTGTTTGGCTAAGAAACCATATCTCTTCAAGCAGGATCTCGATTTCATTTTAGACTACTGAGATTGTCCCTGTAGTTCCAATGATTTTATTAATACATATTCAGTCAGTCATATAAACTGGAACATACAAAACTGCATTCTCGTTTACCAGAGTTACGTACATTTTACCCGAGTGACTAACAACGTTAGATTTTATAACGATCGAACCTCTGATGAATGAGAATGACAAAACTGACACGCAAGTAAACAACTCGTATTCATAAAGTCATCATCTCTATTATTTTCCCCATATTTCTCCCCAAATTTCTGCACCATAAATGATATTTCAATGAGTCGAAAATGTTTAACTTTTCAGATGAAGAAAGTGACAAAAACAACAATCGTCTCTCAGGGAACCTCATTGACCCTTTCAATGAGGCCCTGCAAACGATACACGAGGGAGAGATGCTCGTCATTGAAGATGACTTCCGGCAAAACGGTGCACCGGAAATGACGTCTAGTGTTAATGACGTCAGATACGCTTCTCCTAAGGTAATCATCGGTGTTCCTCATATAAAAGCTAATATCTTATTTAAGGGACTTTCCAAACTTATATTTAAATTCATAAGAATATTATATTTTGTTAGCAATGACGATTTTGGACGCTATAAGGCCAATCCATGTCGTTAATATCAATGGAGACAAAAAGTAACAAAACGTTAATATATCGTTATCCACTGTAGGTAGAAAGTTATTCACATAGCCATTCACAATCTTTTTTGACACTATGGGCGTAACAATTTTGAACGTTCAAAATGGCTTCGCCCATAATGTTAAACATGGCAGTGTTTCGCTAAGAAAATAATAAAAGGCTATATACACGTACTATTTATTTAAGGCGTTATGATGATTTCATAAATGAAAAAAAGGAAATTGCTTTTTGCTTTTTATTTGTTCGTTAAAGGCAAATCGGTTTGCCAATATTTTGTTATTTTATGAGTTCACACACACTTTAAATATCCTTTAAATTAAAATCGAACAGTTCTGACAAACTTGTGATAATTGCTTTGACTTTTCAACATTACATGCCATTAAAAACTGGTCTTTTTAAACGTAATGTGAAACTTATTTCATAGTTTTTGAAAGTTATATCCAATTAAAATACAGTCGAACCCCGATACCTCGAACTTCCAAGGACCAAAGAAAATACTTCGAGACTCGGGAAATTCGAGCAAAGCGGGATTTATTACATTCATTAGAAACAAATCGGTCCTTAACATATAGTTCGAGCCAACGAGGAACTCGAACTAAGCGAGTTCGAGCCAACGGGGTTCGACTGTATGAAAAAGTATCTAAGCGTTTTTGCGCTATCATTTTGACTGTGTTTTTATCACGCCTGTTCAGTTAGGGAAAACCCCCGCCGTTTTTTGTTATTATCTTAGTGTCGGCGTCAGCGTCGTTGTGCAATAGTTTTAACATTGGCGATAACCAAAATACATCTAGATATTCATATGAAACTTGCTACACATGTTGCCAGAATTGCGGTGCTCTTGTTTGTATTTAAACCCACTTCTGTGTTTTAGATTATAGCCTACAAATACAATCTAATGAGATCGCCATTCGGCCTTCAGTAAAAATAACGCTTAATCGTTAAGAATTTTGGCATTTTACAACGTAACATACATGACGTCATAGTTTGGATCCCCGACTTCACTTCGTGGTGATTTTGTTCCTTATTAAACCCATTTCCAACTGTGTTTTAGATTTCAACCAATGAGATAGCTGTTCGGCCTCCAGTAAAAACTGGTCCACGCTATTAAAATATTTAAGATTTTTTGCTTTTTACAACTTAGACATGACGTCATGGTTTGGTCCCCCGACTGCTGAAAACACGCTTTAGAATAAAACCTACATTTTCAGCCAATGAAATTGAAGAAAGGCAACCATTAAGTTCTAGTTCAGAATTTTAACTTTCGCGGGTATTTAAAGGTCCGCCTGTTGCCACTCATCCGATACACACTCCCAGTTTGCATTGTCAATGGTTCACCTAATATGTTGTATTCTACGACAATTATATAACCTCAAGTAACAGTTTAATGATTAAGAATGGCTCGTTCGCTTCGCTCACTCCGCCGATTCTTAGTCATTAAAATGTTACTTCAAGTCCTTTTACTATGACATAATGTTCGTTTTTTAAGTCAGAACAAATTGTGTAAAAACTTAATGACTAAGAAGGTATCGATCGCTTCACTCGCTCCGCCCATTCTTAATCATTAAAATGTTACTTCAGTTCATCGTACTATTTCATAATGTTCGTTTTTCTAAGTCAGAACAAATTGTGTAAAAACTTAATGACTAAGAAGGTATCGATCGCTTCACTCGTTCCGTCCATTCTTAATCATTAAAATGTTACTTCAGTTCATCTTACTATTTCATAATGTTCGTTTTTCTAAGTCAGAACAAATTGTGTAAAAACTTAATGACTAAGAAGGTATCGATCGCTTCACTCGCTCCGCCCATTCTTAATCATTAAAATGTTACTTCAATTCATCTTACTATTTCATAATGTTCGTTTTTCTAAGTCAGAACAAATTGTGTAAAAACTTAATGACTAAGAAGGTATCGATCGCTTCACTCACTCCGCCCATTCTTAATCATTAAAATGTTACTTCAATTCATCTTTCTATTTCATAATGTTCGTTTTTCTAAGTCAAAACAAATTGTGTAAAATCTTAATGACTAAGAAGGTATCGATCGCTTCACTCGCTCCGCCCATTCTTAATCATTAAAATGTTACTTCAATTCATCTTACTATTTCATAATGTTCGTTTTTCTAAGTCATAACAAATTGTGTAAAATCTTAATGATTAAGAAGGTATCGATCGCTTCACTCGCTCCGCACGTCTTAATCATTAAGAATTTACAAAATATGTTCTAACTATTGTTTACCGTAAAATTAATAAGGATTGACCTAAAGGGACACGTTTAAAGGTTTAAGTTGAGAATGAGTTTACAAAAACGTTGTTGAAATGTATACTTAATTTCTATTGAGAAATATCAAACTTCAACTGACATATACTCACAATTCATGAACTTTATGTACTAAGCCTAAAATCATTAAACATTTAATAGCGTTACTAACGAGTTTCGTCTAAAAAGAGTCTATTCTGTTCCCTCTTTCGAATATTTTAACAAAAGAACTTTGATTCGAAATTATAATTTTCGACGTTTCGGCCCATAAAACGTGAAGACTTCCCTTTAAAGGGGCTCACACGAAATTATAATTTTCGACGTCTCGGCCCATAAAACGTAAAGACTTCCCTTTAAAGGGGCACACACATACTTATTATTTTCGACGTTCCGGCCCATAAAACGTGAAGACTTCCCTTTAAAGGGGCTCACACATACTTATAATTTTCGACGTCCCGGCCCATAAAACGTGAAGACTTCCCTTTAAAGGGGCTCACACATACTTATAATTTTCGACGTCTCGGCCCATAAAACGTGAAGACTTCCCTTTAAAGGGGCTCACACATAATTATAATTTTCGACGTCTCGGCCCATAAAACCTGAAGAAGCCCCTTTAAAGGTACTAGATACCAGATAAATATATATTTGCCGATTTTGGACCATCTGGTGTCGCGTTCCTTTAAAGACAGATTCCATGTAAACGCATGCATCACTCTGAGATAAATAGTTCATAGTCATTGTTTCGTGTGGGAATGTTTCCTGTTTTTCGACCAGACAATGTTCTAACCCTGTGTGGTATTGTGCCAAATATTCGATAACCCTGGACGTAGGTTCGATAACATTATAATCATGTATAGATCAAAAGATCAACCGCAAATTGGTCGGACCGTGTCATCATTGTTTGTAATATACGCCTTATCAGCAAAGCCAGTGGTACAGATCGCTCGCTTCTGTAATCCTAGTGTAAACATGATTTAAAATATTCAATGAATGAATTAAGTGCGTCAGTGTAAACATGTTTCGTTTAAAACGACCAGAATGCCACAAAAATATATGTTTACCAGTATTCAGTTACTTTAAACTCGCACATGTACTCCCAAATAAGATTTACAACAATTAATACAGTTGTTTTGATACACAAAAAAAGTGAATAAATGTCTAAAACATTGGATCTTATAAAGGATACCGAGTTTATTTGAAAGAAATGAGCAGAAAACGCGATATTTCTACCTTATGACACGATAGTAGATCTCAGTAAATCTTTTAGCGCTCACCAGTCATTTAATATTTGTGCGTTTTAAGCTATCACATACATGGTTACGATCTTGTTACCAGTAATTATATTTTTCATAAATGCATTATTTAGTAAGTAGTTAAAGCTTTATCACTCAAAATGTATGTTTGTTATACATGTGTTTGTATTAATTTTGAATAAGAGTGTCTCTTTAAATAATCGCACTACATATATCGCACCAGGCTCCATTTTTTTCCGAAAAATCTTAAACATAACAGGTTTAATTATATTATTTCATTTACCAAAATTTAATACTGATAGTAAATTTGTCAACATTAAATATATCTTGATTATCTTAAATAGAACTTTAAAATGTCTAGAAATGAAAATAACACAAAATCTACCAAAACTCAAATAGTGCCCTAAGCTTGATCCAGTAATAAGGGTATGTTCGAAAACTTGTGGCCATGGACTGGTTAAATGTTCGCTGACTTAACTAATATAAGCTTTGAGATAACACCATACTTATTTCTAAGTGATAGGTATCGTTAATTGTTAATTTACGCGTTCCTCTCTGCCACAAATGTCAAGGATTCGTCGATAATTTGCCAGCAGACAAGGAAGAAACGCCACCTTTTTTTACGAAACAGTGCTCAAATAAATCCACATTTATTGCCATGCAAAGATTGTTGACGTCAGCCACCTTAATATAAGTTTTAGGTTGGTTATGCAATTCCCTTAGTATGACAATGACGTCTGCACAATTCCTGTGCTATGGCAATGCCGTCTGCACAATTCCCGTACGATTGAAATGACGTCTGCACATTTCCCCTACTATTGCAATGACGTCTGCACAATTACCGTACTATTGCAATGACGTCTGCAAAACTCTTGTACTATTGCAATGACGTCTGCACATTTCCCGTACTATTGCAATGACGTCTGCACATTCTCCGTATTATGGCAATGACGTCTGCACAATTCCTGTACTATTGCGATGACGTCTGCACAATCCCCGTACTGTTGCAATTACGTCTGCCCATTTCCCTTACTATTGCAATGGCATCTGCACATTTCCCGCACTATTGCAATGACGTCTTCACAATTCCCGCACTATTGCAATGACGTCTTCACAATTCCCGTACTATTGCAATGACGTCTTCACAATTCCAATACTATTGCAATGACGTCTACACAATTCCTCTACTATTGCAATGACGTCTGCACAATTCCCGTACTATTGCAATGACGTCTTCACAATTCCAATACTATTGCAATGACGTCTTCACAATTCCTCTACTATTGCAATGACGTCTTCACAATTCCAATACTACTGCAATGACGTCTACACAATTCCTCTACTATTGCAATGACGTCTTCACAATTCCCGTACTATTGCAATGACGTCTTCACAATTCCCGTACTATTGCAATGACGTCTTCACAATTCCAATACTATTGCAATGACGTCTTCACAATTCCTCTACTATTGCAATGACGTCTTCACAATTCCAATACTACTGCAATGACGTCTTCACAATTCCAATACTACTGCAATGACGTCTACACAATTCCTCTACTATTGCAATGACGTCTTCACAATTCCCGTACTATTGCAATGACGTCTTCACAATTCCAATACTACTGCAATGACGTCTACACAATTCCTCTACTATTGCAATGACGTCTTCACAATTCCCGTACTATTGCAATGACGTCTTCACAATTCCAATACTACTGCAATGACGTCTACACAATTCCTCTACTATTGCAATGACGTCTACACAATTCCTCTACTATTGCAATGACGTCTGCACAATAACCGTAGCATTGCAATTACGTCTACATTATTCCCGATCTAGAATTTACGTCTGCATATTTCTGTCTGTCGCATACAAAACATAATAACTGCGCAGTTATGCATAAAAAGTCGACGACTACATATCGAGGGGTGAATGCGAAAAGGTTCTAAGTGACATTAAATAAAGAAGCAGATAGAACCTTTTCGCTTTCACCCCTCGATATACAACCCAGCAGAGTTTCAGGCTTAAGTCAAAAGTTTACCTACCTACATAAATTGTATATGATGCAAAGCTTGCACTAAGCTGCACCTCATGTACAGTGGTAATACTTAACGTCTTTACAGAACGAGCTTTTACCGACTATACTTAAACTACTATAAAAGAGCTGTCAATCAGTCGAACACTTGCATTAATGCCTAATGCGCATTTACGTAATTTGATAATAATAAAATTAAAAAATGAGCTCTGGGTTCATGGCCTTTTACATGGCTTTCGCCAAGTAGGTTACTTAAGATTTAATAAATAAAGAACACATATTTGCTGGGAATTTAAAGCTGCACTCTCACAGATTGATCAATTTAAACAACTTTTTTTAATTTTTTGTCTTGGACAGAGCAAATTTTTGCGTAAATATCTGCAAACCAATGATATAAGATTGCTGACAAAAAATCAGATCGTAGATTTATTAAGTTTTATGGCTTAAACCTTTACTAGCGGTTTAAGAAAAATGCATAAATATAATTTTTTGAACTTATATATAAAAATCTGCGATCTGATTTTTTGTCAGCAGTCTTATATACTGGTTTCCATGGATTTTCGCTTAAATTGGCTCGTCCCAAGTCAAAAAATAAAAAAGTGGTCAAAACGTTCAATCTGTGAGAGTGCAGCTTTAAGAACAGACTATGGTTCAATCTAGGCTAATAAGCGATTTGTTTCTATGATGTTAGCTGTTTCGTGGCCAATAGCCAAAAGGTTCTTTCATGTTCGTGAGAAAGGCAACAAACAACATGTATTTCTATAAGAATAAATAATCTTATTTTTAAGTCAGATACAATAATGGCATGGTGAAAAAAGGTCAACTCTTAAATGCATGTGAGTTTGTATGGTGGTCACCATTTTTTAAGCCGAACAAGTGGCTATCCTCCGGCGTATTCCAGTTTTCCCCTACAGTATCAAATCACTCTCTTGTGTAACCTAGTGCCAAGCAGTGTGGTTAAACATAAAGTTGTGCAATATATCATAATTCAACTTCACTTTAAAAGAAAAATTAGATACAACAATTGATACGTCATACGTGCTGACTTTTGTCAACTTTTTTCAGTTTTATTATTATTTATGACTTCACAGGGCAATGAGGATACGCGAGGACTTGATCAAGGAGAAAACGAAGTGAATACCCACCAAGACATTTTGCCAGATGAAACCCAAACCCCTCAACAACATGTTGCTTTCGCCGATGAAGCACCACCTGAGAGCAGGGAATCGCGGATTTCGAATGCAGACGACGCTAGCGAAGCATCAGATGCCAACGACGCAGGGGAACTTCCGGTTGAGCGACCGGAAGTGATGGAAGGATTACCGGAAGAAGAGGACGAAGAGGAAGAGGAGGATGGAGAGCCGGATTGTTGTGAAATGACGTTCAGAGAACAAAGGGTAAGGCCTCATAAAGTTTGATGATATTCGAAACACAATTATGCGGGTTTTAGATGTTCGGTGTTCCCATTGTATTTAAAGCTGCATTCCCACAGATTTGCTGTTTTGACAACGTTTTTATTTTTTGTCTTGGAAGGAGCCAATTTTTTGCGTAAAAATCTGAAAACCAGTGATATAAGACTGCTGACAAAAGATCAGATCGCAGTTTTTTTTCATATTTCTGTACAAAAAAAATTAATGTTTTAGGACTAAAAGCGTTACTAACGCTTTAAGAAAATTGCATAAAACATTATTTTTGAACACAAATATGAAAACCTGCGTTATGACTTTTCAGCAGTCTTTTATCACTGGTTTTCAAACATTTACGCAAAAATTGGCTCATTCCAAGATAAAAAAAAATATAAAAAAAAGTTTCCAAAAAAAAAATTAATATGTGAAAGTGCAGCTTTGTGTGTCTATGCATTTTCATAACAGTTAGCTTGTTCCAAGACAAAAAAGTTGTCAAAAAGTTCAATCTATGATAGTGCAGCTTTAAAGTTTTTAACTACATATACAAACACACACTTTAATAATTTTATATTTTTTTAAACAACCGAGTATAAAAACGGTAGGGTCGGGGCCTATTTCGTAGGTAGGGACGGGTAACCTGAACAAAAAGTATTGGTTTAAGCCTTAATAGAAACATCTGACAATTAGCTTATTCTAGCTTTATGTTGGTCGCACACCTTAAAGCTGCACTCTCACAGATTGAACGTTTTGACAACTTTTATATTTGTCTTGGAACGAGCCAATTTGCGCGAAAATGCATGAAAACCATTGATATAAGACTGCTGACAAAACATCGGATAGTAGATTTTCGTATTTTGATTTAAAAATTGTTTAAGCATTTTTCTTAAACCGTTAGTAACGCTTTTAGCCATAATAAGACATTAATTTTCGAACGGAAATATGAAAATCTGCGATCGGATCTTTTGTTAGCAGTCTTATATATCACTGGTTTGCAGATATTTACGCAAAAAATGGCTCATTCCTAGACAAAAAAATCAGAGTGCAGCTTTAAACTGATATAAATTTTGCTGGTATGATATAAATTCTAAAAAATATTAAGACACCTGTGTTTTTCATTTCAAACGTGCACCTTAATAAGGTAGATTACATTCATTCTATTGATGTGCCTTTGATGTTTTAAATAGCAGATAAAAAAGTCTTTCTTCGCAATATTTATGTTTTAATTGGACTCAACAACTCTTATTTCGATTAATTCTGAAGTATTCAAATTATATTTTGATAAGGAAATTAAAACCTTGAATACAAAATATTGGCCGTAAAATGAACGTTATTTTAGCTGAACACTTAAATGAGTATAGATAAGATTTGTATATTTTATTATATGATCAGCTTGTCAAAGATTTTCTTTTGATTTTTAGGCCCTTGTACGTGCGGTGAGGACGGGCGACATCGAGCTTTTTGAAAAGCTTATGGAGAAGAAAAACGCCGACATTGACATAAAATGGGTACGTGTTTAATACAATTAGGCCACACTTAACGCTGCATTCTCACAGATTGACAGTTTTGACCTTTTTTTTAAGTTTTTGTCTCAGAATCAGCTGGTGTTGGTATCAATGCCTTTAATTCAGTCATACAGTCGAACCCCGTTAGCTCGAACTCGGTTGGCTCGAATTCCTCGTTCGATCAAACTAGATGTAAAGGACCGATTTTCTTTTACTTATTGTGAACGTTTCCGATTGGCTCGATTTTTCCTAGGCATGAGGTATTTTCGCGGGTCCCTAGGAGTTCGAGCCAACGGGGGTTCGACTTTATAAGATAACTCACAACAGAAGACAAATGTAGAAGTCAATTGTTTGGAAAACTGCCTAAAAAATCCCTTTTCTTAAAGCTTTAGTAACACTTTGAGCCATAAAACATAAATTATCGAACGTAAAGAAATAATGAAAAACTGCGGTCTGATTTTTCGACAGCAGTCTTGTATCACTGGTTTTCAAACATTTACGCAAAAATTGGCTCATTCCAAGACAAATCAAAATATAAAAAAAGTTTCCAAAAAAGTCATTATGCGAAAGTGCAGCTTTAACAACTACAGTCGAATCCCGCTGGCTCGAACTCCCAGGGACCGGCGAAAATACCTCGAGCCTCGAAAAATTCGAGCAAAGCGGCAAAGTTTACCTTTAGTAAAACGTATTCGGTACTTCACGTCTAGTCGAGCCAATGAGGAGTTCGAGCCAAGCGAGTTCGAGCCAACGGGGTTCAACTGTATATTTTTTAATGCAAAAAAATGACCCCATGAGAGGCTAAACTATTTTCGAGTCGCGGGCATTTTTGTGACGGTTGGTCGGCAAGCGCCAAACAAACGATTAATCAATCAATGCCTGATAAATATTAAGGTAACTACGACAACACCATTACTGCTACTGATTGCACTTTTGTTGCTCTTGGATCTGCTGTAAATAATTTAATTGCTTATTTCCCAGCCACGGCAAAATGAACGATATTATGTTTCAAATTAACTACTAAATTCCCTATTAATGTTAAAATATATCGGTGGTTTCGCTTTCCTTTTTTAAAGTTTGATAAATATTTAAAGTGTAAAAGTAACATGAATTGTAATTTTCACATTTTATCGATTCAATGAATATCTGATTTATATTTTTCAAAGATTTCGATTTGTAAATTCAAAAGCTTGAACTGTCTATCGAACGCTATAATATGCAGTCGCAAATTGGCAGTGCTTTTGTATAGATCGCGTATCAGAACACTATAAATTTATAATTGCATGCCATGCACAAAGCGAGGAATAAATTAAAGAAATAAAATTCTCTTGAACGCGGTGTTTCAATTAAGAAGTATTGGTGACGTGTTAAAGCTGCACTCCCGCAGATTTACCGTTTTTGACAACTTTCTAAAAAAATCTTGGAATTGGGCCAATTTTTGCGTAAACCATCTTGCAACCAGTGGTATAAGAAGGTTAGAATAAAGATTAGATGGCAGTTTTTCATATTTATGGTCGAAAATTGATGTTTTTTATGGCTAAAAGCGTTACTAACGCTTTAAAAAAATTACAATATGCGGCCGTTTTTCGAACAATTGAGATCTGTTCTATTGTGAGTTATCTTATATGACTGAATTGAAAGCATTGATACTGATTCTGAGACAAAAACTGTCAAAACTGTCAGTCTGTGATAGTGCAGCTTTCAGGTTTTACGTTTGTATGTGGACGTCATGGAAATCTTTGATTGTGAATGCATATTGTATGGTTATATGATTTTCATTTTAACTTCAATTCTTCGAAGGGCTGGAACTAAGGTTGTTATAACTTCTAGTCTGACCCTTTTGGATTCTTTTGTGTGATATGTTAAGTTTCTTTGTGTATATCTAATTTGTATGTTGTATGTTGAAATTTACAAGAATAAAACAACAACAAGAAATATCATTAAACGTAACTTAAGTACAAAATAAGAACAACACCAAGCTATGTCATTTCCCCCAGAAAGCAAGGATTGCGTTTAATACGGGCCTGTCAATTTCGTTTAGTTAAACTTGGACGAACTAAACTTCCATTATTGGAAAGGTCTGGCAAGGTCAGACCACAATGACCTGGCACTGTTAGACGGCACTGGTCTGGCAAAGTCAGAAGGCACTGATCTGGCAATGTCAGACGGCAGTGGCGTGGCAAAGTCAGACGGCAGTGGTTTGGCAATGTCAGACGGCACTGGTCTGGTGGTGTCACGAGGCACTGGTCTGATGGTGTCAGGCGGTACTTAACTGACAATGTCGGACGACACTGCTCTGGCAATGTCAGCCGGCACTTATCTGGCAATGTCAGACGGCACTGATCTGGGTATGTCAGACGCCACTGATCTGGCAATGTCAGACGGTAATGGTCTGGCAATTTCAAACGGTACTGGTCTTGCAATGTCGGAAGCCACTGATCTGGCAATGTCGGAAGCCATTGACCTGGCAATGTCAGACGACACTGATGTGGCAATATCAGACGACACTGATGTGGCAATGTCAGACGACACTGATGTGGCAATGTCAGACGACACTGATGTGGCAATGTCGGACCGGACTGATTTGACAATGTCAGACGATACTGATCTGGCAAAGTGAGACGATACTGGTCTGGCAATATCAGATGACACTGTCAGACAATTTATTTCCAATACAAGTATAATAAATTGAAGGTAAATTGCAGCCAATTATATAAAGCTGGTTATATTCTTTGGTTTTGTTCAAGTTAGCCAACTGTTTGCTGATTGGTCAATATTCATCCAAGTTGTACCATTATCCAATCAAATCATTGCATCAATGTGCAATATAGGCTAAATACAACTTGTGAATAACAAGTTTTTTTTATACAATTTGGCGGCAGGGTATTTGAAATCTGTACTAGCCAGTGAAATGTTCACATATATTGTTACAATCAGAACAACTTTCTACCACATTTTATTACCATAGCATTTTTTTCCCTTACACAGTACGGCGAAAGCCTCCTGATGGTAGCGATCCGGTCCGGGCAGCTGACCATGGCGGAGTTCCTTGTGGATAATGGTGTGGACAGATACCACAGGCATAAACTCGTGGTACGTTTTTAACACTTCTTGTCTGTTATGCGTTAGTCCTGTACTGACTTTGACGATTTTTTTAAATTAAGAATAGTCTTCTGCTTTTACTACGTTTTCTAAGGCAACATACATAGGTTTCGTGATTTAAATTGGTAAATTATTTAACCGAATGATTGATTGATTTGATTAATAGATAGATAGATAGATAGATATATTGATTGATTGATTGATTGATTGATTGATTGATTGATTGATTGATAGGTAGGTTGGTTGGTTGGTTGGTGAACTGATTCGTTGATTGATCGAATGATTGATTGATTGATGGATCGATAGGTTGATAATTAAATGATTGATTGAGCGATCGACCAGAAATTGATTTATTAATTGATCGATTGAAGGCAATAGCTGGCTTGTTGTCTGACTGATGTATTGATTGATTGATATATTGATTAATTGACTGACTGACTGACTGACTGACTGAATGAATGAATGATATATTGACTGATTGATACATTGATTGATTAATTGATTGATTGATTGATTTACTGAATGATTGATTTATTGACTGACCATGAATCATGGAACGCCCACAATTTGTTCTTTCTTCGTATTCCTGCAACAATTATTTTCTAAGTGTGATGTATCTTAATTCCGATGATTTAATATTTTGTTTCAGGAGCGAGAGGCCAACGGAGGTTTTAGCGTCCATTTCATAGACGCCCGACAGATGGCTTATGATACTGGCATGCATGAACTTGTCGAGTTCTTGGACTTTAAAGCCAACTCCCTCTTCCCATTTATCCGACCCAAACTTCGAGACCCACATCTTCGACAGCCAATAGCCCCCTTTACTCCCCCGGCCCTTGACGAAGCTATGCCGATTGAGATGTTTATAGACCCAGATGAAGTTGTGAAGTTAATTGCTGAGGAACGGAAACGATTGGCTGCTGAGAAAATTGCGCGGGAACTGGAAATGGCGGAAATGCGTATAAAGGCCAGGAAAGGGAAACTTGCGAATGTGGAAAATGAAAGTGTTCATAATGAAATGGAGTCTAACAGTCTGAATGATGAACTGAGTCAGGTCTTTGGACCGGATGTTGGGTTCGATAATATGCATCCTGGTTCATTATTGGTTAAACATGATTACAACATACCGGATATGACGAAACACGTGAGCGTCAGAGGGACAAGGTCGTCACACCTTGCACGGCAAGTTAACACTAATAAAGCTGAACGGTTACGGTTGGAGCGAAATGAACCAAAACGTGGCACAAAAGAGGGTGAAGTTGAAACAAGTATTTTGTTAAACAGTGTTCATAAAAGTGATTTATCGCATGTTAAAAGTCGGCGGCTGCCGCACCCCCATTCGGCCCCGCAGCTTCGGAACTATAAACTTGAAAACCTCCCCGACCGTCAAGTCCGAATAGGAATGCCCTTTATTCATGGCGAAGACCGACAAATGCAGACACCGGACCTTCTAGCAAGACTTCCGTCCGCGCCAAGAGTTTTGCACAGTCGTAGTAAAAGCGCAAAATCGGCGCACTCAACAATTTCACCGTTTTCGCAAGTGGCAAAACTTTTGGAACAGTCACGGCTGTTTAGTCCTTTTGCACACAACAATTCGCAATCGTCATCAGCGCGTTTTCCGAGTATTAAACAAAACAGAAATCAGAACGATGTGAATCTGACGAAAACAAAAATAAATTATATCTACGCTGACCGACACTCCGCCAAAATGAGATGTGGTCCCCCTCAATCTTCACATACCGTGCTAGATTTATTGCCAAAGAGAAAACTAAAATGTTAGCAAAGTTTTTATATTGTTTTTTTTTCTGTATCCCATCAATTTTGTTCATTAAATAATTATTGTGTTCATTGTTCATAACATTTTAAACGTCCATGTATATGTAATATACATACAAAGAGCATTATTTATTTTATTTTCATATATGTATACATTATAATTATATATATATAATACGTTTATTTGTTAGTTAAACAGTTGTTAATGTAAATAAAGAAAATGTTGTTGTTGCTATTTATGATCAGGGTTTATTACATAAATGAAATCAATAAATTCATTATGAAACTTATTTGTTTTTATTTTATTGCATGTATGATAAGAAAATTACAAAAACAAAATAGAGCACCACGCATGCATGTAGTTTACTGCCAGTATTCTTAATTGCGTTTTTTTTTAAATACAGACATTCTCACACATTTACGAAAAAGAAACAAAGTAAAATATTATGAACCGTTCACAGGGGCGGTTCCAGGGATTGACATTAGAGGGGCCATAACCTAAGGACATAACATGACATGTGCCCCTCACTCAAAACCGAAATCTACATGATTTTAAATGTTGACAGGTGGCCTTAGAGGTACTCCCTCGAGAATTTAGTTACAATTTAAGTCGGGGTCCGGGTGAATTTGGAGTGTATTGTATTTTTGTATTTTTTTCTTCCTTATTGACATAAAACGCAAACTTGGAGGATTTAAAGGGGGGCGGGGTGGGTGGGGGGTCTGTGTTGTTTTATACATTACATGTTTTAGATCTTTTCAAAGAATCAAGTTCAGCAAATTATCATAATAATAATAATATTGATAATGATGATAATAATAATAGTAATAATAATAAAAATAATAATAATAATAATAATAATAATAATAATAATAATAAAAATAATAATAATAATAATAATGATAAAAATAATAATGATAATAATAATAATAGAAACAATAGAAACAACAACAATAATAATAATAATAATAATAATAATAATAATAATAATTATAATAATAATAATAATAATAATAATAATAATGATAATAATAATAATAGAAACAACAACAACAATAATAATAATAATAATAATAATAATAATAATAATAATAATAATAATAATAATAATAATAATAATAATAATTATAATAATAATAATAATAATAATAATAATAATAATAATAATAATAATGATAATAATAGAAACAATAGAAACAACAGAAACAACAATAATAATAATAATAATAATAATAATAATAATAATAATAATAATAATAATAATAATAATAATAATAGAAACAATAGAAACAACAACAACAATAATAATAATAATAATAATAATAATAATAATAATAATAATAATAATAATAATAATAATAATAATAATAATATTATTATTATTATTATTATTATTATTATTATTATTATTATTATTATTATTATTATTAATAATAATAATAATAATGATAATGATAATTTATTTCATTTTTGTCTAAATATGATTATTTTATAACCAACTATTATGAAAAAGCTTTTATAGTTTATTTTAAGTGCATCTTATGTAAATAACTTTGGTTTCTATGTAAACAACTTGCATACAGATGTTGTTCTGTTCTGCTGTTTCGTTGTTCCTTGTCAATTTGCATAACGGTGACCGTTCTAAATTTTGCCGTTTTGACTTTTTAATATGAATTGAGGTATTCCGAATTATAAAATGTAAACAAAAATTGGAGCACAGATTCTGTTAAAAGATAAGAGGATATCTTTTGTTTTACCGATTGACAACTAACACAACCACTTTGTTAAGAGGCATAAATATGTCCGAAATCAAGGTGCAAAATTTTATCGATGGGAAATTCGTTGGAACTGAGAAATACCTGGACAGCTTTGACCCATCTACGGGAGAAGTTTGGGCCAAAATACCGGACAGTGGACAGACAGACGTGGACACAGCTGTCAAGGTCGCCAAGTCCGCTTTTGAAAAGTACGTCATGAATTGATAATAAATGTATTCAAGACAGACCTTTTGAATTTATATCCCAATAACACTGCAATAAAGAGCCTTTTTGTATCTATGCTAAATTTTTCAGTTTACAAAAATACGTACTGGGTGAGTACCTAAATATGGAACACCCGTTATAAAAGCGTTTTTCCGATTGTGATCTGTTTATTTACAATTTTAATCAATATAGACGCTTGCCTTAGATACACGTTCCAAATAACACGATACTCCAGTAAGTATTTAAAATGCTGCTATCATTCAAAAAGTTGTTCATGTTCAAATGTCAATACATGGCAAGCGGAGGGGGGGAGGGGGGGCTTGCGGTAAAATAATTTATTAGTTTACTTGAACAAAACATGTAGTAATAATTTTAAAAGGAAACATAAAAATACATAACGAATTAAAACTGTTCCATATTTAGGTACTCCAGGGACAAAAATGGCAGTCCTTGACTGTGCGGTTAATACTTTTCATGCAGATTGGAAGTATCTTGAAAAATACCATTTATATCAACCAAATTGGTCTTGAATCCTAGTATGCTGATGGAAAATTTTATAGCTGTCTAGCAAGTCTAACTAAAAAAGATTTTAAAAAAAGTGCCGAAAGTGTTCCGATTTAGGAACTCACCCAATACATGTACGCAAATGTAAGTGTAAAATGAAGTTTAACATTTAGGAGTTTAAAATGTTTCAGATTTAGACTGAATAAAATACTATATAAACTGAAATTGATTGTCATTGAAATTTTAACTATGTAATTAAAATCCAGATCCATCTTTGGTTCAAATTGTATGTGCAGTTTTGTGAGTCCTGTGCTGTCAAAATAAGGAAAATAAATTAAAATGTAAGGCTTGTATATATCATCATGAAGGCCCTGGGAACATGTGAGTTCAGATAAGTTTTTTACGGGTACAAGGCATTTTTCTATAGTACCCACGGGTCCGGTAATTGGACCTATTCTCCTAGCAAAATATATTTTTTTCCCAATCTGGAGAAATAAGTCTTTACTAGCACTGGTTCATTCAACATATAAATTAATTGTGTGATGTAAAGTTTTGGGGATTATTGAATTTAGAAATCAATGATTTTCATCACATTCAGAGATCAGTATGCAATATTACAATGTTACTGTCATGATTTATTGCAATAGATATTTCACAACCCAAGGATTGATATTTCATGTCTTCTGAAAGGAAAAAGAAACTCATATTTTAATAAGTTCCTCATTTGCAGAACACTGAAAAGCTTATTCTTTCAACTGTAAATTATTTTCCAATTTTGTCTTTAAAAAACTGCATGTTGTGTAAAATCTTAAAACGGAGAAAGCTTTTAAACACTAAGTTATGGATTTAAAGCTGCACCCTCACAGATTGACAGTTTTAGATTTTCTTTTAATATTTGTCTCAGAATCAGCTGCTTTTGGTATCAATGCCTTCAATTCAGTCAAATAAGATAAATCACAATAGAACAGATTTCAATTGTTTGAAAAACTGCCAAACAAATAATTTTTCTTAATGTGTTAGCAACGCGGTTAGCCATAAATCATTAAATTTCAATTGTAAATAATAAAAATGTGATCATAATTATATCACTGGTTTCTAGACAATAACGTGAGAATGTGTGCATCCCAAGACATTAAAATATAGGTTCTCAAAATGGTCAATCTCAGAGAGTGCAGCTTAAACATTGACTTCAACATTTTATGAAAAAAAACTGTTCACAAATTGACAAATCTATTTTTTTTAAATAGATGGGCGAGTACTCCAGTTGCAGAAAGATCCAAAATCATGATGAAAATTGCAGACTTGCTGGAATCGAGGTTGGATGAGTTTGCGGAACTTGAATCTCGTGACCAGGGAAAACCAGTCTGGCTGGCAAAGTCGGTTGATATTCCTCGTGCAGTCTACAATTTAAGATTTTTTGCGACTTGTGCTTTGCATGACCTCAACAGGTATTGTCATTGTGTCTGTTTAATTATTCAAATTTTGTTTGCTGTTGCCTGACCAACTTTTAAAAAGTCTCCCCACTCAAATTTATTTTCACTCCTGCAGAAAACATATTATATAAAGTTGTTTAGTGTTTTAGTTTCCTTTAGTGGTAATTCAGTCTTAAAAGAAATGTGTACCTACATGTACCAATTTACGGAAACTGGAAGTGTTTTAGCCACTGCAAATTTAAAGCTGCACTCTCACAGAATGACAGTTTTAACTTTTTTAAAAAGGCAAATTGGCCTTAAATAGTATAATTTTATTATAAACAGTCTATTTTCTGAAGTCGGAATATGACATATTGGCGTAAACATTCAAAAGGTATGCAATATCAAATCCATAATTTAAGGTTTCCCTGAAAGCATTTTTTTAGTTCAGTGCTTGTGGGGTTGTGCTAATTTTGAGCATTATGATAATTTATATGTAATAAGAGAATAATAATATTTAACCATCAACCTACCCTTTAAGATAAGACGAGCATTTGCATGCTTCAGATGCTCTAATCGTAAATTAAATACAGAATTGGGCATACATTAGGCCTAAAAAAAAAATGTCTGTTTCCTGTAACCCGACCGACCGTAATTTTTTACCGCCGACCGCATTTTTTTTATGCCCCAAAATTCGAAATGTATATTTGCGAAGTGTAAGATGAACTGCTTCCCTGGTGAACATACTGACAATGCTCAAAATTGCACATAATGTTGCCACCGCTGGGAGTCGAACCCATGGCTTGCCCTTCAAAAGGATGCATTCTACAACTGAAATGCATGTACAATGGCTGTCAAGCTAGCAGTTTTAGCTTATCAGTGGCAGAAAGATTGAATCTATACATCACACTGAATTCTTTTTAAAATAATTCACCTGAAATAAACATGAATATTGGATCATTCTGACATTAAAAGAAAAAAAAAATCCCTACCTACCGACCTAAAAAAAATTAAAAAATCCCTACCTACTGACCCATCTTTTTTTCACAGGAAACAGACATATTTTTTTTTAGGCCTTACAATATACAATATGTGTGGTGAGGTTTCACTGTATTAGGCCTTCAACTTGCCCCACCAGATTTGAGAGACCACAAAACCACATTTAGAATTTGTTCTAACTTTAATTTCCCTTTTTAAGTTCACAAAATTATCCACA
Organism: Mya arenaria; assembly: GCF_026914265.1. Classification (NCBI taxonomy): domain Eukaryota; kingdom Metazoa; phylum Mollusca; class Bivalvia; order Myida; family Myidae; genus Mya; species Mya arenaria. Next base: position 51,730,962 of record NC_069135.1, read on the forward strand.
AAGGTATATTTTTGTATTAAATCCAATAGTTGGTAAAAGTCCAGGTGTATATTTTAAACATCTTTTTAATCCAATATAAACTGATAAATGTAAGTCCAAAAAGTCCAATAAAAATGATCTCTTTGGTACAACTTGTTTACTGACTGATTATTCCCGCCAACTACACATGAAATGCTCGAGGATTGCGGGAAACATGGAAGCACATGCTAACGGAGCAATGACACCGGTGAAAGCGGTTATGTAAAACCTTAACAGAGCAAACATATAAAGTAAACAAAAAGATTAACTCATAATGGACAAATATCCCCGTGCCAAACCAACATTATTTGTTATTTTTAGTTAACAAAGGTTAATGAAGTTTATATTCAAATAATTATTAAACATAATATTCCACATGAACTATCAATCAAACAAAGATAGAAATGTTTTATTAATATTCGTGGAGTTCGCGACAACGTGAAGACCTAATCTGTTTGCATTGTTTCACACACTCAAATGTGCAAATCATTGAAAATGAGTTTCATGCTTTTTTCGAGTGACCTCAATATGAGGGTATAAGGACAAACTGAGGGTAAAGTGGTCAGAGATGTCAAATTTAATTTCATCATATGATGAATAACTATAAGACTTTGATGTACTTTCAAACAGGTAGCATACCTTGTTTCACAAATAATGACTGTGGTTGAAAATAGATAAATCGTCAAGAAATTAGGGTGGCACTGTTATATTATTATTATTATTATAATAAACATTGTTTGATGCTGTATCCTGGGCTGGAGGCCTTTATTTACAATAAAATTGAGTCGAGTATCATTTTAGGTCGAGTCACATGCAGGCAGTTGATGCATTCAACTACACAATGAAGATGCCAGTAGGTGTGGCGGGGCTTATCAGTCCATGGAACCTTCCCTTGTACCTGCTCACTTTCAAGCTCGCTCCAGCCATGATTACTGGCAATACTGTGGTGGCCAAACCCAGTGAAATGACTTCCGTTACTGCTTGGAAGCTTGCCGAAGTTTTCAACCATGCTGGTATACATTATGAAAGAAATTAATTTTTCTTTTTCACTTTGACTCAATTTGCCTTTTTCTACAATCTGCTCATTTGTTTTATTAGTGCTTCTTTTAATTTAAAAGGAAGTTTAAAAGTATATTTCTACCTAGAAATGGGCTAAACAAAACTTCCAAAATGTTCAACCTGTCAACTCTATGGTCGTGGTGGTTTAGAAATGAAATAGATTGAGTTTGGGTTGTCAATGAATTTAAATGACCAGTTTAAAAAAAAAAAGAAATTTAATATGGAACACATTTTATAATCATTACTGTATTTTAGTACGCTGGAATAGATGATACGCAGAAAGAATGCTGCAAAAAAATAGTTCAAAAATCTTACTACATGTTCCTTACAGGGAAAAAATAAGTTAAGGGGCATTTCTTTGCAGAAAATTTGACTAGTATGATTGTAGTTAAACAAATATTTTGTCATTTTGTAAAAATTGCATGTACTTATGTTTTTCTATTTTCGCAGGACTTCCTGCAGGCGTTGTGAACTTTGTGTTTGGAACAGGGCCAAATGCGGGAGACGCGATAGTGAAGCACCCTGATGTCCCCGTTGTATCGTTCACTGGAGGGACGGTAACGGCTGTAAAATTGAGGATTGCAGCCGCTCCGTACAGCAAAAAACTCTCTCTTGAGGTTTGTGTGGTCATGTCCTTGGAAAGAGAAGGTTTATAGAGATGTATCATTAAAGCTGCACTCTCACAGATTGACCATTTTAACAGCTTTTTTATTTTTTGTCTTGGAACTAGCATTTTTTTTGCATAAATATCTGCAAACCAATGATATAAAGGCCCGGTCACACCGCCCAAACTTTGTTGGAGCGTTCCTTGAACGGTAGAGAGAGGGGACCGAATTTCGATAACGCTCGTCACCGCACACAAAATGGTAAAAAAATCGAAAACACGGGCGTTGCCTTAGCGGTGCACCGCTGAAGCCGGTGTTGCTATAGCGTTGGCTTAATGGTAGCGAGCGTTGGTTTAGCGGTGATGCGATTCTTGATAGAGCGGCGTTCTGCACATGCGGGCGTTGGCTCGGCGGGGGTTTAAAGTTGGTTTAGCGGCACACCGCTTTTGACTACGGAGCTGAACGGATCACTTTGATAGAAGTTCTGATAGATTTTTGATAGAAGTCGATAGTTGAAGTTCATCATGCCACGTGGACAAAAGAAGAGGAAGGCTGGAGAAGGAAACTCCATCCTTGTTCAGTTGTTGGGCAAAACAAGAGTTCATCTGTGTACTCCTCAATGATGGCCTTTACCACTTCTCTGACTACCACACTGATGGTGTTGTGGGGAACCCTCTGTAGGTGTTACCAGAGGCCAGGTGCCTTAGGGTGATTGCCACTGTGAGACCAGGTTCCAGGCTTGCTCGGTAATTTGTGTCTTGCTTGGTCAATCTGGGGGTCAGCCTCTGTACAACTTCATCAAACATGGCTGGTGGCATCCTCATGAAGTGCTGGAAGGCTCGTGGATCCTCATTCCTCATCTCCACCATCAGCTTGTCATACAGTCCATGTTCAGGCCTTTTCAGTATCCACTGTCTGACCCACACAACACTGTCTCTCCTTCTTCTCTCTCTTCTCCTTCTGTCAACAGCTTGTTGCATTCTGAGGAGGTTCTGATTCTGCTGCTGGACTAGTGCACCAATCATAGCAAGACTCTCTGCATCCATGGTAGTACAGTTTTACCAATTCGATGTAAATGAGGTCTGCACTCAACGGCAGCTTGATTCCAAATGGGCTCCTGGTCCATTTCTCCCCGTATTTATAGCCAAATTCTGGTCCCGCTCCGACACCTCCATACCAACGCCAGACCAAAGTTCATCACCGCAATGGATCGCTGCTTCAACGCCTGACACTGTTCCAGCAATCCTGTGTCCGCTCGTAAAACGCTTACAACCGCTCCACCAAAGTTTGTGCAACGTTTAATCACCGCCCGGGCAAAGCTGGCGAAGCAGCGGTGGTCCAGCGTTCAAAATTTCTGCGTTGGCCTAGCGGACCCAAGCATCCACTAACTTGCGTCTAGCGGTGCCAAACTTTGACTGGGCGTTGTTCTTGCAAATCCATCAAGGGCACTAGCACATCTTGCGAAATTTGCAAAATCACATCAGATCATTTGTGCAGCTCAAAACTTTCGGAGCGGTAGGAGGGACCATAAGCGGTGGCCGAGCGTATACGGCGTTGCCTTGACGGGGGCCAACTTCTGGTGAACGGTAACGAGCGGTGATGAATTTTTTTCACCGCTCCAGGAACGCTTCAACAAAGTTCTTGCGGTGTGACCGGGCCTTAAGATTGTTGACAAAAAGTCAGATCGTAGATTTTTATATTTCAGTTCGAAAATTAATGTTTTATGGCTTAAACTAACGGTTTAAGAAAAATGCATTTTTTTAACTTAAATACAAAAATCTGCGATCTGATTTTTTTGTCAGCAGTCATTTATAACCAGTTTCTAGGGATTTTCGCAAAAATTGGCTTGTTCCAAGACAAAAAATAAATAATTTGTCAAGACGTTCAATTTGTGAGAGTGCAGCTTGTTACTTGATATTTCACTGTATGAAACCGTGAATATAACTATTTGATATTACACTGCTTTGAAGTTAAGCCAGTTTCCCTAATTCCAAAAAATCAACAATGTTATTTCCAAAATGACATAACATCTGCTAATAGTTTGGCATGATTTTAGATGAAATTTTATCAACTGGAACTGTCTTAAAAGTTCCTACCTGAAAGATCCTAAATTTTGCACAAGGCAATATAATTATGCTATCCAGAAATTATATAACAAAGAAGTCAAACCTTGACAAAAATGGTTTCTAGTTATTCAGGAAACAATTTGCAATCATTCAAGATATTTAGAATGCATTAACAGCAAAGATTATTTGTTTAAATAATTTTTTACCATGATAAACAGAAAAACAGTTTATTTTTCATGTAAGTTCACAATTTCACCCTGCAAACACCAAAAGTAAATATTTCTTTTTTGGCTTGCCTCTCGTGAAATATAACTTTTAGTTCTCACAGTGAAATATATCGAAATCATACAATAATCTGGTCTATATTTTTTGGGAAAATACTTGAATTGTCATTCTGTTGTTTCAGCTTGGAGGTAAGAATCCAGGAATCATATTTGATGACGCAGATCTCGAGAAATGTATTCCAACAACAATCAGGTAAGGTTTTTAAACAGATCTGATGTGATTTTGCAAATTTCGCAATATGTGCTAGTGCCCTTGATGGATTTGTAAGAACAGGCCTTTCTATCTTAACATGGCTGGCATGTGGTGTTGATGGTGTATACTGATTAAAGATTATCCAATAATTACAGCAACTGCACAACATGCTGGCCAGTTTTGTTTCATAATTTAACCCTTAGGCTGCTGATGGCGATTTTAAAGGCTTTGCAAACAGCTTGGAACCAGACCAGACGCCGAGTAACTCGGCGTCTGGTCAGGTTCCAAGCTGTTTGCCACTCAGTCAATATATCCCCAAAGTTTTAAGTAAATTGAAAGAAATTTAGAATAAACCAGATGACATTTTTGAGCAGACGACAATTTACCCAGCATGCAAAGGGTTAACCAATATACACCAACTACCCCACATACTGGCGGCCTCTGTCAGCATCCATACAGATGTTTTTTTGTTTTTTTTAAAATAAATATAGCAAAGCATTTTCATTCAATATTTTCATGTCATCCTTTACAAATCAGATATCCACTTGTCTACAAGTCTTCTTGTTTAAATATTTCTGTTACAATCTGTCAATCTTCCCCTGTTTTCAGACCATCCTTCATGAATCAAGGAGAGATGTTTTTGTGTACAAGTTGTCTCTTTATAAAACAGAGATGGATTTACGAGATATTTCCATTACAATATGTTCGTTAATACGATGTAAATCTTCCCCTGATTTCAGATCATCCTTCATGAATCAAGGAGAGATATGTTTGTGTACAAGTCGCCTCTATGTACAGAGGGGGATTTACCAGACATTCCTGGACAGATTTGTGGCAGAGGCCAAGTATGGAATTTGTTTTATTTTAATGGATATGTATTGATCGCTCATAAACTGTAAAAATATATATGTACATTTTGTAACTTTAATGCACTCTATTAATTAGCCTTTTCATAACTCAACATTATGTGCCTAGCTGTTTTAACTGCACTTAGATATCAGATACGTTAAGTAAGTTCTATGTTTAAGTCATATAGTTGCAAGTTTCTGATGATGCAGACAACACAAACGGCAACAAACACCAAGGCTATTACAGTTCTTTAAAGCTGCACTCTTACAGATTTATCATTTCGACAACTTTTTAATTTTTTGTCTTGGAATGAGCCAATCTTTGCGTAAATATCTGTAAACCAGTGATATAAGCCTGCTTACAAAAGATCATTTGCAGTTTTTCATATTTCCGTTTCGAAAATGAATGTTTTATGGCTAAAAGCGTCACCAACGCTTTATGAAAAATACATAAAACATCATTTTTTTCAACATAAATATGAACACCTATGATACGATTTTTTGTCAGCAGTTTAACATCACTGGTTTTCATGCATTTCGCAGAAATTGGTTCGTTCCAAGACAAAAACTAAAAATGTAGTTCAATCTATTAGAGTGCAGCTAAAACTGACATTTATGTACTAATAAAAAAATGTTCGAGCGTCAAGTTTCAGCGAGAGGAGGGCAGGCCTAAAATATAATTGCAGTTAATATATTACATCACAACCTTCTAGAAAGCTGGTGGTTGGTGACCCCAAATCCCCTGATACATTTACGGGAGCGCTAATCAGCAAGGAGCACCTGGCCAAGGTCAAAGGTTACGTAACCATTGCGAGGCAGGAGGGGGCAACAATACTGTGTGGGGAGGAGCCATTGAATCTGCCAGAGAGAAACAAAACTGTAAGTCATAATGCTAGTTTGTCCGGTTAGTGCAGTGGTTAGCACACTCGCTTCTCAGCAAGGCATCCTGGGTTCGTTTGAAGCCTAGGATATATGTGAGTTTGATTTATGGTCACCATGGCAGACAAGTGGGTATTTCCCTGGGAACTCTAGTAACCTCCACCCTCTGGTGCCCGATTGTGCCAATGAAAGTGACTTTGCAAAAGCTTTCTTTCATATCATTGTACTGGTAAATATGATTTTTTTTTAAATAGTTTAAACTACTTCATGATGCATTGATGACATTTTAAGTTGCAAATTTACCAAAATGTTATGCCATAAATATTTGGCAACAAAAATATATATAACAGGAATTCACACTTTTAACATTTTGAAAGAACTCAAACAAAAGGTCATGTTCTACATAAATTTGAGGTATAAATATGGGGTTTTGAATTTCTGATTTAGGCCAGGTTTGATTATAAATTTTTAGTGTTCAGAGTCCAAACCGAGGTGTGAAATAACAACATCATCAGTAAATGAAAGTGCTTACGATGAATTGTTAAGTTTTTTAAGGAAACTAGGACCTTCTTAAAGCTACACTCTCACAGTTTGACAGCTTTGACATTTAAAAAAAAATGATCTCAAAACAAACTGATTTTTGCGGAATGTCTTCAATTCAGTCGTAGCAGATATAACTAAAAAATAAACTCAGTTGTGGGAAAAACTACTGAAAATTTTATTTTTCTTAAACCGTTAATTACCCAGTATGCTTTTAGTCATAAAACATCTTCAACTTTTACCAGTACATGAAAAATGCATAAAATATAATTTTTTGATCATAAATATGAAAATCTGCAATCTAATCTTTTGTCAGCAGTCTAATATCACTGGTTTTCAGACATTTACCCAAAATTGGCTCATGCCAAGACAAAATATAGAATAAGTTGTAAAAATGCTTAATCTGTTAGATTTCAGCTTTAAAGGGGCTTTAAATGCACTCTCACTGATTGATTGTTTTGCAATTTTTTTTTTTTTTTTTGTCTTGGAACGATCCATTTTTCGCGAAAATCCAGATACTGCTGACAAAAAATTAGATCGCAGATTTTTATATTTAAGTTAAAAAGTTAATGATTTGTGCATTTTTTTTTGAACGTAAGTAACAGTTTAAGCCTTAAAACATTAATTTTCTGACAGAAATATGCAAATCTGTGATCTGATCTTTTGTCAGCAGTCTAATATCACTAGTTAGCAGATATTTATGCAAAATTTTGCTCTTTCCAAGACAAAAAATAAAAAAGTTGTAAAACAGTAAATCTGTGAGAGTGCAGCTTTAATTATGCCCCCCTTCGAAGAAGAGGGGTATATTGCTTTCCACATGTCGGTCGGTTGGTCGGTCCGACTGTCGGTAGACCAAAGCTTGTCCGAGTGATAACTCAACAATTCCTGGAGGTATGGTCAGCAAACTTGATATGAAGGTTGGGCCTGACCAGTTGATGACCCCTATGGATTTTAGGGCTCATCGGGTCAAAGGTAAAGGTCACAGTGACCTTTTATGGTAAAATAATTATAAAGCTTGTCCAAGTGATAACTCAACTATGCCTAGACTGATGGTCATCAAACTTTATATGGAAGTTGGGCCAAACCAGTAGATGACCCCTATTGTTTTTGGGGGTCATCAGGCCAAAGGTCAAGGTCACAGTGACCTTGAAAGAAAACTCAACAATTCCTGGACCTATGGTCATCAAACTTGACATGAAGGCTGGGCCTGACCAGTAGATGACCCCTGTTGACTTCGGGGGTCATCGGGCCAAGGTCAAGGTCACAGTTAACTTTAACACAAAAAAGTTAACAAATCTTCTCCAAATGATATCTCAACAATGCCTGAACCTACGATCATCAAACTTGACATGGAAGTTGGGCCTGACCAGTAGATGACCTTTATTGATTTGATTTGATAAAATGTTGTTCGAGTGATAACTCGACAATGCCTGGACCCATGGCCCTCAAACTTGACTTGGGGTTGCGTCTGACCTGTAGATGACCTCTTATGATTTTAGGGGTCATCGGGTCACAGTGACCTTGAATGAAAAAAGCTTGTCTGTGTGATAACTTGACAAAGCCTGAACCCATGGCCCTCAAACTTGACATTTAGGTTTTTTGTGAACAGCTGATGACTCCTATGGATTTTGAGGTCATAGAGTCAAAGGTCATGGTCAAAACATATCCTCACACTTTGGATGGTCATAATCTTAAAACTGCCTCAACGGCATCCAATTTCAGTGACAAATCAGCTGTCATTTCAGTCCATGCATATTTCATTCAATTGTCCATATAATCCTGACAACATGGCACTCAGGGGGTGGGGGGGCATCATGTTTGACAAACATTTCTTGTTTAAAGGGGCTTTAAAGGATAACACAAGATGGCTGCAATTTGTGTTTTTATTTTGATGCATTATAATTAGGGGTGGAAGCGAATATCCGAGTATCCGGATATCCGGATATCACGCAAGTATTCAGATACCAAAATGGGTATTCGAATATTCGTTAAGAATTAAAATTTCAATGAAATAGCTTAGCAGAGACATAGCAATTGTTATAAAACTTTTCAGATGTAATATTTCAGGTGATCAACAGTGTCTGTCGCGAAGCGGGTATGTGTCACAAATCATCTGCTATTTGGGTGTTTGCACAAGGCGTGATATTGTGTCCTTGTGCAGCACCCTGTTAAGTTCTATGACCTTGTTTACAATGACAAGTGTTGTTTTATGATCATAGATGTGCTTAATTGACACTAATTGGCACTAGTTGATATTAAACGGATTGATCATCAATCCGTAGGAATTGATCGTCCAATCACAAGATAAGGGTCGTGCAATTAATTAAAGCTATTAATGACCAATCATATTTTTGATGAATATGCATGAAGAAATTATTGCTATCTGAACAATAAATACAAAAACAAATTTATCTATTCACTTTTCAATCAAATTTCCATCATTTTGCATCTTGTATTTTTTTTCCATACGATATGTAAACATGTTTAGTTTATTAATAAATAAAAAAAGTACACGCATGCAAATAAAGAAAAATCAGATCGTCTTGTTGTCTTCTTATCTTTTCCGCAATTATATCCTTCATTACAAAACACCACAGAAATTTTAGGTATTGCATTAAATCAAACAATGTAATGAAATAAAATTACAATCGACTATCAAATAATCAAAGCGTCATTTAACATGAAACCTGCTGATAAATAACAAACTCGAAAGCACGTGGCAGTAACCAAGCAGCCACCTCGGCCGAAGTGACTATCAAATTCGCGAAGTGTTTATGTGGTATTCATCAAGAGTTTTATGACGTAAAATGAGTTGTTAAGCTTTGATTATAACATTATAAATTATTAAGACTGAGAAAGAATGAATGAAAAAGTGAAATTGCCATATGACGAATTATAAATTAAGTGGAAAATTACCGTATGTCAAATAACAGAAGGTGGGTGACATATAATAGGAAATTTACTTATTATGAAAACAATTTGATATGAGTATCCGGATAGTATTCGAATACTTGATACGAATATCCGGATACCGATTTGGTATCCGGTTTCCATCCCTAATTATAATGTTTAACTCATTTGACTTTAAAGTAACTTGCTCATGGTTTGTAAAATGCACTTTTTTTAGTTACAAAGTGTGGAAAATCATAACGAGTGTTAAAACAAAAATACCAAAAGCTGGAACCCTTCAGCAAATGTTGATATTTGATCAAATATCATTTTTGAACAACACAAACCCGTTCATGTTAGTAATGCAATTGAAAATTAATTACAACTGCGGTGTTGCGTGACTGGTTGATTGACATTATCTCATGATGTTATCAATGTATCCTTTACAGGTCAACATATTAACCACATTTGTAACCGTGGCCACGTGGACTAGCCAGCTTTTTTAACTCACCTGTCACATAGTGACAAGGTGAGCTTTTGTGATCACAATTTGTCCGGCGTCCGTCCGGCGTCCGTCCGTAAACTTTTACTTTAAACGACATCTCCTCATAAACCGCTTAGCCAATTTCATCCAAACTTCACAGGAATGTTCCTTGGGTGGTCCCCTTTGAAAATTGTTCAAAGAATTGAATTCCATGCAGAACTCTGGTTGCCATGGCAACGGAAAGGAAAAACTTTAAAAATCTTCTTCTCCAAAACCACAAGGCCTAGAGCCTTAATATTTGGTATATAGCATCATCTAGTGGTCCTCTACCAAAATTGTTAAAACTATCCCCCTGGGGTCAAAAATGGCCCCGCCCCGGGGGTCACTTGTTTTACATAGACTTATATAGGGAAAACTTTAAAAATCTTCTTCTCAAAAACCACAAGGCCTAGAACCTTGAAAATTGGTATGTGTCATCATGTAGTGGTCCTCTACAAAATCTGTTCAAATTATTCTCCTGGGGTCAAAAATGGCCCCGCCCCAGGGGTCACTAGTTTTATTACATAGTGTTATATAGTTAATCTTTAAAAATCTTCTTCTCCGAAACTGTACGGCCCAGGGCTTAGATATTTGGTATACAGCATCATCTAGTGGACCTCTACCAGATTTGTTCAAATTATTGCCACATGGTCAAAATTGACCCAGCCTAGGGGGTCCTTGTTTTTACGTAGTGTTATATAGTAAATCTTTAAAAATATTCTTCTCCAGAACCGTAAGGCCAGGAGCTTAGATATTTGGTATACAACATCATCTTGTGGACCTCTATCAAAGTTGTTCAAATTATTGCCACAGGGTCAAAATTAACCCCGCCCTGAAAGTTATTTGTTTTTATATTGTCTTATATAATAAAACTTTAAAAATCCTCTTCTCCAAAATATAAGACCTAGAGCTTTCATATTTGGTATATAGAGTTACCTAGTGGACCTACACCAAAGGTATTCAAATTATTGTCCCGGGGTCAAATTGGCCTTGCTCAGGGGTCATTTGTTTTTACATTGTCTTGTCACTTAAACATCTTTTCCTCTGAAAGTAAAGGTCAGAATGACTCCATACTTGATATGTAGCATCCTTACATGGTCCTCTCTCAACTTTGTTCAAATGGTTTTGTTTGGCCCCTTTTAGGGGTCACCAGAGCAAAAAATAGAAAAACCTTTAAACAACTTGATCGTATTAATTGCTTGATGGATCTTCAAGTCTAAAGCATCCTAGCATGGGCCTCTGTCAGGTCTTTTCAAATAATTTTGTTTGGCCCCTTTTAAGGGCCACCAGAACTAAAATTAGTAAAAAAAACTTAACATTTTCTTCGCATGAACCCCTTGATAGATCTTCAGCAAATTTGGTTTGAAGTGTCCTTGCATGGACCTCTCTTAAATTTGTTCACATAATTTTGTTTGGCCCCTTTTAGCTAAAAATAGAGTAAAAAACGATTATTCTTGTGAACCTCTTGATGGATATTTACCAAATTTGGTCTGAAGCACCCTTGCATAGAATTCTCTCAAATGTATTAAAATAATTTTGTTTGGTCTCTTTTATTTTCATATTTCTTATAATATGCATGAATGTTCTCAAAATGTCAAGACTTAAATCATTGTTGTGTACGCTAAATTACTGAAATACAACGATAATTATCGAAATACACACGACAGTTATCGAATTATGCCTTATATACAATTTTTTGTTTGATTTTTACTTCAATATATGTTGTAAATACTAGTGTTGGGAATCGGTTGCAATTTTACTATCGATGATCGGTTCCACTCAAGTAACCGATTATCGATAGTACAATCGGTTTTTAAAATACTAGATAGTACCTGAGTTGTAGTTTTATTCATGTAGAGTATTAAACTCTTAATCATTATATGCATATACCTTATGTCTGTGATTGAAGTTATTAAGTGTTGTTGTATAAAAAATAGTTCATTTCCTTGCTCATTGTGGCTTTCATCAGCCATTTTGTTAAAGATAACATCTTAACACTTACTAAAAATTTTTTTTTCGATAATCGATTATAACTAAATACTATCGATTGTCGCCGATTTCAGACCCAACCAATCGATTTTCGATTATAATCGATCATCGGAACATCACTAGTAAATACTTTACCAACCTCAATTTTTCGGCTCCGATTTTTACATTTTTCCGCTGCGTCCTATCTTATATATTAAGGGTTTTTACCCCGTTTTTTCAACTATTTTTTTGTCTGTGTCCTATCTATGCTAGCGTCCTATACATGATATAATACGGTACCTTTCAGCCAAGTCAAAAAAAAGAAAACAACATATGCTGCAAATTTGTTTTTCAATCATTTCCATTCTTTAAATTAATAATCCAGGAATTTGTGCTTTACAAATCACTGATACTCTTTTTTCATGTCTTGAATTTCCCAATTTATTGTTAACACAATGCTCTAGTATCAAGAACATCAAACTGTTCCTAAAATAATCTAAAACCTTAGTACAGTGCTCCAGCGAGCCCCTTTTTTGAGGTCGGTTACCTCTAAGTTGAAGGTCACACTTAGTGTTTATTCACAATGGTATGCTGCATATAAGTACATGGAGGTTAGGCTGTCGCAACCGGGCTGTAACTTTCTCTTGAATGGACAGATTTTAAAATGACTAGCCACATATTTTCGACATACCAAGACGACATGTCGTGTGCAAGACCCATGTCCCTACCTCTAAGGTGAAAGATACACTAAGTGTTTATTCACAATGGAATGCTGAATATGAGGACATAAGAGTGTAGGCTGTCAAGTATGGGTGGTATTTCAGAGGCAATTTATAATAACTTGCCATAACAATTTGACACGTAAAGGCAAGATCAACTTTTCATGTACTTGTTCATAGGTCAATGACACATTCGGGGGCATTTGTCTCATACTGTGACAGCTCTTGTTCAATATTCTTTGAGAAACAAGCTATATTGATAACAAAGGTTAAACTCTTTTACTCAGGTGAGCGATTTAGGGCCATCATGGCCCTCTTGTCTCCATTTTTTTCTTGACTTTACCGGCGTGGGTTCGAACCCTTCTAAAACCCAAATACTTTTTATGCTATAACTGTATTTCTCTTTGCAATTTCGATATTATAGAGTGAAATAATGATAAAATAAATGTTTCAGATGCATTATCGGGAAAACAAATTTTTGGTTCAAAAACATGAGCAAGTCACTTTAATGATTATATGAGCATATGATTTGTGTACCATTAAAAAAACATTAGACTTAATAAATGGGGTTTTTGAATATTAGCGACATGGCCATAAATTCCCGAGGTAAAAAGGTCCCGAAACATCGCTATTTTTATATCCGTACACAAAAAATATATCATATGTTTTTATGCCCCCTTTTGAAAAAAGTGGGGTATATTGTTTTGCACATGTCGGTCGGTCGGTCGGTCGGTCGGTCTGTCTGTCGGTCGGTCGGAATACCAAATGGTTTCCGATCAATAACTTGAGAACGCTTTGACCGAGGGACCTCATACTTGGTATGTGTATTGGTCATCACCAGCAGATGAACCCTATTGATTTTGAGGTCAGTGGGTCAAAGGTCAAGGTCAGTGTGACCTTTACATGAAAAACGGTTTCCGATCAATAACTTGAGAACGCTTTGACCCAGGAACCTCATACTTGGTAGGTGTATTAGTCATGACCAGCAGATGAACCCTATTGATTTTGAGGTCAGTGGGTCAAAGGTCAAGGTCAGTGTGACCTTAACATGAAAAACGGTTTCCGATCAATAACTTGAGAACGCTTTGACCCAGGGACCTCATACTAGGTAGGCTTATTGGTCATGACCAGCAGATGAACCCTATTGATTTTGAGGTCAGTGGGTCAAAGGTCAAGGTCAGTGTGACCTTTACATGAAAAACGGTTTCCGATCAATAACTTGAGAACGCTTTGACCCAGGGACCTCATACTTGGTAGGTGTATTGGTCATGACCAGCAGATGAACCCTATTGATTTTGAGGTCAGTGGGTCAAAGGTCAAGGTCAGTGTGACCTTAACATGAAAAACGGTTTCCGATCAATAACTTGAGAACGCTTTGACCCAGGGACCTCATACTAGGTAGGCTTATTGGTCATGACCAGCAGATGAACCCTATTGATTTTGAGGTCAGTGGGTCAAAGGTCAAGGTCAGTGTGACTGTAAGCTGAAAAAAGGTTTTCTGATTGTCCATATTTTTTTAATGCATGCACAGATGATTGGGATTGATGTATAAATGTTTGTATAGAAATGATTTTCTTTTATGTTACTATTTTAGTTGGGCATTTATTTGCCTTCTTAAGTTATCATAAGTAAAGTGCATCTTATGCAATTTTGGAGAAAATTTGCCTCAAGCTCCTCTATCCACTAAGTGCCATGTTTGTTTCAAACTAAGATAGATGATCATCAAGGATATATTTTCTTCAGTAAAGTTTTAAAGTAAGAGTATTGTTCTGATATTTGTCTTATATAGTAGACAGTAGAAATTTATATGTCACTAAATGCATCAGTTGAAGTATCAGTTTTCAGTGAACATCTAGTTTAATTATGCCCCCCTTCGAAGCAGAGGGGTTATATAATTGCTTTGCACATGTCGGTCGGTCTGTTGGAAGACCAAAGCTTGTCCGAGTGATAACTCAACAATTCCCGGACCTATGGTCATCAAACTTGACATGAAGATTAGGTATGACCAGTAGATGACCTGCCTCATATGCATCCAATGACAAATCAGCTGTCATTTCAGTCCATGCATATTTCATTCAATTGTCCAAATATTTCTGGCAACTTGGCGCTCAGGGGGCATAATGTTTGACAAACATCTCTTGTTTTGTTATTTATATTGTGCTTCTTTATAACATGCAGGGCTATTTCATGCGACCAACAGTGATTTCGGATGTTGGTGACTCTTCACGGCTTGTTACAGAAGAGATTTTTGGACCAGTCGTGTGTGTGCTTCCGTTTGACACCGTCCAAGAGGTATATATATTTGTGCACAGGAGAAATGGTATTGACCTGAATTCATCACAAATTCAATCCACAAGGAAGTCACGCTTAATTTCAGGAAGTCGTCTCATGTATGATATTGTTTAAGCGGTATGAGATGCACTATTGGTGAGATTAAAGTCAGAATTACCTGTAGAAAGAAAAAAGGAATTTATTGTAGTGTATTTTGTGACATGTTTATGTAAATATGGTGGATTGTACCATAAAGGTGTTGAATTGAATTCATGAACATAGAAAATGTTACTCAAAATCATGCATGTTTATTTTCAAGGTGATAGAGAGGGCAAATGCTGTAAAGTACGGACTGGCGGCAACAGTATGGTCCACAAATGTCAACACCCTACATACAGTCTCTCAGAAGTTGCATGTATGTATTTTTAAGTGGTTAAGTTTCATGTTATTCTTTAAAGATATCTTAAAATTATTTAGCTTTAAATTTTAAATTTTGAGAGGTAAAGAATTTTGTTAAATACTGTTAACTGTTATAGCAAGAGTTATGAAGGACTTTTTCCCAATTAAATGTTTCTTCACATGGCTAATAATTGACATATTTTCCCAATTAAATGTTTCTCTATATGGCTTATAATTGATATATTTTCCCAATTAAATGTTTCTTCACATGGCTAATAATTGACATATTTTCCCAATTAAATGTTTCTCTATATGGCTTATAATTGATATATTTTCCCAATTAAATGTTTCTCTATATGGCTTATAATTGATATATTTTCCCAATTAAATGTTTCTCTATATGGCTTATAATTGATATATTTTCCCAATTAAATGTTTCTTCACATGGCTAATAATTGACATATTTTCCCAATTAAATGTTTCTCTATATGGCTTATAATTGATATATTTTCCCAATTAAATGTTTCTTCACATGGCTAATAATTGACATATTTTCCCAATTAAATAGTTCTTCACATGGCTAATAATTGACATATTTTCCCAATGAAATGTTTCTTCACATGGCTAATAATTGACATATTTTTCCATATGAAAAGGAGTTTTTTTTTTAACGTTGCTAAGGAATTATTTAAAATCATGGGAATTCTTCTTAAACATGATATAAAACAAAGGAGTTTCTCAATACGGACATTTCTTTATGTAGCAAATTTTGAATGATTTTTCCATTAAAAGGAACTTTCTGTAGACTGCTTACCGTAAGCATGGTTTTGCAACTTATAAACAAAAGAAATCTCTGTTGTAGTGTTATAAAAATACTGTGATATTGAATCCCACCAGCTTTAAAACTTCTAGGATGAGAATGGTAAAGGTGTCCTCTCTCTTTGAAGAGGGCATGGGTTTGAATTTTTTTTTTCAAAGTCAATTTTAGGCCGAATTTGTCTCTTCAGATTTATCATAATCAAACCTGGGAAACACAAGACCACACTCGCGCGCAACATCGTGCCAACGAGAGTGACTTAGTATAAGCTATCATAGCTTTCTTCACAATCGTTGTAAAATATATAATGTTTAAACCAGACCTGGGAAAAATGTGTTTTGTGTAGAGGTTTTAAGTTTTTTTCTCTCGATT
Organism: Mya arenaria; assembly: GCF_026914265.1. Lineage (NCBI taxonomy): Eukaryota > Metazoa > Mollusca > Bivalvia > Myida > Myidae > Mya > Mya arenaria. Next base: position 51,747,412 of record NC_069135.1, read on the forward strand.
TTTCACATATTTTTTTTTTTGCCTGCTTCCTATAAAAGGGTGCGCCCCATAAAAGGACATTTACAATATGTGACCGTGTTTTGTTACCTCAAAATAGTTTTGTTAAGTCATTCGCTGTATGGTTTCACATTGGGAAAATGTTGCACCGAAATGTCATTTCAACAAATAAAATACATTTTAAATCATCTTATATTCTCCACCTTTTAAGTCTTAATAAAATGCTACCTCTATGCTATAAGAGAGTATGTATGCATGAACATACCCTGTCGGTTCAAACTCCTAGGGACGGGCAAAAATACCTCGAGCCTCGGAAAATTTGAGCCAAGCAGGAATCTTTCCCTTCAGTTTAAAGAAATGGGTCCTTAGAATCCAGTTTAAGCCAATGAGGAATTCGAGCAAAATGAGTTCCAGCCAATGGGGTTTGACTGTATTTTATAATTTACGAACATTAAATGTTTCAGGCTGGCACAGTGTGGGCAAACTGCTGGATGGTAAGGGACCTGAATATGCCATTTGGAGGTATGAAGGAATCGGGAACGGGAAGGGAGAGCGCTAAAGATTCCATCGAGTTCTTCACCGAGGAGAAGACAATCTGTGTGAAACTTAACTAAGCTGGGCACAGCTTATGGTTTTAAGACAGTTATTTGTATGCAAACTTAACTTTTTTCAAGACTTTCAGGGCTTAGGAATAGACTTAATTAAACTGATCTTACCCTAAATCCTTAAACTACCCATACTGTAGATTTAAATGATCCAGTTTTATACAATTCACTGGCTGCTAAAAACTTACATGTATTACTTTTGCTAATTGGATTAGATTTAAAGCTGCACTCTCACAGATTGACTTTTCTATTTTTTGTCTTGGAATGAGCCAATTTTTGCGTAAATGTCTGGAAACCAGTGATATATTAGACTGCTGACAAAATACCACATCGCAGGTTTCATATTTACGTTAAACATGATGTTTTATGGCTAATTGGCAGATTTCCAAAGAATTGAGATCTGTTCTATTATGATTTACCTTATATGACTGAAATGAAGGCATTGAAGCCATAGTGAGCTGGTTTTGAGGCAAAAATATATAACAAGAGATGTTAGTGAAACATTTATGCCCCCTTGGGAGCCAAATTGTTAGTAGGATTTGGACACTTAAATAAAACACTTAAATAAAATATGGACAATCAGAAAACCTTTTTTCAGCTTACAGTCACACTGACCTTGACCTTTGACCCACTGACCTCAAAATCAATAGGGTTCATCTGCTGGTCATGACCAATAAGCCTACCTAGTATGAGGTCCCTGGGTCAAAGCGTTCTCAAGTTATTGATCGGAAACCGTTTTTCATGTTAAGGTCACACTGACCTTGACCTTTGACCCACTGACCTCAAAATCAATAGGGTTCATCTGCTGGTCATGACCAATACACCTACCAAGTATGAGGTTCCTGGGTCAAAGCGTTCTCAAGTTATTGATCGGAAACCGTTTTTCATGTAAAGGTCACACTGACCTTGACCTTTGACCCACTGACCTCAAAATCAATAGGGTTCATCTGCTGGTGATGACCAATACACATACCAAGTATGAGGTCCCTCGGTCAAAGCGTTCTCAAGTTATTGATCGGAAACCATTTGGTATTCCGACCGACCGACAGACAGACAGACCGACCGACCGACCGACCGACCGACCGACCGACCGACCGACATGTGCAAAACAATATACCCCACTTTTTTCAAAAGGGGGCATAAAAAAAGGTCATAAGTGTCAATTTATGAGAGGGCAGATTTAAGGGCCGTTTTTAACCTGAAAATTGTCCAGGATTTTATTTTTTTATTTACTGTAGAAAACTGAATTGAAAATGAAAAAAGTAATCATTTGTAGTGTGATAGATAACATTTTTTAATGTTCCTAAATAGAATTATAAAATTGTTTTTGGTTAATATTGTGACAGGGATAATCATTGTACATGCATATGTTTATTTTTTAAAATTTTAACCAAATGTTTAATATACCAATTGTTTACTAATTGATATTCAATTTATTTGTATATGTATTTATAAGTGTTGTTTGTTTAACTCTGGGTGCTATTATTTGTCTTAGTAATAGTTAGATGATATGAATTAAATCTTAATGATTAAGAATGGGCAGAGTGAGCGTAGGGAACATGCCTTTTCTCATTCATTAAGATTTAATTTAGGTCATCTAACTGACTTAGAATACAACCTTATTGGTTGACACATTGTCAACGCAAAATCTGGCGCAGAGATTGTGTATCCAATGAGTGGCAGTGGGCGGAAACTTAAACACCAGCAAAAGGTTAAATTTTAATTGATTAAAGCTGCACTCTCACAGATATACCATTTTTACAACTTTTTTATTTTTTGGCTTTGAATGAGAAAATTTTGCGTAAATATCTACAAACCAAGGATATAAGATTGCTGACAAAAAATCAGATCGTAGATTTTCATATTTCCATTCGAAAATTAATGTTTTATGGCTTAATCCGTTACTAACGGTTTAAGAAAAATCCATAAAACATCATTTTTTGAACTTAAATATATATCTGCAATATAATATTTTGTTAGCAGTCTTATATAACTGGTTTCTATGGATTTTCGCAAAAACTTGGCTCGTTCCTAGACAAAAAAAAATAAAAAAATGTCAAAACGTTAAATTTGTGAGAGTGCAGCTTTAAGCCTTTTTCTTAATGATTGCCTATCTGCAATTTCATTGGCTGTAAATGTAGGTTGTATTCTAAATCAGATTACTTTACATTGATTTCTTGTTTCGGTTGTGGCTATTATGGTCATTATATGTTAAGTGTTTTCTTTGTTTTTTGCTTTTCGTTCATGCATTTATTTGAGTTATCATATGGTGACCAGTAGGCAGATTATACTCTTCACATGCAATAATTAGCCTGCTGATAAATTACAAATATATTTAGCTTTAATATGGTGCTTTATATATAGAGATTTATCAGTGAAAGAAAATTTATATTTCACTGTTTCAAACAATGAAAATATCCAAGTGATATTTTTCACCGTTTTGAAAAAAAAGGCTGCTTTCGGTTCCCAATCAGGCATCAGCAAAAGGGCTGGGACACTTTTTTATTGATATCATTATTTAAATAATGTTACATACACATACCAATTGGCACATTTTTCTAAAAAAATGTAATTAAATGACTTCATTCCAATTTTAGGCATATTATAAAAAGAAAACAAATGTTTGTTTCAGTGTAAGATGTGTTAATTAAGTAACTACAACTTAAATACAAAGCATTTCATTGGTATTTTATTAATACAGGGTTCCTGCTGGTGATTACCATTTGTGCGTATGGGGACAAACCCCATAAGTGGTGACATTTTTTTCATATTTGGCAATCTGGCATTATTTTTTGTATTTTTGGTAATTTTTGTTTTTTGAATACATTAAATGGTTTAAATAAAAATGAACATCTAGTCTAATAGCTTTTGTCAGTATTACGTATTAAAGCAGCATATTTCAAAATTTTATTAGTGCTATATCTACCGAATATCTTTTTTGTGTCAGCTGTGTAACATAGCAGACTCTAGTGATGTAATGATTATCGAGTACAATCGAGAAATCGCCCCTGACAATGACTGTTTTGTTGTTATGTTCATTTGTTTAATTATTAAAGACAGTACAAGTTTATGTAAATTTACTAACTGTTCCAAAAAGTATGACTATTTTACACTTACTGACTCCAGTTTAAATCATTGAAATGATCATGATGATACTATGTATAAAAAATGTATTTCCAAATGATATTATGAACTTTCGATTATTGTCCTCATAAACAGATAGGAATTAAACCGTGGCCAGTATGCATTATTTTTAAACAGAGAAACTCAGATGAGACAGCAACATGATTGTTGCATAAACAACTCTTTTAAAGCTGCACTCTCACAGATTGAACGTTTTGACAACTTTTTTTTTGTCTTGGAACGAGCTAATTTTTGCGAAAATGCATGAACACCAGTTATATAAGACTGCTGACAAAAAAATAGATCACAGATTTTTACATTTAAGTTTAAAAATTGATGTTTTTTTTATGCATTTTTCTTAAACAGTTATTAATGATTTAAGCCATCATAAAAACAATAATTTTTGAACGGAAAATTAATATGAAAATCTGCGATCAGATTTTTTGTCAGCAATCTTTTAATGCTGGTTTGCAGACATTTACCCAAGAATTTGCTCTTTGCAAGACCCCACCACCAAAAAAAACAACAAAACAGTTGTATGAATGGTATATCTGTGAGAGTGCAGCTTTAATCATCCAAAATGGTGTATAATCGGCCTCTGCCTAGCTCGCATTGACAAAATCCAGGCTTGTTTGAGGAAATACTGTATATGCTGATATTTGGTGTCTTAGTCCTTTTAAGTAAAAAAAATATAAGCACTTCAGTCAACACATATGAAACAGCAAACTCATCTGTGGCAGAATTCTAATTGATCAAGTGTTCTGCTGTGAAACATGTTAAAATAATAACTATGTTTCTATTAACTTTTAGCTTATTTGTTTTCTAAAGCAATTAAATGTGATGTCATAGCTGATTACTAAGTTTTAGAAAACACTTCAATGTTGACGTTAACTTGGAAACTGCTTTTGTATTTTCTTAAGAAAATTGGCAAAAACAACCAAATACCGGGTACACATAGATCGAGTCTTAACATGTGTAGGATTTAAGTACACTCACAAAAAAATAAATTTACTCTAGAAAAGAAGTGTTATACAATTTGAAATATTGTCCTTATGTTGTGGAATTACAATTGTAAATATGGCTGTGTTTATGTTGTTTTCGGAGGATGGTATAAAATATTTGTTGGGTCAAATAAAACGATTAAATTCATCAAAATTTCTTTGACTTCCACAAACACATACATTCATACGGGTTGTTCTGAGGTCTTTGATTTTGAAAAGGCCATTAAGCCAGCACATGGACCAGTAATATTAAAAAAAAATTGTGTAATATTTATCTATGAAGCAAATAATTTAAAGATTAACTTCACATAAACCTTGAAGAAACCAATCATTATTTTTGTATTCCTTTATTTATACTCCTAGTGATTATTTTTAACAATTACAACATTTCGCATAGTAGCATAATAGAAATCAGCAACAATATAACAAATAATTACTATCATTGAAGCATATTTGAGAGTGAATACTGTTCAGCCATTTGCCATAATATATAATAGCCATGCAAAGTAATGAATTTGCAAGTTACTTGCGAATTTGATTGTGTTCATTTGTTTCTTTTTTGCGGGGTATAAAAAGCAATATATACCTACACAGGGCTCAAACAGCCAGACGGGCAACCAATTCAAGGAGTTTTCAAGGAGGTTTCAAAGACCTTTATTTGGTTTTCAAGGACTGGTAAAAAAATCAAGGAGTTTTCAAGGAGATATCAAAGACCTTTATTTGATTTTCAAGGACTGGCAAAAAAGATTTTTCATAAACTATAATTAAAAACAGGCTATGAAAATACTAATTACAAGCGAAGCATCAGCCAAGATATTTTTTTATTTGGAAAGATGATTTTTTACTATTGACACTTTATCTAGACCAGAACAAGGAAATTAAAGGACTTTTTCCGAAAATACAAGCACTTTTCAAACAGTTTTAAAGGCAATGTAAAAACTCAAGTTATTTGTTTTTTGAGTTAATTACAAATTTAAGCATTTTTCACTAAGCATCCTTAAAATCAAGTTCTTCCTGTGTGAACCCTGCTACAAAGCTGACCTTTAAATGACCTTTAAATGTGCACTTTGCTTCATCACAGAATGGAAATAGATTGGGTCCACCTATATTGCCACGCACAGTTCACATTCCATTAAAGCTGCACTCTCTCAGATACTTATGGAAAAATTGGTTCATTCCAAAAGTTGTCAAAACGGTCAATCTGTGAGAGTGGAGCTTTAAATCTAAGAAGGTAAGCTGAAGTTGTTAAAACGGTCAATCTGTGAAAGTGGAGCTTTAAATCTAAGAAGGTAAGCTGAAGTTGTTAAAACAGTCAAATTTGTGAGAGTGGAGCTTTAAAACTAAGAAGATAAGCTGAAGCATATTGTATAAGGTAAGATTGCAGAATTGCAATAATTTGATTGGTTAATAGTCATTTTTGGATAAATATTGACCAATCAGTATACTTTTTGGCTAACTACAACCATTTAAACCAAAAGATTAATCACTTATAAAACAATTTGCTGCAGATTGAAATCATGTACCTTAGGTATTGGGTAGTGGCAGTTATATCAATATGGTTGCAAATGAAATAATTTTTAGTAGTACATGCGATAATTAAAGTTTTGGCAATGTTTCATTGGGAATAAGTTTGAAAAAAAAATGGGAACAGTCTTAAATAATGATAAACAGATACTTTGTAATACAATCATACAAATATTTAAATTAACTTAAGTATATGTAAATTGCCATCTTTCTTTTAATTGTGACTTTAGAAACTTTCGTTTAAAGCATGTTTCAATTATGTTGCAAATACTGGTGGTTAAGCCAACTGGGCTGGTATTCATTAAAGATCTAAAGTCCTTGTCTCAAATGACTTATAAAGGACTCGCTGATATTTTTGTAAAAGGCAATGTTTTGTATGACAAAATAAAGTGTGGCAAATCATTAGGAGTGTTATAACTAAGATACTGACAGCATGAACTTCTTAACAAGTGTTGATATATGCTCAAATATTGTCTAAATAAAGTCAGCAAATTTTCATGGCTTTAGTAACGCGATTCAACAGAAGGCTTCAAGGTCAATTTATCCATATGTTTTTGTACCAGTCGCTATGGGAGTGAGGTTTTCTTGTCAGTTTTCTAACTTTCCTTTACTGTACTGGCGGGGGTTTGCGCCCCAATAAAACCAGAATATTTTTTTTATACTTTTAGTGTATTTACTGCAATTTCAGTATCAAAGAGTAAAATAGTTCCAATATACCTGTGAGTGTTTTCAGATGCATTATCAGGGAAAAAAAGAGGCCAAAACATGAGCAAGTCCCTTTAAGATGTTTTGTGATTACTAACCCAGGGAACTGTTTATAAATAAAGGATTTTAGTCCTAACTTTAATTATCTTATATCTATATAAACGTCACAAATGACAATTCATTGATTGGTCTTATTTCCTTCACTTCGTCCTCATTTTAATTGTTGGCTTAAAGTGAATCCACACAAATATGTAGTTAAATAATGAACCTGTGGCACTAACATAATTTCCATTTACAACTAAAATCTTTGATGAAATAGCCCCAGGTCCCTTCCTTTATTGAAGAGAGGACATTAAATTCGCTAACTATCAATAAAACATGAAGAAATGCCCAAAAAAGTTTCATAAACACTTAACCACTATTGAAGCCAGAATTACGGGCCTTGCTTTACATGTGTGTGTAGTCTCAGGCAACATGTGTACCAAGTTTCATGACTATCATTTTTGAGTTATGGCTCAAAATTAAAGTTTTGCGCAAGAACATAGAGGACAATGATACCGAGGCCATAACAATAACTTAGCTTTTTGTACGATACGGACCCAATCAGTATGTTATGTAACGAGCCAGTGAGAAATTATTGATTAATTAATTAATAATCATGTTATATTGTTTATTACTAGTCATGTGAATGATTTAATGTTCTTTGTAAAACCTGATATATATGCAGGACAGTCTTTGTACCATATCGCATATACAAATAATATTTTTGGGCGGATTTAGCCGCCACTAGAGTGCAATGAGTTTTTTCTTTGAATAACAAACAGGCTAAAAATCACAGTAAATTGAATTAATGACAATGCAATTACATTCAACCAAACTAAGCAGATAAAATGTTATTATCAAAATTTGGCAATCAATGCTTGAAAAACAGGTTTCAAAAGAATTAGGAATGAAATACAGTATCAATATTGTAGTTCTATCGCCTAACAAGCACGATTTTTATATATTCGATTTCAAAATGTGATTTAAAATTAAACATCAGGCCAATAAAAATTAATTGCTAGATTTGTATCCATTTTTTTTTTAAACTGAAGCGCGGGTAAACATTTTATTTTGTATTTTTCTTAGATGACTGTATCACCGTCAAATATGTGTTCATGCTCTTTTTTATTGCATAATTAACCATAAACACATGTTAACACATGTTTCTGGACAAACCAAGAACACCATCATACTAAAATCACCCATTTTATATGTGAATGTTTACATCGACACCAGCTGGTATGAAAAAATGCCATTCCCAGACAGGATCACACAGCTTCGCAAAAACAGACCCTGGTTCAACATTTTTATTCGAGTCAATAAAATTTAAGGGGCTGCAGGAAAATGAGGGGGCGGGCGGGGATGAAAATCTAGCAATGAATTTATATTGGCCTAAAATTCTCAACAATATTAAAAGCATCATTTTGTAGCAAATACTTTGATTTGATGCTTAGTCACAATGAGTACTGTTTAACAATTATTAACAAAAGTGTAGCACAATGTATCAAAATTAAATAACAACGTCCAAATATAATTCCTAGCAGCTTTCTTGTCTCGAGACCTTTCCTCGGCAAACTGGACATGTTCCCGACTGCAACAGAAAGCAAAAGAATAAAATATTCAGTAAGAGTACCATTGCTTTTAGTTTAAACTTTTTTCATTTCACAAAGATTGTTAAACAACTCATTACAATATTAAATTAATCACTCTCTCGGGTGAATAATGCTATGCAAGAATGTGATGTGTGGGAAACCTGAATACCCATAGGAAACCCACTTGTCGAGCTTGGTGACCACCAACCAAACTCACATGTGCTGATGCCAGGAATGGAACCTAGGTTGCCTAGGTGAAAAGTAAATGTGCTAACCCCTGCGCTAACCAGATAACCATTGCTATGAACTATAAAATTAAAAACATTGCTTTTAACCAAAGAACTTCATTGTACACATTGCTTTTAACCAAAGAACTTCATTGTACACATTGCTTTTAACCAAAGAACTTCATTATATACATTGCTTTTAACCAAAGAACTTCATTGTTCACATTGCTTTTAACCAAAGAACTTCATGATACATTGCTTTTAACCAAAGAACTTCATTATATACATTGCTTTTAACCAAAGAACTTCATTATATACATTGCTTTTAACCAAAGAACTTCATTATATACATTGCTTTTAACCAAAGAACTTATATATATACATTGCTTTTAACCAAAGAACTTCATTATATACACTGCTTTTAACCAAAGAACTTCAATGTACACATTGCTTTTAACCAAAGAATTTTAATGTACACATTGCTTTTAACCAAATAACTTCATTGTACACATTGCTTTTAACCATAAAACTTTATGGTACACATTGCTTTTAACCATAAAACTGCATTATAAGTGGGGTATTTCATGTGATATTAACTGTTAACCATTTGCAGTCCCTAGGTTATGACCAGTACTAATCATCAACGAAACTCCAGGCGGAAAAAAAACTCCCGATCCTTTGATTCAAAGTCCAATGGCTAAACACTCTACCATCATCAACATGATTCTTACCTTACTAAGCCAGGCCTGTATACAGATGGGATGAAAGATGTGTTGGCACGGCAACTGGGTCATGATCTCCTCCAGTTCACACGGGCACAGACAGATGGAGCAAGATTGGTGGTGGTCTGTAAATAGATGTACAAACTGTTTGTATAGGGATGTCAACGCAAAAAAAAAAAACATTTTAAATTTGAGTTTTTTCGCCAAAAAAGAGAAAATCAGCTGATATAAGCTGAAATTAGAGATCCCTATTACACTATATACAAAAAAATCATTTTTTGTATCAATTAGAAAAAAGGCAAAAATTAAATTTTTTGAGTTTTCTGGCCAAAAACGAGGCTATCAGCTGAATATTGGTATCCCTGTTTGTACTATTGATGATATAAACCCTAGATTATTGGATAGTTTTTTGAAGGAGTTGACAGGATATTAAATATATGTATCCATATTCAGACAATACAGTTTACCGTATGAAATAAATCTCCTAGCAATATCGATGAAGGAATACTTAGGAAAATGAATCAAGCCATCGTCATGGCAGGGGTAATTTCTAGGTTGCTCACATTCTCATTAAATGAAACAAAAAACAACAACCTTGAATAACACAAATTGGGAGTGCCTACTTTTTGGAATATGAATTTCGTAAAAAAAAATACATTTCAAGGTCCAAAACTCTGTTGTTTATACTGCGATCTTCCTTACGATCATACTCATTCTAGAAAGTAAGCCAATACACATTGTGAACAAGTTTCATAAAGATTGGATAACAAAATTGCTTATGTTAGAGAGTGGAAATAAGTGAGATAGAGCTGATGATGACAATAACGTTGACTACATGAGTTCTATACGTCTGCCATGCCACATAGGTGACCAAATAACCCCACACCTACCAATAAGTTGTTGTGTCAAAGTGACAGTAGGTAGCATATCTATGACGATACTTGGAGCTGGGGGTGTGGCCTGGTCTGCTAGCAACTCGGGCTGTACAGATAACATCTGTTGTATAACATCCTGAAAATAGTATAGGATTACGTTAATACAATTTATTATTTATGCATCATTTAATTGCATGCAATTCACATTGCAAAATACTTTTGTCCATATTCCATCTCATGCAACACAGGCCATCTTTCAGTCCTCATGACGTCACAATATAATAAGAATCGTTGCGTGATGTTAAAATGACGTCATAAAACAAAACGGGTGTCATGAATATGCATTTTATAATGTAATAACGTGTCATTTTAAGTGATTTTAACCAGTGAAGCGTTTTGATCTAAGAGGTGTTGTCTTTGACTCTCATTTATTTTTGCAGATTTTGATATAACTCGCTTAGTGCCCCGTGAAATCTGAGCAGGCAAAATTGCAACAATACAACAATTCGCATCTGCCAACATTGCAGCAAAAGTTGTCAACATAATTGCATTTTTATATATATATATATATATATATATATATATATATATATATATATATATATATATATATATATATATATATATATATATATATATATATATATATATATTATTCATACACAAATATACTGGTAGAATTTTAGTTACCGTGCTAAAAAATCTCAATGTAATAGATTGCAAAATAACCTTTAATATGGCAGGATTAGGGTTTTTATCAATAATCAGCCAGTAAATTTCATTATACAATAATAGTCATACCATTATCTAAATGAAATATGCTCAGGATAATAATCCAATATCAAACAATATCACGCCTCCAACATAAATAACAATGCCATTGGTCTAGGACTGGTCACGCGGTGACCTCATTTTTTTCCAAATTGGGTCACCAAATCGTACAAAAATGGAGTCTATTTCCAGATGCGGATGAATATTTCTATGAATAAATGAAACACAACAGGGTTAGTAGTTAGTAGGCGCAGGAAACCATATTTGTGTTCGAGGTTCGCAGTCACCTGATATGGTTTCCTTTGCACCGTACATCCCATATCTGGTCACCTACTAACCCTGTATCTTATATTATATCATTACCTCTAACATGACAGAGAGTGGGGTGTTATCAATATCGAGCCAATCTAGTTCATTGTATGGCCTCTCCATTAGCAGGTAATCATAGTCATCCATGTACATCCGCCTGTAAAAACACAAATTTTGAATTAAGACCATCCTTAAATATATAAAATACCTATCAAGGTTACATAAGGTTACAGCAGTAAAAAGGAACATTGCATCAGATAAATACAACACAATTTCTCGACCCAAAACAAGATGGTGGACGTCTCGAAAATAATCACACGGTAAGATCTCGGAATGAAATTGCCCTGCTTGTGTTAGTGTGAGATGATCGCTTTAGGTACAGGAGGGAGTTTATAGGTCTGTGACAGTGTCAAGTTTTTTTCCCATTTCTTCTACAGTTGGCGTCAGTAGCCAAAAGATGCATACAAAAAACATGGGAAAAAACATCAACAAAAACTACCTAACAACCCACTACCGAAACTGTGGGTAGGGTAGTCGCAAACAAACAATTCTTTAATTATGGCCTAAGAATATATAGAGGAAATAACACTGTTAGGCTGTTATTCCATGAATCTGTGTGCTCTTTACACGGAGGAAGTATTTCGTGTCATTAATGTCACAAACTCAAAATTTGAAGTGGTTACAGAGAAATAGATCATACCGGTATATATTATTTGGGCACCCATCGAATTGCATAATTCCCTGATATTTAGCAACGGTTTTTGCTTTTATTGTCGATATACTCATTCATTGATTGATCGTACAGAATTGGACATTCTCTGAACAATTCAATATATTTTTCCATAATATCTGGGTTTCTTAGTGGTGCCACGTCCACAAATGACCTTCGCATGTATGAGAAATTGCTCACTTCACGGATGCAAACAGACTGAGGACGCGCAACAGAATTATGGAATAGCGACAAGGGGTTTTCACTTGGTCAAATTTTGGGTAGGCTGAACACATATGTGGAGTGCACTGAATAGTCATTGAATACCAGCCTAAAGCTTAAGATATTTGGAGAAATTAGGAAAATGCTGTATTGTTACATTTCAATACATGTTTTAAGCAACAAATTTAAAGACGCTAAATAACAAATCTGCCCACCTAAGCTGGTCAGAATCAAAGCTACTATCAGCTGATGTTGGTGCCTGTACATCAAGTTCACCATGCGCCATCTCCATAGCGCCTGAAAGGTCATAGGTTGACCTTTCCAAAAGGTCAAGGGTCAAGGGCTGAGTAAGGTCAATCTGGCTTGACCTGCAATAAAGGAAAACATATTGATGTCTTAAAATGCCTTTTTCAAATATATATATATATGAAATTCCCAAAAATAAAACTCATCCAATGGATTGTTATAAACAACAAATACATCATTTGACACTTAAAATAAACTATACTGTATAAATGCTGATCTAGCATAAATATTACATTTTTTTTTGAAAAGCAATGTTGTTGTTTTTTTGTTATTTTCATGGACATTTCATTTATTCAAACAGTAAGTTCAAATTATATACAGAAAAGCAATGTTATTTCACAGGACATTTGAACGTTTTTGTCAGAGGAATGATCCTGTAAAATGCAGTAAATTATACCATAATTGTTTTACTGACCTATGACCGTGTTGCCGTAGTAACTGACAATGTTCGCATTCACATTCAAATTCATCATCAGCGTCCAAACTGGAATCAGAGGACGGCATTGTCAGCCAAGACCTTGTATCAGCGCCCTCTGTTGGCGTGGAAGAACTGTCGTCCTAATGGAAAAACACACCAAATTTAAGCAAAATGTCGTCATACAAAAAATGGCGTCATTGATTCTTATATACCAGCCCTTGGTGGAAATATGTTTCGTTTTTCAGTGAAACAAGCTAAAATAAGTGAAAACAGTGAAGTTCTATTTTACTAAACCAGTGTGTGTATACCATGTGTTAAATTATGTCATAAATGCTACGTCGGAAGGCAATATTTTGCTTAGTATTACCTCAATTCCTGATCTGATCCCCATTTCGCTATCATTGTCTCTGCTCCCTCGTCTACTTCCCGCTCGACCTCTAAGCGTCAAATGAATCGAGGATGGTCTCCCTTCTGTAGTGCTTGTTTCTGAATTGTCTCCCCTGGCTCTGCAGCGCTGTAGAATCTGCTCCACATATTTTTGGTCCAAATCTTCGTCCGATTCTCGACTGTCATGACTGTCTTCCTCAAGCGGAACAAAATTTCCGTCTGACGGCGATGAAAGGCTAGACAATCTTGCATCAGGCAGCCAAATATCACTACTCCTTGACCTACGCAAACAAAATGACCTACTTGATGGTCTATTTGAGTTTTCATGACTAGAAATATCTAACAATCTATCACAGTATCTTTGATTAGATTCGCTTTCATTTCCAAACTCTCCTGAATCCGTAAAAGGTTCATCAATGTCTTTAACTAAGTCTAACAAACCAGAACATATTTCAACACTTTGAGAGTTATTCCTGCTTTCCCTCACATGGAATGGATCGTTAAGAGATGTCTCAAAATTTAGCCTTTCTAACACATCTTGTTGCTCATGTGTTTGGCTATTATCATTATTTCTTATTGTCGATAATGCAAACAACCTTCCATTTAAATTATCGTAACATTCTTCCTCATCATCTTGTGTCTCATTTGCCCAATGATCCAGCCTTTTTTTCCAACTTTCATCCTTTTCTTCACTTTTTTTCTTTGTTTTACTTTTTGAACTTGGGGCTCCATTCGACTTTTGCTTCGAAACAGTTTGACTGGTTCCAGGATGTTCATCTTCTTGACTGGTTTGTGTCTGTCGTCTGAATCGTTCTGGGAGGTAAGGGAGAGCATATTGTAAACCGGCTACAATATTTGAAGTGGTGCTTGTGAGTTGTCTATCTTGAACTGGAGAATCTGAAATTGTTGTTTTGAATATCACACATGGCAAAATCAGACTTTCGATTGAGGCTTCATTATTTATCTCCAACAAAACCTGCCGTAATAATTCCAGAATTTTAACAAGCTCGTAAGAATTTCACAAATGAAGGACTTGTGCTAATTTCCATTGCAGCAATAAGTCAACTAATAAGTAATCCAAAAATGAAATATTAAGCATATATGTTGGCAATTTTTACTTGAAAATGTTAAGTCTTGCACAGGTAAATCCAAGTTAAATTTGCATGAGGCCTAAAAGAAGAAATACATTTGGTTCGGGCTACCTGACCCAACCTTCGAAATAGGCACCGACCCTACAGTTTGAATAGTGCTTTTCAATATGTAGTTTTAAACTTTGAATGCTTAATACAGAAGATTACTTTAACACAATTCTCCAATGATGAAAACAACATTCTTATAAAAAGCCTCATATTTTTTTTTAAAAATGCCAACCTAGTACCTACCCAACCTATTTTTGAAAAGGATGTAACCCTAACCAAACCATTTTTTTAAGGCCTGAGCAACTTAGCTTCAGAGGCCACTGTGAGAGAAGTTCTGGGTCTGAAATCAACTCCATACTGGTCAAATACTTTATTACACAAACTTAAAGCTGCACTCTCACAGATTAAACGTTTTGACAATTTTTTTATTTTCTGTCTTGGAACAAGCCAATTTAAGGGAAATCCATGGAAACCAGTTATATAAGAATGCTGACAAAAAATAGATCGCAGATTTTTTATTTTATATTTAAGTTAAAAAATTGATGTTTTATGTAACGGTTAAAGCCATAAAACATTAATTTTCGAACCAAAATATGAAATATGAAAATCTACGATCTGAGTTTTTGTTAGCAAACTAATATCATTGGTTTGAAGATATTTATGCAAAAACTTGCTCTTACCAAGACAAAAAATAAAAAAAATGTTGTAAAAAATGGCATATCGGTGAGAGTGCAGCATCAATCTATTATCTATGGCCAGGCTTGATGCTTGGTGCATTAATCTTGATTTTTACAATAAATAATTGAATAATTAAAGATTGAGCAAGTAATTATGAATATTTTACAGAATTATTTCAAATAGATTATTCAACAGTATTATAAACGTACTACGAACCTTATTTATATACATTTTACAGAACAATTAAAAATTTATAATTATATGGCATAATTAATAAACAACAAACCGTGGGCTTGTCTTGTCCTTCTTGGTCTCCTAACAACTTCATCATACTCCGGATCTGGAACAATATTTAATAATTTATTTAGGAATTGATCACATTTTGTCTTGCATTTATGCTGTAGGATGCAGTATGTCATGTGAGCAAAAGCAGTTCTCTAAAAGATTGACAAATTTCAGATTTTTCAGATTCAAATCTTCTTTTGGTTAATTTGGTCAACTCCATACTACCCCAATACATATCAAGGAATATATTATCAACTATCGAGAAAGATTGTTCCTCAAAACTAAATAAAACATGAACTTCGAAACTTTTTAATTTTTGACCTTCCCCACACCCTGAACACCCTAAGTGGCTATGCCACTCAACTTCACACAAGTAATATAAATTTTGGTGCTCATTTGGTGAAATATATTATGATCTTACCTTGAAAAAACAACAACAATATATGTATATAAAAGTTGAAGTTGAATTTTCAGTATGTAACATTATTAAGTATTCAACTGTCTACATGAAAATCATTTTTGTTTTCTTTAATATTACGAGAGAAAAAGTTCAATTAAATCGGATTCAGTACCCATTAACCTCATAATAATACATGTATCACACAATCAATATAAACTGAACCCTCATGTATTTAATTCAACAATTTTACAATTTTGTATTAGAATTTTCTTACCAAAAACCAGCTCATAATCTTCATCACTCGAAACTTTGGTTTCTTTCCTCAACCTTAGAGGACTGCAGGATGATGTCTTATCTTTGTTTTTTACCTTCTTACTTTTCTCCTTTGAGCTCGACTTTTTTTCTTTTTTATTACATGACGGAAAAGCTCTACTTTTCTTTTTGGCGCATATAGGAGGTTTAGAGGTTGAATTATTACACTGCGTATTATTAGTACTACTCAAGACCGATTTTATTGGGCTTTTGCCAGGAAAGCTTCTAGGAGTTGGTGACTCTGATGTTGAACCAGAATCCAGTCTTGAACCGGAATCCTGTCTAAGACCAAAGTCAGTATATGATGTGTTTGATTCATATGCACTTGATGAATCAAAACTTTTGGAAACTTTTAACCTTAATGAGTCTAGTTTCTCTTCAATAGTTCTTGTATCTTTTTTGAACCCCATCCTCTCCAGGAATGATTTTGAACGTGGAATTCCTTTAGAAGTGCCTTCGGAACTTGCAGACTTTAATTGCACTTTTTTACTGACATGCTTGTTGGAAGGTTTGGAACTGTGTACCAAACGTTTTCCCTTTTCTACTTGTCTCTCATTTTTAAACCGTAGTTTCTCTGTGAAATACTTCCTTAATGCCTGCCCAGACTTTTTCCATCTTTCTTTAGCTGACAAATATTCTTGTTCTGTAGATAAAACTAGATCTTTATATTTAGCATCCATCATTTCAAAGTCATTTTTTTTAACTGAATCTTTATTGTCCACTTTCCTGTTATTATACATATCATCATCAACAAGATAATCTTGTACCCTGCTGACACCATGGTAACCATTCAAAGGTGGGCTTTGTTCCAGGGATTGAGGTTGTCCATTCTGTATATTTATTTTGTCATCATGTGATTTCTTTGACTTTGTTTTTTTACTACCACTTGGAAGTTTAGGTTTGGCTCCACCAAACTCATCTCCCATTTTGTAATCAGTCCTGCAAGACAGAAAACAGTTAATATTTTGTGACGATTTTAGCAAAAAAGTCCTGTGGAAGAAAATGTGACATTTACATGTTTAGCGAAATACATGTGCCTCAGAAGCAGAGAATCATAGTGGCTCAACTTGTTGCAATTAGCTGTGTGATAAAACCTGTCACACGTCTAGGCACTTGCTGATTTTACCCATTTAGAAAATAACAAAATCAATGTGAGCCTAAAAGTCTAGGTTTACAAATGTAGCTATTTTGAAATTTATCTATAAATTGTCCATGATTAAGTTCATTTTTTTTCACGTATAAGAAAATGGTGGCAGGCCCTTTGATAGTGAGGAAATAGCGTTGCTTTGGTAAAAAGGAGAAATTATTATAGTAACATGATTCATATAATGTTCAGACTTGATTTGTGTTTAAGCTATTATTACAAATGGGAAAACATAGCATAAGCTTTTATACGACAGTGACATCATTGTAAGGATGCATAAGAAAGCACCTAAAACTGAACTAGTCAGTAATGTAGAGAATTTGGAACAAAATCGTCTAAGTTGCATGGTTGTCTGTCCGAAATATTTATCCGAAAAATAGACCACATAGCAAAATAAATGTCAGCCGTTTTAATTATTCATTTCATGACTTGCCATGTTTAACATGATAAAAGTTATATTACTGTTCACAATGGTTAAAATTTTACCTCTTGTGAGAGCCAGATAAGTTAATAAACAACAACTAAGTTTGTTTCCTGTATTTGCTCGATTTTTTTCTCGTGAAGAATGCAAATAAGGTTAACATACACTATTAGTTACAGCTGAATCGCTTTCACTCGGGCTCTTTAAAAGAGCTGAATCGTTGTTTCAAATGAAACAATGCAAAACGTCGATAACGGGTGTAATTTATTCCACTTCATACTTTGAACCGAGTGTTCAGAACACAAATAATATTATAATTGCCTGGCATATGGGATAGGAATCGGGGTAAATATGTTCACTAATGTAGGTGTTTTTTAAGCCCAAGGGGCTGGCCTCTTAACTTAGATGGGTGACACTATAATAAACACACACTATACTTAACTTTATTTCGCAAACGAGTTATAAACTCAACTCGCCAGCGGGTACACGTAATCGTACCTACACGTACACGTCCACCGCAACCGGCTCTATTACTTGACTTGATTACATCTGGAAGTAAGAATTGTACGAGGTTAAGAAATATTAATTTTTGACAATCCCTCCTCCACTTTGCCGGATGACAAGAGTCGTCAATCTTGCTCCAGTCCTTTTTTGGAGGACAGTGTTACTTCCGGCATTGTAGACAACATACTATTGTCATTATTGTCATGGGCGACGTAGCGTTTCCCTGATACTTCTATTTTAATCGAATGAAGATGTTGTCCAACGCCGTTCATTTGGAAAGGGGTGTTTCAGAGTTTGCATTGAAATGCTTGCGATATGCGGGCGTTTTTCGTTGGTATTCACTTGCATTTCTCATTTCACCAGCGGGGATTAAAAGGGAAAGCAAACGGTGCCCAAGCTCCTCCCTCACCCCTAGCCCCGCCCCGCCCTTCCTATTAATTCCATAGTTCATATTTCATGTATTGAATAAGGTATACTTAAATACAAAAAATATACCCCACGTTAACCGTGTTTAGAACCTATATATATATATATGAGTCCTTTGACAATTGTTTTTAACTATGGCATACTCGAAACCGGGATTTGATAGTGATAGCTCATTATTGTAGCTGGCTGTTCATGTACATCAATCAAGTGTACCAAAATGTAAAGCACTATTAGAAGGTAACTGTGATCAATAGCGGGTTCATGGAGTAGAGAAGGGGACACAGGTATGAAGAAACGTCGTCCCCCGACAAGTCTGCCTGCTATAAAGTTAAATGAAATCGCTCACGTACGTTGTTATAAATTGCACCCTTTTTTGTACGACGAAATCAAGTGTGGCAATTCATTAGCAGTGTTAAAACTAAGATACTGACGGCTGGAACCATTCTAGAAAATGTTGATATATGCTCAACTGTTGTCTTCAAACACCGCAATCTTTGAATGTAACGCTCTTATCCTTATTTTGTGTGCGAGTCCATGTGGGCGTATGGTTTTGTTGCTAGTTTTCCATTTTACTTGACTCCTCCGGGTTGAGTTCGTTCCCAACTAAAACCAGATTATATATTCATACTTGCAGTGTATTTCTCTGCAATTCAGTATCAGAGGGAAATAATTATTAGATTTTTCAGATGCATGAAAGGGAAAAAGAATGGTGACAAACATGAGCGAGTCCCTTTAAATCTTACATCCACTCCAGGTTATGTTTAACAAAAACTAAAGCATGATATATTGTTCAAGTGTTTATTAATGAACAATTCAAATAAATGCATACTTTATGTCATATATCAATAAACACATGTGTTAAATCGCGTACACATTGGACATGACCTACAATACATACAAACAGCAAAATCAACCATGATGAATTAAAATAAATACAATGGACTTTGTATTTTTACTTCGATGGCAACAAATCAAATATGTTGAAAATATTAACATAATGCAAAATAATGAGTCATGATTATAATATAATACATAGTATTCCGATTTTGATCCCAGTAACAGGAATTTTAACCAGAAACAGATAAATCGTCACCTGAGCACTTTTGACACAGCAAAATTGCAATGTTTATCACAGTTTCTCAATTGGGATGAGGTTCTCTTTCGGGGCCTCAACCGCGGGTGGCGCCGGTGCCTCAATTTGCAGCACCCCGTCCTTGGACAAGGTGGACTTTAGGCTGTTTGGATCAACGTTTTTTGGTAGTGTGTAGTTTCGTGTAAACTCCAAGTGAACTTTCTTGCCCGGGCGGTCCTCCTCGTGCTTCGCGTGCACGTTCAGGACGTTTCCGGTGGTCTTAACTGTGATTTCTTCTGGTTTAAACTTGTCGCAGTTAAAACGAAGCGACAACTTCCGGTTTCCCTCGGGGTCCGTGACGAACGGTTGTGCGACCACGAGCTCCGGAACTTCAGCGTCAAGGTCATGCATCTCACGGCGGAAGCGTTCCAATTCTCGGTCAAATCGGCTTACAGAATCGTCGAATCTGAAATGAGAGTATTACAATGGTAAGATTTAAAAATAAAGTAAAATAAATATAAAGGCTCTATTTAAACCAACATCTTACCTCATGGCCCTCCAATCATCATCAAACAAATGCATCCACTTGGAATACTGGTCCCTCTGACGATCAAAGTAGTCGAGGTCCCGCGTTAACAACGGCACAATTGACCAAGACATTTTTGCTGTTCGGAGTTTTGTAGGTAATCACAAGTTTACTGTTCGACTCGATATCTTTCGCTTTTTTTAATAATGATCGGAGTGGAATATCGTTATATATAAAGCATACACGAATATTCTAGAAGTCAATCACATGACTAGTCTCCTGAGCTTCGGATTTTTCTCGAATATACCCGTTTTCTCTTTCGGCCATTTCCGTACTATACGGACATTACCGAAAGTGCGATTCGGTATATTCCGTAATGAAGGAGAATATTCGGGAACTCTCGTGATAATTCTTTAGACTGGTTAACGAATAAATAAGAAATGGAAGCAATAAAATAACTGTAGGACTTAAAATGATTTATTTCGCCTTAGTTGTTTCACACTGACGCTGTTTTTACAGAAATCTTGAAATAATCTCCAGCGATGTTTAACAAAGTTCTTAATTCCCAGATGCTGCGACAGCCTGTAAACAATAACAACAGCAATAACGTGGTTTCATATATCTGTTTGAATTGATTTACAAATTTTAAAGACACATATTATTGCTAAGTTAGATGAATAAAAGGAATATCAGTTTGTATTAGTACTCAAGTGATAAAAAAGTATTCTTTACTGCATAAATATGTTTTCAATAATTAAGTCCCGTTGTAATACATGCACATACAAAGTCTTGTTAATATTTTTTGATAAATCGTATATAAATTTCAAAATAACAACCAATATTGAAATAAACACTTAAAATGGTATTTAAAAATCTATCTATGAATGTACATCAAAAATATTTATATGTTGAAAATTAAAGATGTTTACGTGTTTGCATGCATCGGGGAGGTCAAAAGCGTCAGCGCTTCTCAGGGGCCCGATGTTGGCAAATGTGGCCTGGTACAAAAACTTTGTCCCTGCGAAAACAAAATATAAAAATGTTTGAAAAACGTTCTGATCCTATAAACTTTCCATGGAAAGACCAAACGAACCAAGATATGACGAAATAGATAGATATATAGATAAATATTTTATTTCTCCATTGTGGAGAGATTCACATCAAAGAACTCACTCAGCGAGGAGCTCCGGATTTTTCTCGAATATACTCGTTTTCTCTTTTGGCCATTTCGTACCATACGGACATTACCGAAAGTATGATTCGGTATATTCCTCAATGAAGGAGAATATTCGGGAACTCTCGTGATAATTCTTTAGACTGGTTTATGTGGCCTGGTACACAAATTTTGTCCCATCGAAAACAAAATATAAAAATGCTTGAAAAACGTTCTGATCGTATAAACTATCCATGGAAAGACCAAACGAGCCAAGATATGATGAATTAGACAGATGTATAGATCATTATTTTATTTCTCCACATTCCAAAGAGCGTTTGGAACTCTCTCAGCGAGGTGACCGAATGATTAACGAATGATTTGAATATAACAGCTGTATAAAAGTAAGTCTGGCGAATTAAATAATTAACTGAATACTCCGTTTTTTTTAAATGTTGTGTTCTTTTTATACGCGTAAACAATAAAGTGTTTTATCGGTCCAGAAAGTCCTAGAGTTACTCCAAGTCTTCTGTACTGTATAATATCTACACTAAAACAAGAAGCAGCCATCATATATATCTCCATGGTAATGTCGGACCTGAGCGTCCTCGAGTTACCTGGCATCTACTGTACTGTACTAAATCTACACTAGAACAAGAAGCAACCATCAGATATATTCCCATGGTTACGTTGACCCTAAGCATCCTCGAGGTACCTAGCGTCTACTGTACTGTGCGAAATCTACACTAAAACAAGAAGCAACCATCAGATATATCCCCATGGTTACGTTGACCCTAAGCATCCTCGAGGTACCTAGCGTCTGCTGTACTGTGCGAAATCTACACTAAAACAAGAAGCAACCATCAGATATATCCCCCATGGATAAGTCGGCCCTGAGCGTCCTCGAGTTATCGCCAGTCTACTGTACTGTAAAATATTTACACTAGAACAAGAACCGACCATCATATATATCTGCCATGGTTACGTCGGAATTGAGCGTCCTTGAGTTATCGCCAGTCTACTGTACTGTACTTAAGCTACACTAGAACAAGAACCAACCATCATATATATCCCCATGGAGTGTCCTCGAGTTATCGCCAGTCTTCTGTACTGTATAATATCTACACTAGAACAAGAACTAACCATCAGGTAGATCCCCCATGGATGAGAACGTGATCGGTGTGCAGTGCTCATCAAAGCTAAAGGTCATTGAGGCACCATTCTGGACCCCGGAATAAAATGTCAGCATCTTTGTATTTGAACCCGTTCCTATGGTTACGGGCATTCCGTTGGTCGTGAAGTCGTCTGTAGAAAAAGATCATTATTTTAATATTACTTTTAAGTTTTTAACTATACAACAACTATGTAACTTTTTTATATTCAACGAACAATAATCCTTATAATGCGATAAAAAGCCTTAATAAATGTATGGTCAATCGTTGGGTATGTTGTGCCAGCATCCCTGACATTCGGAGCACCTCGGCCAGTTACCATAGAAAGCAACCACGAATGTATGTCGGAACATCAGTAGAAGTAGTTTGTAAAACTTCAAATAATAGTATTCATAATTTTAGTGTTTTAACGTGAACTGCGAATTACCAAGTCTAAATTCATTACCATTGAACTGAATTATTACATAAATAATTATGATTCACTGGAGTAAAGTCATTAAGTTAAACTAAATTAAAATGACTACGCGATCTGCTAGCAGGGTAGTTAAATGTAAATATATCTGACATTGTAAACCGTCCTTATACATCCGATGTGGTTCTCGATGGAAAATGACCGAGGAGTTCCGATTTCCTCCCTAATCCAGCTATATGTAACGTACCAGGAATACACGGCGCGATTTGGGCTTCGGCGAGATCGGCCATGGTGCACGTCCCGTTAAACAGTGTGTATACTTTCGACTAAAAAGAAATGTTTCTTTTTATGGATAAACTAAACCGAACAATTTTTGTGTGAAATTAACATGAATTCGAATTAAGAATAATCCAATAGTACAACATATACCACGTCGGACAAGTGTATAATACCCGTTTTTATACATAATAACCCAAAACATGGGGCAATTAAAAGACAAAATCATGATAAACCTCCAAAAGTGCTTATATACATACTCCTTCAAGTCACTTTACCCAAAGGCGACAGTATCAGGAAATAATTTAATAATATATATACGAACAACTACAGTCTATAATACATACGTGTTTATAGTCATTATATATCGTCGTCTGGAATGTATACTCGGGATGAAGCAGGTTGTACCCAGAAATAACCATTTTCTGAATTTTCCTGTCATAATCGAAGTCCAAGTCCAAGGTTTGCTGAAACAAGAGTCACAACTCATCAATAATTGAATCCAGAGTTATTGGCCTTGCTGTACTTGTTCGTATTGTCTCTGTCAACACGCGTTATCAGTTTTTACGCCAAAGATGCAGCCGGAACCGACGATTTCAACATCAGGACTATGACAATATCTCAAATTTACTTCTCAGATAAAACAGACGAGCTTAAAATGTATCACTGAGCAATAAAACAGTTATTGAGAATAAAGTTTTTTTTTAAACATACCGCAAACTCCACAACCACCCTGACATGTACCTGCATTTACCTTTTGTTATCATAGTTGAAGACCATCATTTTGTGCAAAAAATATCGCACAATGCAAAGCAAAAACATAAACATTCTAAACGACGAGATGGATCTTTGTTTTGTTTTCTTTGTTATAGTGTATTATGGTAGAGTTCAAAAAGGCTAATCCCAATATAAATGTATGACAGAAGAAGATTAGATGAAAGGGGCGTTCCCGGCGCTTAATTAGTCCACGTATGTTATTTATGTCAATATGGTAGAAAAAATGACCGCATTTACATCAGAATACATTAATTCATACCCAAAATAGCCAACAGTTTCCATCCATCCATCCATACACAAATAACGATTGATTCACTAATTTTATGGATGTATTGCGACCTCTTCTGTTTTAAACTAAAGTTTATTTTGCTTGCAGCTCCAATATATTTGCCCGTAAATCCGACGAACAAACAATACAATTGGTGGTGCCTAAATGGTCACTTCATGCTCGTTTAAAACATAGGAATCACCGATCACTTTCTACCGATCCTCGGTGAGGCCTAGAAATGATACTTTTTAACTGAAAAGTTAACATTGAGCAACTATAATGACTTCAAGTATATCAAAGCATGTAATAGAACATTTAAACAAAATACGTCAGTAATGTAAGGCTCCACAGCTCCCGGAGGTTGTCTCGCCACATTCATGATCATGGTAGCAGAATACGTGTTGTTGAGGCAGCACCGAGCAGCAGATGAGGCTCCCACATACAGCAGGACAGTAAAAAACACGAACAGCATCTTAAAACTGTTATACGAAATTTAACGAAATTTGAAGCAACTCAAGCAAGAAAATCTAACAAATACGGTGCCCGTTTGAATAGAATAGTGAACTGTTAAGGTTCAGCAGTGCTCCGTGCTTATTTGGTGGTATTTTCCTGATTACGAGTTTATATAAGTCAGTTGCTTTACTTATCTCTTCATGAGGTCATTTACAGACTGATTTCAACATTTGAAGTACATTTGGTGGTTTTGAAATTTGTGTCACTGCTTATGACATTGGAATCGCTAGATAAGAAAAGATCCTGATATTTTATGAACTACTTTATGCACTGAAGTCAATGAACTGAAAATAATGTTGTTAATTATTAATGTATTATTCATAGTTCCTAAACACACCTAAACATACAGTTTGTGATCTTTCTAAAGTAGAACATCATATCACATGACTGTTACTTTACGTATATGTCTACATAAGGTTAGTATTATCCTTAACGAATATGTTCCCAACTCTTTTACTAAGAAACTTATGATTATTAAGTTATTTTTGATTGACTGAGAAATCTTTAGGCAAAATGTAAGACATAACTGATCATGAAAATTCCATTAATTATGTGTTTTTTAGTAACATTTCACAAACCATGTAATTTTTCGTTTGTCATCATTTATTTGTATGATAAACAGTCACTTTAACTTAAAGTTTCTGTTCAGTAGTCTAGCCACATGCCAGTAAGCAATATGTCTTCTTGGGTAGTGATCTAGTGATGTTCGTAACATCGTAACAGTCCCAGGCCAGGTCAAGCCTGTTCTTCAGTCCAAAGCAATATCCAATCATGTTGAAAGCTGTTTCTTTGTAGCCATTGCGTTAACTTTCGTCACTGCAGAGCAACATGGCGGCAAATTTCAATACGCCGGACAGCAGGTCAAAGTCAAGACATTTCATAGATGTTTTATTTCTTGTGTAATTGGTGCTCTCAGAGAGAATATTTAAGTAGTCAGTATTGAGGCGAGTATTTCACGAAGCTTCTGTTTTATCAAGAAAGCTGATTCCTGTTCTATACTGGTTCCTTTGGTCATATTTTCTTTCAAGTATTGCTATTTCTTGTATAAGGATCAATCTGTTATCATCGTTGTTAAATTAAATAAGTATTATATTCCTGTACTGTCCTTCTTTTATATAATTGTTAAGAAGAAAAGTACTTATGAGCCTGTCTTGTTTCTAAAGTTGACAAATTGACACAGTTTCCGTGTGAACTCAACCTTCTTCCTTTGTCATCAATATGTACATAAAAGGCACAACTGATATTGTAACGTTTCATTTTCAAAATCATGTTTCTTATCACAATCACAGTTTGTTCATGCTGAAATAGCTTACCAGTTTACAGATTTAAGTGTTGACAAAGCTTGATTTTCAACAGGCTGAGAAGTGTTGTCCTCCCTCCATATAACTGGTGGGTAGTTTTGAATGGTAAATAACATGATAGTTTTCATATGGAAAGCACAAAAACGATCACCAACTACTGGTTTAAAGAACTGTTTTCGTAGTAAGTACTTCCAGAATCAAGGTCTTGTGCAGTTGAGTATTCATGTCAAACATAAGCAATCTCTCTACCTCAGACGTAGACAATCTGCATTGCCACTTTGATTGAGGATAATACGGTCATCTCCGATGACATGGGTTGCAGTTGAGCGGCACCTAGACTGTCTTGACGGAGAATCTGTGTATCCCTGTGGCACCAGGAACGCGGCTATTTCTGTGGTCGAGCCCAGTGTATCAGGTCTGGCAAAGTGTCCAGGCCGGGGTCTGTTAAAAATATAGTGGCATTCCTGTGGCATACTGGCGTATTGGAAGACAATATCAATATTTATTTTGTATTTTCCCGCGTCTGTATGAATGATGTTGCACTTCTTCACCCAGTTGGTTTAATTTTCTGATAGAATCACGATCAGAACGGTTGTATGCAGCACTCTGCCCTCATTGTCTACTACATTACTGGGCAGTTCAACATGTGTCAATTGTAATGGAAGGTCATGTCTCACTCTTTGCAGTCAGCAGTGCTGTGGTTGGAACTGCTGATTTCGTACCTCTAACATACGGGGTTTGCCCTCCCCCAAGTTACTCCAGTTCAATATCACGGGATATCACCATCGCAGATCAATGTATCTACGTCAGACTCAATCCCGTGTGTTGTGTTGCCATCACTCTGGCTTCAAAAGTGATAAAATGACCTTTCACTACCTTTAAACATATAATAAATCGTTAAATACTCGTGCTTATCTTATCGTGTCATGAAAATAGAAATCATGCTGGAAATCAGGCTACATTGGCGATACTTTTGTCGAACAAATATGTATTAATTATATTTAAGATGTTACTTAAAAGTATAATTATTCTATATAAAAATACGCAAGTCGGGGCTAGACCCACAACACATGCGACGGATGCGCGTGTCGAAACGTACACACACATGTGAACACATGTTGTAATCTTGACGGGTGGTAGCCAATGTACAGAAACATGTACAGTGTTGAAGCCTAAATGAATTTATGTTGCGAAACACTTGCATCCCTTAAAGGATTGGAATACGTGTTTCACGAAGGCAATATGGAGAACGAGTGTTTGAACATTGATTCCATGTCCACCCCATGTCTCCATTTTCTTATTACGGATTAACTAAAAATGTTTGTGACGTCAATATAATGTTCATAACAAGCCTAGGTTTTGAACCGTCCTGTGCATGTATCAAGGTCACAGTAAAAGGTTAAATGTTTGATCGGCTACCATCGAAGTTGCCTTTTTTCTAACATGACTATTTTTATGAAATTTACTAAACATTTTGTAACAATGAATATGGGCATAATAGCTTAACCTAGTGGTAATCAGCATACATTTGTAAATAAGTAATCCAGGGGGTTATCATTTGATTTGTTTGTAAATGCATTGGAATTGTAATTGATCAACCGTAATTATTGGATTATAACAGACCAGGGTCCATGCAATTTTCTCGAAAAAAGTCTTTCTATTAGTCAGCAGTGAACTTGGTTCTCGCCAGCTTTTAAATTAAATATTTAATTAACATTTTAATAGTTAGAAAAGATCACCAGAATAAGGTGAATAATGCATCCGGTGACTTCGCTGCTATCCATCTTGATTTCTGTTTGGCTACCGATATCTTCTTTTCATCGTGTCATAGTTCATTTTCACGTCAAAACGTGTAAAGTTAATCAAAGAGCTATAGCTCTTAAACTCAAAATGGTCAGACTTGGGTTGTTATAACGCTTGTCTTCGTCAGCTTGTAAGAAGATACCTTACCAACAAAATCTCGAAAAAAGTTGAATTCACAACACATTACGAAAATGAAATTCTTTTTATTTTGTATACAAGTGGTCTTTTAAAAAGGCCAAGGGTCACTGCTACATTCGTTTCCTCCCTTTCTTGCCCATCCTTCCGGCCCCGGGAGAGCAGACAGCATCACCCATCACCCCGAAATGGTCAGACAGAGGAACACGCTCTCCATTGTCGGGAATTGATACCTCGTCAGGGGTAAACACGCGCTATTAATGGACACAGTGCTTGTTTATGTGGTGTTTGTTTAAACCAGTATAAGTTCTGATACAACAAGTATAACACATGTTACTTATATTACAAATGAAAGAAGATTTTAAAAAAAAATCTTCCAATCACATATAATACCATTCGAACGGATTTCTTATGCTGTAATTTACATGAGCATTGTGAATACCTTCACATTGCGTATCCACAGTCCGTTGCCAAAGATGAAATCTACAACGCGGGCAACTTCCTCTGAGTTGAAGTTGTACACATTTTGGTCCGCATCACAAAAGGTGCAATTTGAGGTAACTTGAGTGTTGAATATTTTAGATAAGCGTCGATATTGATCTGGAAGAAAAAGCCCACAGCGTAAGAAATATATGTATGAACACATATCGTTCAAACGTATGATATCAATTGGGGTGGTCAGTACATTTGTTAAACGAATGTTTAAACTGCATGTATCGGCTCGCAAGTGACAATTGTTCACTAAAAGTAGATTATATTTTCTTTCCATTAAATTAAGATAAAATTTCCAACATGCTATCGATCTTGTCACATTTATTTTTGTATATATTTTTTCAATGTTACCTTCTCCAAACGCTTTTCCCGGGACCAGCGGCCCACCATTCACGTTGAAGTCTCCCAGCAGCAATAACGGTCGCACGTCCTTAAACGTTTCCACTATCGTGGTGATTTCCGAGCGACTCTGTTCCACCAATGTTGGAAAGAACGGCTTCAGTGCAACTATATAATAATCTTCATTTATATGTCATTAACAAATAGGAAGTTACAAACAAATACACTTAACAAAATGTCTAACTAGACCGGTTGCAAGCTGAAGGTCATGACTATAAGCCGCATTCGGAACTCCTCGGCCATTTTTTTTCAAAAACAACCTCGGATGTATGCAGATACATCAGTTAAAGTAGTTCGTAAAATTTTGAATTATATCATAAATTAAATGTAGTGTTTTAGAGTTGTATTTATTGATCTAAGTCGAAATTGATTGCCATTGAATTGTATTATTGCAAACATAATTAAGAATCCCTAGAGTTAAGTCACAAAGTTTAACTGCTAAATAAAATTACTATGCGATCTACTTGCAGCGGACTTAAACGTACCACTTTTCGAGTATGTAAACCGTCCAAACACATCCGAGGTTGTTTTCGATAAAATGGCCGAGGAGCTCCGAATGTATAAGCCGATTCCAATATAACTGGTTTTCTTTTATAGCCACATGGATGGACAATTTTTGTCTGTGTTTTTTCCAATACATTGCCAACTCAAGTGTGTTTTAAAAAACAATCGAATTTGATGCGGTGGCAACACTGAGGGATTAAACTTATGATTGATTAAATCAATTAAAGAATCGAAATGAACGACAAGAAAGTGTTTGGTGAACATGACGTTTTAAGCTGGACAAAACGTCCTGTTCACACTTTCTTGTCAATGAACTGACCACGAGTTTTACTCATTCTTTAATATATACCATTTTCAGTGATACATGTTATATCAATTTTCTAAAACATATAAGAGAAATGAAAACATATCCAAACGTAAGAGCTGTGGGACAACTTTATCTTGCGGCATTTTATGTACAAGATTACTCCTTTGGGGAAGATCCCACAAACAGGTGCGGGGCACTTTGGCTTCAAAAGCCACAGTCGGAGATGTAAAGGTGCAAACCATAATGCAGTCATTTAATGGCATGGATATACCTTTAATAACTCATAAAAACAACAGCGTATGATTCGCAAGAACTTCAGATTTTGCGTGTCACAAATTAAATTTCAAATAATACTTACAAAATCAATAACCTCTGCCTAAACTGACAAATTATGCTCTTCGTTTCGAAAAACAACAACTACTCATAAACATAATTTAAAAAATCACGGTACGAAAAGTGGTTTCATGAATAAGATGGTCACATTGACGCTACAATATCTGAAATATAAATTTTGGAGTTTTTGCATGCCCCTTGTAATCATCGTGGTGCTGAAATTTTTGGTGATTACTCTTCTTCGCGCACTTTGATTTTGTTTGGAAAAAGTATTTCTTGGTGCCTAATATGTTTCTACATAACGTAACATTTTTTACTCTATTTAAGTAAACCTTTAGTCAAATATGTAAGGGTCTAGTCAGAAATGTTTTTTGTAAATGCGTTATGTACTAAACATCGAAAACTTTGTAGAAGTAACAAATATACTATGTTATAACGTTTTACTAACCTTCTGGGTTTGTGACGTCACTAAGTGGTGGTATAAGATGCGTGCAGACGACTGTGACCTTGTCGACAAACTGGTTGAAAGTAAAGGCGTTTAATATGTTAATGCTATTCTTTGCTAAAACAATCGCTTTAAATATTTGGTGAACTATATCTTGCTTGAGAGTGAGAGTGGTCTAGTTGTCTGCAACTCATTGAAGACATGTGGGTTTATTTCCAATCATGGTATGAGTGGTCTAGGCGCCTCTCATACAAGACATGTGGGTTTGATCACAATCATGGTAAGAGTGGTCTAGGCGCCTCTCATACAAGACATGAGGGTTTGATCACAATCATGGTAAGAGTGGTCTAGGCGTCTTCCATACAAGACATGTGGGTTTGATCCCAATCATGGTAAGAGTGGTCTAGGCGTCTTCCATACAAGACATGTGGGTTTGATCCCAATCATGGTAAGAGTGGTCTAGGCGCCTCTCATACAAGACATGTGGGTTTGATCCCAATCATGGTATGAGTGGTCTAGGCGCCTCTCATACAAGACATGTGGGTTTGATCCCAATCATGGTAAGAGTGGTCTAGGCGCCTCTCATACAAGACATGTGGGTTTGATCCCAATCATGGTAAGAGTGGTCTAGGCGCCTCTCATACAAGACATGTGGGGTTGATCCCAATCATGGTAAGAGTGGTCTAGGCGCCTCTCATACAAGACATGTGGGGTTGATCCCAATCATGGTAAGAGTGGTCTAGGCGCCTCCCATACAAGACATGTGGGGTTGATCCCAATCATGGTAAGAGTGGTCTAGGCGCCTCTCATACAAGACATGTGGGTTTGATCCCAATCATGATAAGAGTGTTCTAGGCGCCTCTCATACAAGACATGTGGGGTTGATCCCAATCATGGTAAGAGTGGTCTAGGCGCCTCCCATACAAGACATGTGGGTTTGATCCCAATCATGGTAAGAGTGGTCTAGGCGCCTCCCATACAAGACATGTGGGTTTGATCCCAATCATGGTAAGAGTGGTCTAGGCGCCTCCCATACAAGACATGTGAGTTTGATCCCAATCATGTTAAGAGTGGTCTAGGCGCCTCTCATACAAGACATGTGGGTTTGATCCCAATCATGGTAAGAGTGGTCTAGGCGCCTCTCATACAAGACATGTGGGTTTGATCCCAATCATGGTAAGAGTGGTCTAGGCGCCTCTCATACAAGACATGTGGGTTTGATCCCAATCATGGTAAGAGTGGTCTAGGCGCCTCTCATACAAGACATGTGGGTTTGATCCCAATCATGGTAAGAGTGGTCTAGGCGCCTCTCATACAAGACATGTGGGTTTGATCCCAATCATGTTAAGAGTGGTCTAGGCGCCTCTCATACAAGACATGTGGGTTTGATCCCAATCATGGTAAGAGTGGTCTAGGCGCCTCTCATACAAGACATGTGGGTTTGATCCCAATCATGGTAAGAGTGGTCTAGGCGCCTCTCATACAAGACATGTGAGTTTGATCCCAATCATGGTAAGAGTGGTCTAGGCGCCTCTCATACAAGACATGTGAGTTTGATCCCAATCATGGTAAGAGTGGTCTAGGCGCCTCTCATACAAGACATGTGGGGTTGATCCCAATCATGGTATGAGTGGTATATGCGCCTCCCATACAAGACATGTGGGTTTGATCCCAATCATGGTATGAGTGGTCTAGGCGCCTCCCATACAAGACATGTGGGTTTGATCCCAATCATGGTATGAGTGGTCTATGCGCCTCTCATACAAGACATGTGGGTTTGATCCCAATCATGGTAAGTGTGGTCTAGGCGCCTCTCATACAAGACATGTGGGTTTGATCCCAATCATGGTAAGAGTGGTCTAGACGCCTCTCATACAAGACATTTGGGTTTGATCCCAATCATGGTAAGAGTGTTCTAGGCGCCTCTCATACAAGACATGTGGGGTTGATCCCAATCATGGTAAGAGTGGTCTA
Source organism: Mya arenaria (assembly GCF_026914265.1). Classification (NCBI taxonomy): domain Eukaryota; kingdom Metazoa; phylum Mollusca; class Bivalvia; order Myida; family Myidae; genus Mya; species Mya arenaria. Next base: position 51,780,118 of record NC_069135.1, read on the forward strand.
GGCGCCTCTCATACAAGACATGTGGGGTTGATCCCAATCATGGTAAGAGTGGTCTAGGCGCCTCTCATACAAGACATGTGGGTTTGATCCCAATCATGGTAAGAGTGGTCTAGGCGCCTCTCATACAAGACATGTGGGTTTGATCCCAATCAAGGTATGAGTGGTCTATGCGCCTCTCATACAAGACATGTGGGTTTGATCCCAATCATGGTATGAGTGGTCTAGGCGCCTCTCATACAAGACATGTGGGTTTGATCCCAATCATGGTAAGAGTGGTCTAGGCGCCTCTCATACAAGACATGTGGGTTTGATCCCAATAATGGTAAGAGTGGTCTAGGCGCCTCTCATACAAGACATGTGGGTTTGATCCCAATCATGGTAAGAGTGGTCTAGGTGCCTCTCATACAAGACATGTGGGTTTGATCCCAATCATGGTATGAATGGTCTAGGCGCCTCCCATACAAGACATGAGGGTTTGATCCCAATCATGAGTGGTCTATGCGCCTCTCATACAAGACATGTGGGTTTTGATCCCAATCATGGTATGAGTGGTCTATGTGCCTCTCATACAAGACATGTGGGTTTGATCCCAATCATGGTAAGAGTGGTCTATGTGCCTCTCATACAAAAACTGTTGGTGAGATCCCCATTACGGAGAGAGCGGGTAGATGTTTGGCTCCAACCAAAAACCTGTAGGATCGATTCTCATCAAGGTAAGAGTTGTCTGGTGGTAAAGGTGTCGGTCTTTAACCCACTCAGTTGATATTGATATAGTGGCCAAAGGAATCCGCGTCTCGAACAAGAGTTGTGAGTTAGATCTCCAAAAAGGAAGATTGCTTCTCAAAATGGACACTAACACTCGTTTAGAAATTAGTATAACTAAACTATACCTTGCTCCGTAGATAGCCTCGGGACAGAAATTGAGGAATGTTCGGGTAGAATGAGCCGGACTGTCTGACAGTCAATGGCTGCTTCGACAACAAAAGCAAACCCATAGGATTGATCGTCAGGGACTGTTCTGACGGTACTGGGGAGGCACAACTGTTTTACAAAATCTACCAATTATATTTACTTATATTTAGTATCTAAGTCAATGCGATATGTTTTCAAAAATCAGTTGAAAATAATTATTAAAGAAAAGTGCGATCAAATTATTCATTTGAATCGAAGTATTACTTGATGATAATTCTACAATTTTCTAAATATAAATCTTTTATAAACGTTACTTTTATGTAGTTCAGCTGTACTTACACGTCGAGCAATTTTGTGACATCGATGGCAACTTGTAAAGAAAGACATGTTAAGCATGATTGACCACTAAATCGTATAAGATTCTGTAATGCAGATCCACAGGAAGTTTCCAGGCATGCCACAAATTCATCAGAACTTGAAAATGTGCCTAAAAGAGCAGCACAGTTGTTGGCGAACGCACATCCTACCAAGGCTGCGGCAGCTCCGGCAGAGCAAACAGCGCCTGGAAAAAAATCAGAGCTATCTCATATCTCCTGGTATATTATATTGCCCTATCAGACTGATAGAGCGATATAAATTATCAGATATATGTTTCAACTGGAAGGCTTTTCAGAATGCAAGTTTTTTATCATTACCTTGCGATCGGTATTTTCGAGGCTAAACCAGATCCCACCTGTCGGCAGGTATTTTCGAGACTATACCGGACCCCACCTTACGGCAGGTATTTTCGAGGCTATACCGGACACCACATAACGGCAGATATTTTCGCGGCTATACCGGACACCACATATCGGCAGGTATTTTCGCGGCTCTACCGGACACCACATAACGGCAGGTACTTTCGAGGCTATACCGGACACCACATAACGGCAGGTATTTTCGAGGCTCTACCGGACACCACATATCGGCAGGTACTTTCGAGGCTATACCGGACACCACATTACGGCAGGTATTTTCGAGGCTCTACCGGACACCACATAACGGCAGGTACTTTCGAGGCTCTACCGGACACCACATAACGGCAGGTATTTTCGAGGCTCTACCGGACACCACATATCGGCAGGTATTTTCGAGGCTCTACCGGACACCACATAACGGCAGGTACTTTCGAGGCTATACCGGACACCACATAACGGCAGGTATTTTCGCGGCTATACCGGACACCACATATCGGCAGGTATTTTCGAGGCTCTACCGGACACCACATAACGGCAGGTATTTTCGCGGCTATACCGGACACCACATAACGGCAGGTATTTTCGAGGCTCTACCGGACACCACATAACGGCAGGTATTTTCGCGGCTATACCGGACACCACATATCGGCAGGTATTTTCGCGGCTATACCAGAGCCAACATAGTGTCACATAGTTTCGAGGCTATACCGGACCAAACCTTTACGCGGAATTTTGATACTATATTAGAACCATGTTTATATGTATATGTGTGTGTGTAGATCAGATAAAACCATTCAATCTGCCACAATGTGACTAGAAAATACCAATATGAACGACATTTAACATTGTACAGTTTGTGTTATTATTATCATTAAAGCAGAACATTACAGAGCATCTATATCACTAGAACACATTACCCTCAATTCCATGGTACGCAAATTTTATCGCTTACTATGTTGAACCCCGGCCTGTTGTGGAAGCTGTCCATTGAACAAGTGAAGTTGGCTCTGTGAGTGAGGATACTCGTTGGCAAGTCCTCGGACAAAGGCTTCTATGTCTGTCCCTTTCGATATCTGATGAAACAAGAAATATCTTTAGAATAACACAACATAAATGTTGTCGTTTAAGAGAAATACACCTTAAAGCTGCACTCACAGATTTACCATTTTTACAACTTTTTTTTTTATTTTTGTCTTGGAAAGAGCATATTTTTGCGTAAATATCTGCAAATAAATAATATAAAATTGCTGACAAAAAATCAGATCGTAGATTTTCATATTTCCGTTCGAAAATTAAGGTTTTATGGCCTAAACCGTTAACGGTTTAAGAAAAATGCATAAAAGATCAATTTTTGAACTGAAATATAAAAATCTGCGATCTGATTTTTTGTCAACAGTCTTATTTAACTGGGTTCCATGGATTTTCGCAAAAATTGGCTCGTTTAAAGACAACAAATAAAAAATAAAAAACTTGTCAAAACGTTCAATCTGTGAGAGTGCAGCTTTAAAGAGCAAGGCAACAAATGTTTACTGATTGACAGAAAAGATGTACAATACACGTATGACACAATATCTACCGTGTATTATAATGTTTGGGTTTGTTGTCAGCAGGCCACGAAAAACTTTAACCGACATGTTGGAAAGTGTTTACCTATGAAATGTTGAATGTATTGTTGTCAATAGCCTTTCAATATTATGTTTAAAAGTAATCTAACATATCAAGTATGAAGTGATTATTTTTCCCCGTGTAATTGTTATGTAATGTCGTGGATAAATTGTTTCTTGTTATGGTCGAGCCGTTCTATTTACGGAATAGGTGAGAAAGAATAACTGTTAATCTTAAATGAAATAAAGTGTTTTTTTTTAACAATTCAAGTTAGAAATAATGAACAAATGGTGTAAATACAAGTTATGAATTACGTGATTAATGCCATTATCGGGGATATGAACGCAGTTGGGCGGGTTAAAGTACGTGTGGAGTTCTTTGGACTACGTCCATACCCAGATAATGACATTAATCACTTAATACATTCCTTAAATGAATACAAGAATAACATATTGCGCAATAATAATTGTTTAAATTAGGGTTGCCTTTAAATGGTTAATAGTTAGTAAGGCTTACTAGTGTAATGATTGTCTGTAGATTAGTTCGTTTTATAGGAATTACAATACAAATTTGATTTTTATCATTAACATTTCTACATTATGTCATTTACACCTACATAGATGCAGGTATGTTTATAATTAATACTAATTTCGATTGATCGTAAGAAAGAAGGTCATTTTTCGTCCCGGAGTAGTTCGAACCGCGGCGTGCCACAAATCAGTTAGGCAAGAACCGACCTAGCTTGTCACCCCAAATTACAAAATCTTACTGTCAATGTATTAAGGAGAATTAGATAGAAAAAAATAAACTAATGAAAGTACATTCCTTCAGTGTAGCTACGTGCATTCAATCACGAAGCGTGTTTTTTCCAAAACAAAGTCATTGCAATTATAATTTATCTATCTTTACATATTATTGCTTTTCAAACGTATCACCTCTTGAAGGCACACAACATCTGCGTTAGAGCTGCGCACGGCCTCTATGATAACATCTCGTCGATCCTCGCGGCTGGTATCATGGTCAGGGTTTTTCTGTTCTACTACTCCAAGAAGTCCAGTGTTGAAGGTCAGCGCCTAAAATTTAGGTCGCATATATATTTAGCATGTGCGAAAAGCGGGAAAACTGAGAGTAGGGACATTTGGAACAAAACATATCTTTTCGAAACATAGTTTAATTATATACGTTTGGGGTGACAAAACTGAGTTGATATAGTTGGAAATCACGATTTCTGAGAGCATCAATAGTTGGACGGGTATTAATTGTGACGTAGGGTTTCGTACGGATATTGCAACATAATGATCCGTGTAGCCATCTTACTCGACAGCCGATGGATGTGATACCAAACAGAAGATGTATTGCAGAGTTTGGTATTCCTTTATAACTTGGATAGGGTAAATTGTAAACACTACTAACTTATTTCCCTTAACATGTCTATGTGAACAGGCAACTCTTCAGTTTAGAAAAACATGGCATTTGTAGCGTTTCTTGTTTATGCAAAAGATAAATTTTCTTAAAATTCATTTCAAAACAAATTGATTTAAACATTAAAAATGGTGTGTCGCGTTTCTCCTAAGAAAATGCATTTTTTTAAAGTTAGATACCGTTAATTTGAAGAATCCATAAAGCATCCGGTCTGATGTAAGCAAAGTTCTAGTCAAGCAGAAAATTCTTGAAATATGAGATATTCATTATTTTTTTATATTTCTGATTGCAGGTTTTGAACTGCATTTAAAGAATAACAACTAACCATTATGTGCAGTACTAAGACTTATACAAAATACAAGTCTGAAGTAGCAGTCACAATCTTTTATCAAGATCTTGGACCTCCTAAGGGTACTTTGCACTAAATTATAACGTACCTTATTCAAAAGCATTGAAGATGAGATGATTTTTATAAATAAATAATTTACAACTATGTTGCGCGAATAAAACGTGGTCGTCTACTTAATGCAAATATTTATTTAAAAGAAGCTTTTTAATAAGAAGATATTAACAATTCTTACCTTAAAGTTTAGCTTTGGTTTGCCATGGCGACCAAAACATGCAGGTAATAAAATCACCACAAACAGAAAGATCCCACGAACTGTCATCCTAGAAATATTAAAGTCTCTGATAGCTAATGTGTGTTGTAAAATGTATTTCAAATATGTTAACTATCAAACTGTTTACGGAAAGTATTTTAAATTATCAGTCCTTAGGGGAAATGATTATATGTACATGTATGTATTTGAAAACCTCATTTAATTTGTACTGAAATGATCCTACATACAAAACTGAATGTCAAATAGTGACTGACCTTTATAGTCTGATTCATTTATATTTACACTTTATTCCTAAATAATTATTACTTACTAGTTACTGATATGTCCTTAGTATGGAGAGTGTTATGGGTACTTTGTATACCTAAATATCTTTGCCATCAAGACTTAAATGAATTTGCATTTATTAATAGCATTGTCGTAATTTTATGTAAATCTTAAAAAACAGCTATCATTGGTAGATATTTGGTTCAATGTGTGGATTAGTATGCAATCGTTTATGGTTAGAATAACTAAACTTAAACACAAAAGTTTCAATTATACATAATTATGTGATCGAACATTGCCTGTCCTTTAAACTGTGTCGTTCTCTTCGGTCAGGAGGGTTTGCGACACAAATAAGATCTTCATTTCATCTTGTTTTTGCCGAAAACAATAACTGTTATGACTGGGGACCCCATATAATGTTGGTTCCATTTTAAATGGTGTTGTGTGAAGAAAATGAAAATGTAAAAGAAAATACCGAAAATAATATTTCAAACCAGGTTTTCTCTTTGGCTCCAACAATTGCAAAATAGATCAATTTACGTTGATTAAGGTTGAAATAAACAGCGAACATAAAAATTGTATCCCATATGGCCCATTTTTGTCTATTTTGGTCGATCAGACGTAAAATGTAACAAGTGGTGTTTGGTTAAAGATAATAGTTAAACTTTTATATAGACTTTGTGAACATCGACCGACATATCAATAAATGAAAGCGCTGAAGGCGTTGTAAGGCTGTAGACGCGACAAGCGTGAATTTACTTTGTATTGCCATTCTATTCACAGGTTATTACAATCGAATCCGAACAAATCTTATGAGTGGTCCCAACTAAGACCGATAAGTGCCTGTCGGAATAAGTAAAGTAAATTGATTTTTTTCTTATACCGTTAGAGTAACTGAAAAAACTATTTGTACTAGGATATATGAAAGTACTGTATACTAGAACCAAGGGGACCATCTTACCTATTTGTCAGTAGGGAAACAAAGATAGATTTCAGTACTTCTAAAAAAATAAATATTTTGAAAAACGATCGAATGATACTATGGCAAGATGGTTCCTGTATATGTTGAAACATTGTGCTGGTGGAACAAATCTGGGAAATGAAGAAGAAAGAAATTGTTTAAATCTGAAACCAATAGTGTAAAACCAGTAACGTTTTTGTTTTGGTCAAAGTTATCAAAATGTTTATTGAATGGTCAATATTCCTCGAACAAAGAACCAATCAAATTGTTTTAATAAGCCAAATATCTCTTGTGGACAACTTATCAAAGTTATATACAATTAACTGCGGGAGTTTATACTACAATGGTGACTTACACCACTTACTGTGTTGAGTTCCGGCTTGGGGTGGAAGTTTTCCATTATACAAGTGTTGATCGCTCTGTGAATGAGGATTCTGAATGGCAATATTTTGAACGAATACCTGCATATCACCGCCCTATGTCACCAGGGTAAGTAATGACCATTCTTAGTCTTATATGTCTTTCCCTTGACAAATGTAAATTTAAAAAAAATGTATTTGAATTAATGCTGACGGATCACATACTATTTGAATTAACGTCCCACAATAATCAACTACGATAACAATGGTTACTTATATAATATACTTTCTGCTGTTTTATAAGGATAATACAGTGAAAAAAAAATGGTATTTAACGGTTTCAAATAAAAAATAAACAATCAATTTGATATTTGTCACTCTTTTCAAAAGTTTGCTCTAACTTTCAACCTTCAGCGGCGCGCACAGAGCTTTCAACGACGTCTTTTCCGAAATGATGTTACGTTCGCATATAATTTTGCTAACATTTTCGAAAAAATAAATAAGTTAATGTCCTTTTATATTCCTGTTATGTACTTTATATATTTTGACCAAAGTGGTATTTGAACCTTGACAGTCTTCATCTTTGGAAGGTAACATACAAAAGAGAGGTTGCTGAACATCTGTACGGGTTCGTGTAAGTGTACGTGTAGGCTACGTTGCGTGCATTACGTCATCCAGGTAAATGTACGTGTATTATATACAAGTTTATAATGATATGTGCGATTAAGCGAGGAGAGTGATCCATGCGAGTATCAGCGAGCCTACAAGTGCAAGTTTCAAGTGAAATTTTGGAAACAACATTTAGACTGCAACTGTAATGCTAGTGTAGCTATAACGACTGGTTCATACGATGTTTATATTTAAACAAGAAAATGAAGAATTGATGTGGTCATGTTGGGGTATACCTATAGGTTTATTATTATTTGTATTATTATTAAGTTTCCTCAAGTTAATGCATTCTTGGATAAGATTTACCTTTTATGTTTTTCCTTTATTTAGGATTGTTGGGATAAGAGTGAAGTTTGTGCACGTACACTGGTTTAAACCTCCAGTAAATTTACATTTTACTGACCGTTCCAAGGCGGTACCTAACAATCCTTGATAAACATACCTATTTTTTATATTAGTATGTATGCACTGTGCTGTTTGTGGAGTTTTGTGCTGTTCTACCATGTTTCTTGTTTGTGATTTTTTGTTTTTGTGTTCTATGTCTTTTGCGTTCGCCCAGTGCCATTAAACAGGGTTTATGTTTAAACGTTTTGCTAATGAGCTTGTTTCTGTAGTTTTTCACATAAGTATTAATAACCCTTTCCTTCAAAACATTTTGATTACCGCCTGATCGTGATGTTTTGTATTGCGCTGTTCATAAAAAGATCGATGTAAGATATTATCTTCATCATGTTTCACTTGCCTGCCTCAAAGTCTGTAATATTATACCTCCTTAGGACACCTAACATTTGCGGAACAGTTGCGCACGTTCTCTATGAAAACATGTCGTCGATCCTTGCTGCTGGCCCATGGCCAATATCTTAATTTTCAACGATTCTAGTCTAGAAGCTAAAACCAGTGTTAAATACTGCGAAACCGATGTTACGAGAGCACAACATAAATACAATGTAGGAAACTGGCAGTCTCGGGTTTATTGTGACTGTCAACCGACAGTTTCATTACAGTTACAAAGCTGTCTTAAAGTAACACAAGTTCATTAAAATATCTCTGAGTAGCTGGTCCTTATGATTTCATCTTACACTCAGTAAATGTGTCCCTTTTTCATGTATATAAAGCTCATCACTGTTTTTTAAATAAAGTTTAATGGCGTCAAGACCTCGCCAAAAATATATATAGACCGCTGACGTCAAACAAGAGTGCGGCTTTGCGATTTTCACAAAAAGTGCACCTTAGTTATTTACTTTGTTCAAGAACACATATCAAAAAAGATTTAAAGATGGGATTAACAATGCCTTTGTATGCTACTGTTTCTGATAATATCATCAACATCTAGTAGTATTTAATTGCATGATAAGTATAATACCTCCTCTAGGCGATACTTTCCAAAGATTTTTCCTATCGACAAGCTAGATTGATCTATAAGTTCACATTTTCAATGTAATGGTTGATTGCACATCTGTCTTAAAACATTAAATCTGTAGAAAAAAAACTCGCGCGTTTGAACTGCCCAGACAGCTGGTTTGTTCTTACACAAACTATTTAACGCAAATCCATGATCTATAGTTAAAGTTACAAAAAGTTATTGCTATGTAATAATGTGTATAACTTTTTATGGTTGTTTTTCCATAACTTGTTGAAGTTATCACTGTTTTCAATGCTATCATCGATCTTACATTTTGTAATTGTATGAGTGAATATAATAAGAAACGGCTTTTGTAAATACTTGCTCCAATATTTGTACCTATTTAATCTATGTGCTTTTATTTCCAGGTCACAAGCTCATTGCTATGTTTTGATATGTTATGCATGTTTGTTATTCATGTCGGAAAATAGCTCATTGAGCTAATGTTTCTTGTTAAGATATACCCTACTTTAAATAAAGATTCGTGTATATTGTATCTTGTACGGTTCCATATCTGAATTATAAGTACACCGCATTTTTGAAATGTGTGCATGCCGCAATATAACGGTCAAATGTTTGAATTAAGTGCCGTGTGTTTGTGTGACAATTAAAAAAGGACCAACATTCTTACCGTTTATATTCGAATGATTACACAAATGCATGTTCTTTCGTTCGGGACGAATTATTTAAGTACACCGCATTTTTCATTTAAGTTCGAGCTTGCTGCAATATGCCAAACAGATATTGCCAAAATGATTGGTATAAAAGTTCAGTGTTTTTATATGACAATTAAAAGTACCAACAATCTACCTGTTCTGGCTCATGATTACAAAAATAAATGTTTTATGTTCGGGACGAATTATTTGCACACAGCCTTTTTTATTGAAATTCGTGCATGCCGTCATATGATGGGCAGATATTACCGTACCCTTTGGTTGTTGGTGCCGTACTTTTGTGTCTCAATGAAATAAAGGAAAAACATTTTCATCTGTAGCCATGCTCATTATTAAAAAATGCATGTTTGATGTTTAAATTAATGCATTCAGCAATATGTCAGGCAAATATTGCAGTACCGTTTGGTAAGACGTTACGTGTTTTTTTGTGACAATATAAAAACACAGGACCAACTGTCTACCTGTAGACATACTTATGATTACACACATGTATGTTTTGTATCATTTGGGACGAATAATTAGTACACCGCATTTTTCATTGAAATTTGGTTATGCCGCTTGACAAGATCATGATTACATTTTTGATGTTCAGAACAAATTATTAGGTCATTGCATTTGTTCAGTGAAATTAGTGCATGCTGCAATTTGACGGGCTTATATTGCTGTAGCCTTTGCTAAGAAGTGCCGTGTTTTTGTGACTATTGAAAAAGAACCAACGGACTATCTGTTGACATCCACATGATCACAAAAATGCGAAAAAGACAAATAGTTGTCTTGTTGACAAGCTCATGATTACAAAAATCCCGCTTTCGTGACGATTTGTAAGTACACCGCTGTTTCATGAAATTCATGCTTGCGGTAAAACGATTTTTTTTGTGACAATCAGCAAAAAGACCAAAGATTTACCTGGTGGAATGCGTATAGTTACAAAAATGCATGTTTTTTTCTTTCGGGACAAATTATTGGTACACTGCATTTTTAATTGAACATCTTGCAGGCGGCAATATAATAGGCAGACATTGCAGTCCCGTTTGGTAAGAAGTACCGTGCAAACGGCCCAGCAGTCTACCTAATGACATACTCAAGACAATAATAATAATGGATAATGTATAATAATTGACAAAGTCACGTCGTTCCATTTTCTATACACCCGCTTCTTGAACCGGGGACAGTGTTCGAATCACGCACGTAGTTATGTCTGTCCTGCTTAAAGGTCAAGGTCACTGCTTATCTCAGAACTTTTAACATTTTGCTATAGAAGCCTTACTGATGAAAGTGGTTCATGTCAGAACAGTTTGTCATTCATGGTGGAATTTCGAAACATTTAAGCATCATTGACCATCATAAGATGTGTTGCGCCCTTGTTATCTAACTTGATAAGCAAGTTCACTGCACGCCTACGAGCTTCCTCGTCTTGCTTTATATGCCTAACATATGATAATGATTCATATCCAGTCAATGACTTTGTAAATGATGGTGGAATTGCGTAATAATTTACAATTAGTGGCCAGTTTTAGATGATGAACCCGGGTCCATAATTATTCATAATTTATTGTTCTAGATTTCATCTATTGACATCTTCGGATGTCCCCGATATACTACATATGTAACGCCCTACTTCAAAAAGTAGTGTACGGATAAAATGCCGAGGGTGTCGACGATGTCATACGTGCACACGCTGCTTAGATGAGGCATGGGAATGTTAATCTTTACACAATTTTCTTTACTGAAAACAGAATTAACTCTTAATTTTGGCGACGAATGTGTCACGTGATGAAATGAGATTTGTAGCTAAGATAAATACTAATGATAAAACCCCCTTAAAACTCATTACGGGACAACCCGGGCTTCATTACTGTTCCTAAACCCGTTTCATAAACTTTAAAACATTCTTCATATGTACCTTTTTCAGTTAAGGAACATCAATGAGTCTGAGTTCCCTAATACGGAGAAAGCTTGGACACGTAAACTTGGTTTTGTATTCTGTTTCATCGACTATCACGCTGATAATGAAGACACGAACAATGGCGATACGGATGACCGACGATTGAGGGGAAGGGTACGATCCCAATCTGCCAAAGGTATGCTTCTAAGATGGAACCCGTCTGAGTATTTATTTATACAGGCGAAAAATAGCAACTGGCATAAATTATTTGAACATAATTTTGTAGTCTTAAATCAATCAAGTTTCTATAGAATTACTAGCGTCAAGGTAGATTATTTTACTGTCACATTTCATACAATCGGATATGTGTGACGTCCGACCCACGTGAATGAGTCCCTTTAAGGGTATTTTTACCCTAAGGTCATTTTTATAACATTTTTTTTTCTGCAAATTTTTGATCATAATCTATCCAAACATATTTAAAAATATTTCAATTTTAAAGGGTTTCAGCGCCTTTTTTCTTAAAACACACTTGTTAATTTGACTTGGCCCAATTTCCCGGCAATATTTCTGCCTAACAAGCTTCAGTCAATTATTTCATGAACTTCATTAATTTAAAACAAGGATACTGACTTAAAATGTGATCAAGTATGATAAATAGAATACCTATCGGCCTTCCTACACATTACGATAAAAATAATTGTCTTTATCATCAAATTAAAAATGTTATACAAATCATACCAAAACAAAAATAGTGAGTTTAGCTTAATCCAGTTATAAGGGACTTAAACTTGTTTGAGAAATAGGGCCATGTAGATGAAAGGAAAGCTCTATATTGTGAATAATGACTTTTACCAAAAACACCTTATGACTAATATTGATCAATGAAACTGACATCATGTGATGAGATTGAACTTTGGTGTTTTCAACAAAATTGACATGTTTTTTAACATAAACATGAACATGCCAGCGAAACAAATCAGGACTGGATAGACTCAATTTACAGACAAGAACATTAGACCGGTAGCGTTTAGACCAGAAAGAAAACTGTATTACCTGAATCAAATTTAGTTGAATGCATAGGGCACTCTATATGGGTCCCTCAATTTAATAAAATAAAATATGGGCTTTATACCAGATATATCAGATATACTTAAATCTCAATATAGAAACAGCAGCTTTGTGCTTAGTTAAGCCGTCGAGAACTGTTCTAAATGAGTATGGGCTTTAAACCAGATGGCTCTATCTCAATATAGAAACAGCAGCTTTGTGCTTAGTTAAGCCGTCGAGAACTGTCCTAAATGAGTATGGGCTTTAAACCAGATGGCTCGATCTCAATATAGGAACAGCGGCTTTGTGCTTAGTTAAGCCGTCGAGAACTGTTCTAACTGAGTATGGGCTTTAAACCAGATGGCTCTATCTCAATATAGAAACAGCAGTATTGTGCTTAGTTAAGCCGTCGAGAACTGTTCTAAATGAGTATGGGCTTTAAACCAGATGGCTCTATCTCAATATAGAAACAGCAGCTTTGTGCTTAGTTAAGCCGTCGAGAACTGTCCTAAATGAGTATGGGCTTTAAACCAGATGGCTCTATCTCAATATAGAAACAGCAGCTTTGTGCTTAGTTAAGCCGTCGAGAACTGTTCTAACTGAGTATGGGCTTTAAACCAGATGGCTCTATCTCAATATAGAAACAGCAGCTTTGTGCTTAGTTAAGCCGTCGAGAACTGTTCTAAATGAGTATGGGCTTTAAACCAGATGGCTCTATCTCAATATAGAAACAGCAGTATTGTGCTTAGTTAAGCCGTCGAGAACTGTCCTAAATGAGTATGGGCTTTAAACCAGATGGCTCTATCTCAATATAGAAACAGCAGTATTGTGCTTAGTTAAGCCGTCGAGAACTGTCCTAAATGAGTATGGGCTTTAAACCAGATGGCTCTATCTCAATATAGAAACAGCAGTATTGTGCTTAGTTAAGCCGTCGAGAACTGTTCTAAATGAGTATGGGCTTTAAACCAGATGGCCCGACCTCAATATAGAAACAGCAGCTTTGTGCTTAGTTAAGCCGTCGAGAACTGTCCTAAATGAGAATGGGCTTTAAACCAGATTGCTCTATCTCAATATAGAAACAGCAGTATTGTGCTTAGTTAAGCCGTCGACAACTGTTCTAAATGAGTATGGGCTTTAAACCAGATGGCTCTATCTCAATATAGAAACAGCAGTATTGTGCTTAGTTAAGCCGTCGAGAACTGTCCTAAATGAGTATGGGCTTTAAACCAGATGGCTCTATCTCAATATAGAAACAGCAGCTTTGTGCTTAGTTAAGCCGTCGAGAACTGTCCTAAATGAGTATGGGCTTTAAACCAGATGGCTCTATCTCAATATAGAAACAGCAGTATTGTGCTTAGTTAAGCCGTCGAGAACTGTTCTAAATGAGTATGGGCTTTAAACCAGATGGCTCTATCTCAATATAGAAACAGCAGCTTTGTGCTTAGTTAAGCCGTCGAGAACTGTTCTAAATGAGTATGGGCTTTAAACCAGATGGCTCTATCTCAATATAGAAACAGCAGTATTGTGCTTAGTTAAGCCGTCGAGAACTGTTCTAAATGAGTATGGGCTTTAAACCAGATGGCTCGATCTCAATATAGAAACAGCAGCTTTGTGCTTAGTTAAGCCGTCGAGAACTGTCCTAAATGAGTATGGGCTTTAAACCAGATGGCTCTATCTCAATATAGAAACAGCAGCTTTGTGCTTAGTTAAGCCGTCGAGAACTGTCCTAAATGAGTATGGGCTTTAAACCAGATGGCTCTATCTCAATATAGAAACAGCAGCTTTGTGCTTAGTTAAGCCGTCGAGAACTGTTCTAAATGAGTATGGGCTTTAAACCAGATGGCTCTATCTCAATATAGAAACAGCAGTATTGTGCTTAGTTAAGCCGTCGAGAACTGTTCTAAATGAGTATGGGCTTTAAACCAGATGGCTCGATCTCAATATAGAAACAGCAGTATTGTGCTTAGTTAAGCCGTCGAGAACTGTTCTAAATGAGTATGGGCTTTAAACCAGATGGCTCGATCTCAATATAGAAACAGCAGCTTTGTGCTTAGTTAAGCCGTCGAGAACTGTTCTAAATGAGTATGGGCTTTAAACCAGATGGCTCGATCTCAATATAGAAACAGCAGTATTGTGCTTAGTTAAGCCGTCGAGAACTGTTCTAAATGAGTATGGGCTTTAAACCAGATGGCTCGATCTCAATATAGAAACAGCAGCTTTGTGCTTAGTTAAGCCGTCGAGCCCTGTTCTAAATGAGTATGGGCTTTAAACCAGATGGCTCGATCTCAATATAGAAACAGCAGTATTGTGCTTAGTTAAGCCGTCGAGAACTGTTCTAAATGAGTATGGGCTTTAAACCAGATGGCTCGATCTCAATATAGAAACAGCAGTATTGTGCTTAGTTAAGCCGTCGAGAACTGTTCTAAATGAGTATGGGCTTTAAACCAGATGGCTCTATCTCAATATAGAAACAGCAGTATTGTGCTTAGTTAAGCCGTCGAGAACTGTCCTAAATGAGTATGGGCTTTAAACCAGATGGCTCTATCTCAATATAGAAACAACAGTATTGTGCTTAGTTAAGCCGTCGAGAACTGTTCTAACTGAGTATGGGCTTTAAACCAGATGGCTCTATCTCAATATAGAAACAGCAGCTTTGTGCTTAGTTAAGCCGTCGAGAACTGTCCTAAATGAGTATGGGCTTTAAACCAGATGGCTCGATCTCAATATAGAAACAGCAGCTTTGTGCTTAGTTAAGCCGTCGAGAACTGTCCTAAATGAGTATGGGCTTTAAACCAGATGGCTCTATCTCAATA
The DNA here is from genome assembly GCF_026914265.1 of Mya arenaria. NCBI lineage: Eukaryota > Metazoa > Mollusca > Bivalvia > Myida > Myidae > Mya > Mya arenaria. The sequence goes on from NC_069135.1 coordinate 51,795,491, forward strand.
TAGAAACAGCAGTATTGTGCTTAGTTAAGGCGTCGAGAACTGTCCTAAATGAGTATGGGCTTTAAACCAGATGGCTCTATCTCAATATAGAAACAGCAGCTTTGTGCTTAGTTAAGGCGTCGAGAACTGTCCTAAATGAGTATGGGCTTTAAACCAGATGGCTCTATCTCAATATAGAAACAGCAGCTTTGTGCTTAGTTAAGGCGTCGAGAACTGTCCTAAATGAGTATGGGCTTTAAACCAGATGGCTCTATCTCAATATAGAAACAGCAGCTTTGTGCTTAGTTAAGGCGTCGAGAACTGTCCTAAATGAGTATGGGCTTTAAACCAGATGGCTCTATCTCAATATAGAAACAGCAGTATTGTGCTTAGTTAAGCCGTCGAGAACTGTTCTAAATGAGTATGGGCTTTAAACCAGATGGCTCGATCTCAATATAGAAACAGCAGCTTTGTGCTTAGTTAAGCCGTCGAGAACTGTCCTAAATGAGTATGGGCTTTAAACCAGATGGCTCTATCTCAATATAGAAACAGCAGCTTTGTGCTTAGTTAAGCCGTCGAGAACTGTTCTAAATGAGTATGGGCTTTAAACCAGATGGCTCGATCTCAATATAGAAACAGCAGTATTGTGCTTAGTTAAGCCGTCGAGAACTGTCCTAAATGAGTATGGGCTTTAAACCAGATGGCTCTATCTCAATATAGAAACAGCAGTATTGTGCTTAGTTAAGCCGTCGAGAACTGTCCTAAATGAGTATGGGCTTTAAACCAGATGGCTCTATCCCAATATAGATACAGCAGTATTGTGCTTAGTTAAGCCGTCGAGAACTGCCCTAAATGAGTATGGGCTTTAAACCAGATGGCTCTATCTCAATATAGAAACAGCAGTATTGTGCTTAGTTAAGCCGTCGAGAACTGTTCTAACTGAGTATGGGCTTTAAACCAGATGGCTCTATCTCAATATAGAAACAGCAGCTTTGTGCTTAGTTAAGCCGTCGAGAACTGTCCTAAATGAGTATGGGCTTTAAACCAGATGGCTCTATCTCAATATAGAAACAGCAGTATTGTGCTTAGTTAAGCCGTCGAGAACTGTCCTAAATGAGTATGGGCTTTAAACCAGATGGCTCTATCTCAATATAGAAACAGCAGTATTGTGCTAAGTTAAGCCGTCGAGAACTGCCCTAAATGAGTATGGGCTTTAAACCAGATGGCTCTATCTCAATATAGAAACAGCAGTATTGTGCTTGGTTAAGCCGTCGAGAACTGTCCTAAATGAGTATGGGCTTTAAACCAGATGGCTCGATCTCAATATAGGAACAGCGGCTTTGTGCTTAGTTAAGCCGTCGAGAACTGTCCTAAATGAGTATGGGCTTTAAAGCAGATGGCTCTATCTCAATATAGAAACAGCAGTATTGTGCTTAGTTAAGCCGTCGAGAACTGTCCTAAATGAGTATGGGCTTTAAACCAGATGGCTCTATCTCAATATAGAAACAGCAGTATTGTGCTTAGTTAAGCCGTCGAGAACTGTTCTAAATGAGTATGGGCTTTAAACCAGATGGCTCTATCTCAATATAGAAACAGCAGTATTGTGCTTAGTTAAGCCGTCGAGAACTGTTCTAAATGAGTATGGGCTTTAAACCAGATGGCTCTATCTCAATATAGAAACAGCAGCTTTGTGCTTAGTTAAGCCGTCGAGAACTGTCCTTAATGAGTATGGGCTTTAAACCAGATGGCTCTATCTCAATATAGAAACAGCAGTATTGTGCTTAGTTAAGCCGTCGAGAACTGTTCTAAATGAGTATGGGCTTTAAACCAGATGGCTCTATCTCAATATAGAAACAGCAGTATTGTGCTTAGTTAAGCCGTCGAGAACTGTCCTAGATGAGAATGGGCTTTAAACCACATGGCTCTATCTCAATATAGAAACAGCAGTATTGTGCTTAGTTAAGCCGTCGAGAACTGTCCTAAATGAGTATGGGCTTTAAACCACATGGCTCTATCTCAATATAGAAACAGCAGCTTTGTGCTTAGTTAAGCCGTCGAGAACTGTCCTAAATGAGTATGGGCTTTAAACCAGATGGCTCTATCTCAATATAGAAACAGCAGCTTTGTGCTTAGTTAAGCCGTCGAGAACTGTTCTAAATGAGTATGGGCTTTAAACCAGATGGCTCTATCTCAATATAGAAACAGCAGTATTGTGCTTAGTTAAGCCGTCGAGAACTGTCCTAAATGAGTATGGGCTTTAAACCAGATGGCTCTATCTCAATATAGAAACAGCAGCTTTGTGCTTAGTTAAGCCGTCGAGAACTGTCCTAAATGAGTATGGGCTTTAAACCACATGGCTCTATCTCAATATAGAAACAGCAGTATTGTGCTTAGTTAAGCCGTCGAGAACTGTTCTAAATGAGTATGGGCTTTAAACCAGATGGCTCGATCTCAATATAGAAACAGCAGTATTGTGCTTAGTTAAGCCGTCGAGAACTGTCCTAAATGAGTATGGGCTTTAAACCAGATGGCTCGATCTCAATATAGAAACAGCAGTATTGTGCTTAGTTAAGCCGTCGAGAACTGTTCTAAATGAGTATGGGCTTTAAACCAGATGGCTCTATCTCAATATAGAAACAGCAGCTTTGTGCTTAGTTAAGCCGTCGAGAACTGTCCTAAATGAGTATGGGCTTTAAACCAGATGGCTCTATCTCAATATAGAAACAGCAGCTTTGTGCTTAGTTAAGCCGTCGAGAACTGTTCTAAATGAGTATGGGCTTTAAACCAGATGGCTCGATCTCAATATAAAAACAGCAGCTTTGTGCTTAGTTAAGCCGTCGAGAACTGTTCTAAATGAGTATGGGCTTTAAACCAGATGGCTCGATCTCAATATAGAAACAGCAGCTTTGTGCTTAGTTAAGCCGTCGAGAACTGTCCTAAATGAGTATGGGCTTTAAACCAGATGGCTCGATCTCAATATAGAAACAGCAGTATTGTGCTTAGTTAAGCCGTTGAGAACTGTCCTAAATGAGTATGGGCTTTAAACCAGATGGCTCGATCTCAATATAGAAACAGCAGCTTTGTGCTTAGTTAAGCCGTCGAGAACTGTTCTAAATGAGTATGGGCTTTAAACCAGATGGCTCGATCTCAATTTAGAAACAGCAGCTTTGTGCTTAGTTAAGCCGTCGAGAACTGTTCTAAATGAGTATGGGCTTTAAACCAGATGGCTCGATCTCAATATAGAAACAGCAGTATTGTGCTTAGTTAAGCCGTCGAGAACTGTTCTAAATGAGTATGGGCTTTAAACCAGATGGCTCGATCTCAATATAGAAACAGCAGTATTGTGCTTAGTTAAGCCGTCGAGAACTGCCCTAAATGAGTATGGGCTTTAAACCAGATGGCCCGATCTCAATATAGAAACAGCAGCTTTGTGCTTAGTTAAGCTGTCGAGAACTGTCCTAAATGAGTATGGGCTTTAAACCAGATGGCTCTATCTCAATATAGAAACAGCAGCTTTGTGCTTAGTTAAGCCGTCGAGAACTGTCCTAAATGAGTATGGGCTTTAAACCAGATGGCTCTATCTCAATATAGAAACAGCAGTATTGTGCTTAGTTAAGCCGTCGAGAACTGTCCTAAATGAGTATGGGCTTTAAACCAGATGGCTCTATCTCAATATAGAAACAGCAGTATTGTGCTAAGTTAAGCCGTCGAGAACTGTCCTAAATGAGTATGGGCTTTAAACCAGATGGCCCGATCTCAATATAGAAACAGCAGTATTGTGCTTAGTTAAGCCGTCGAGAACTGTCCTAAATGAGTATGGGCTTTAAACCAGATGGCTCTATCTCAATATAGAAACAGCAGTATTGTGCTTAGTTAAGCCGTCGAGAACTGTCCTAAATGAGTATGGGCTTTAAACCAGATGGCTCTATCTCAATATAGAAACAGCAGTATTGTGCTTAGTTAAGCCGTCGAGAACTGTTCTAACTGAGTATGGGCTTTAAACCAGATGGCTCTATCTCAATATAGAAACAGCAGTATTGTGCTAAGTTAAGCCGTCGAGAACTGTTCTAACTGAGTATGGGCTTTAAACCAGATGGCTCTATCTCAATATAGAAACAGCAGCTTTGTGCTTAGTTAAGCCGTCGAGAACTGTCCTAAATGAGTATGGGCTTTAAACCAGATGGCTCTATCTCAATATAGAAACAGCAGCTTTGTGCTTAGTTAAGCCGTCGAGAACTGTCCTAAATGAGTATGGGCTTTAAACCAGATGGCTCTATCTCAATATAGAAACAGCAGCTTTGTGCTTAGTTAAGCCGTCGAGAACTGTTCTAACTGAGTATGGGCTTTAAACCAGATGGCTCTATCTCAATATAGAAACAGCAGCTTTGTGCTTAGTTAAGCCGTCGAGAACTGTTCTAAATGAGTATGGGCTTTAAACCAGATGGCTCTATCTCAATATAGAAACAGCAGTATTGTGCTTAGTTAAGCCGTCGAGAACTGTTCTAACTGAGTATGGGCTTTAAACCAGATGGCTCTATCTCAATATAGAAACAGCAGTATTGTGCTTAGTTAAGCTGTCGAGAACTGTCCTAAATGAGTATGGGCTTTAAACCAGATGGCTCTATCTCAATATAGAAACAGCAGCTTTGTGCTTAGTTAAGCCGTCGAGAACTGTTCTAACTGAGTATGGGCTTTAAACGAGATGGCTCTATCTCAATATAGAAACAGCAGTATTGTGCTTAGTTAAGCTGTCGAGAACTGTCCTAAATGAGTATGGGCTTTAAACCAGATGGCTCGATCTCAATATAGAAACAGCAGTATTGTGCTTAGTTAAGCCGTCGAGAACTGTCCTAAATGAGTATGGGCTTTAAACCAGATGGCTCTATCTCAATATAGAAACAGCAGTATTGTGCTTAGTTAAGCCGTCGAGAACTGTCCTAAATGAGTATGGGCTTTAAACCAGATGGCTCTATCTCAATATAGAAACAGCAGTATTGTGCTTAGTTAAGCCGTCGAGAACTGTTCTAACTGAGTATGGGCTTTAAACCAGATGGCTCTATCTCAATATAGAAACAGCAGCTTTGTGCTTAGTTAAGCCGTCGAGAACTGTCCTAAATGAGTATGGGCTTTAAACCAGATGGCTCGATCTCAATATAGAAACAGCAGCTTTGTGCTTAGTTAAGCCGTCGAGAACTGTCCTAAATGAGTATGGGCTTTAAACCAGATGGCTCTATCTCAATATAGAAACAGCAGCTTTGTGCTTAGTTAAGCCGTCGAGAACTGTTCTAAATGAGTATGGGCTTTAAACCAGATGGCTCTATCTCAATATAGAAACAGCAGTATTGTGCTTAGTTAAGCCGTCGAGAACTGTTCTAACTGAGTATGGGCTTTAAACCAGATGGCTCTATCTCAATATAGAAACAGCAGTATTGTGCTTAGTTAAGCTGTCGAGAACTGTCCTAAATGAGTATGGGCTTTAAACCAGATGGCTCTATCTCAATATAGAAACAGCAGCTTTGTGCTTAGTTAAGCCGTCGAGAACTGTTCTAACTGAGTATGGGCTTTAAACCAGATGGCTCTATCTCAATATAGAAACAGCAGTATTGTGCTTAGTTAAGCTGTCGAGAACTGTCCTAAATGAGTATGGGCTTTAAACCAGATGGCTCGATCTCAATATAGAAACAGCAGTATTGTGCTTAGTTAAGCCGTCGAGAACTGTTCTAAATGAGTATGGGCTTTAAACCAGATGGCTCTATCTCAATATAGAAACAGCAGTATTGTGCTTAGTTAAGCCGTCGAGAACTGTTCTAAATGAGTATGGGCTTTAAACCAGATGGCTCTATCTCAATATAGAAACAGCAGCTTTGTGCTTAGTTAAGCCGTCGAGAACTGTCCTTAATGAGTATGGGCTTTAAACCAGATGGCTCGACCTCAATATAGAAACAGCAGCTTTGTGCTTAGTTAAGCCGTCGAGAACTGTCCTAAATGAGTATGGGCTTTAAACCAGATGGCTCGATCTCAATATAGAAACAGCAGCTTTGTGCTTAGTTAAGCCGTCGAGAACTGTTCTAAATGAGTATGGGCTTTAAACCAGATGGCTCTATCTCAATATAGAAACAGCAGCTTTGTGCTTAGTTAAGCCGTCGAGAACTGTTCTAAATGAGTATGGGCTTTAAACCAGATGGCTCTATCTCAATATAGAAACAGCAGCTTTGTGCTTAGTTAAGCCGTCGAGAACTGTTCTAAATGAGTATGGGCTTTAAACCAGATGGCTCGATCTCAATATGGAAACAGCAGTATTGTGCTTAGTTAAGCCGTCGAGAACTGTTCTAAATGAGTATGGGCTTTAAACCAGATGGGTCTATCTCAATATAGAAACAGCAGTATTGTGCTTAGTTAAGCCGTCGAGAACTGTT